>NC_138985.1:109699980-110151768 GCF_964341445.2 Mesoplodon mirus
CCTGTGCTCCGCAACGGGGGAGGCCACAGCAGTGAGAGGCCCGCATACCGCAAAAAAAAAAAAAAAAAAAAAAAAAAAAGAATTAACATTAACAGGGGATCAGAGTAATAAAGGATTGGCTAGAAAGGAGTAAAGATGCTTACTTACAGAACGCAGGCACAGCAGATACAGGGAGTGGCCATCACCCGGGTGAGAAGCGGTCCCTCTGCAGGGCTGAGATCCAGAACTTCTCGGAGAGGGCTTGGCTCGCTGCAAGGCAGAGAAGTCACTGAGGTACCAGGTTGACAGAACTTGCTGCAAATCTTCTCCTGTGGTGCCAGAGGGACCATCCACGGGGAGGTGTCATGCTTTAGAACCTGCCCCAAAGCCACGGGAGAAAATGCCAGGGGAATCTGTTCACAGGACAGTGCCTTACGGGCCACAACCCCCCGTGAAGCTGCCCCAGGGGTGCCAAGGGAGCTACTGGCTGCTGGGAATCATTGGAGCTAAGTGCTGCGGAAGCCGCACGTGCTGCTGGAAACCCTGTGTCTTGCAGGAGCCAGATGCTGGCGGATCCCCCTGTGCTACAGGAGATGGCCACCAGCAACGCACCTGAACCAGGAAGAGAAACCCCTTGCTCCTCCAGTGTCCCTCCAGCGCCCTCTGCTGGCGAAGCTTACCACATAGCAGCTGGCAAACAAATATTTCCAGGGTCCAGCTTAATTAATTATAGAACAACGAAGAGATATTGGGAGCTGAGAAGCAATAAATTGACAACTGGCACAGAAGGTGAAGGAAACTTTTCTAAATTACTAAATCACTAACTTTTTATCCACCATGGTGGAGGGAAGACCATCTTTTTAATTTCTCTGACAAGATTATTGTCATTTAAAGAGTTCGCCAAAGAACTTGTAGCCAGAAACTATAAGGAAAAAATGTTATAAAGGTGTAGCAGATAATTAATCATTCTATTTAATTTTTCTGGATTTTATAATGTTTGTGGTAGTTTTCAACTTAAAAAAATTTGTAACATACTTTTCTCATTCTAAATATTTACTTCCATTCCTAATATTGTATTTAGTTATTGTGTTATTTTTCTCTATGAAAAAATGATGTTTTAAAATTATATATTTTAGAGTTCCTTGGTGGCCTAGTGGTTAGGATTCCAGGCTTTCACTGCCGGGGCCCCGGTTCAATCCCTGGTCGAGGAACTGAGATCATGCAAGCCACACAGCGTGGCCAAAAAAATACAATTAAAAATTATATATATTTTAAACTTTATTGCCTAGCAGCATTCAATAAATGTTTGCATGAATTAAGATATATCTCCTGCTCCCTCTACTACATTATAAATTCCTTGAGGGCAGAAGTAGGGTTAAACTCAGAGAGGAACATCCAATCTAGTTGGATGGGGAACTCAGAGAGGTCATCCGATCTAATCTCCTATGGCCAGGAAGGAAAACGAGGCCTATGGGGTAAGCCACCCGGGTGTCATGTTCAAGCCCAGTGCTCTTACTATCCTTCCCTGTGTGCGTGTGTGTGTGTGTGTGTGTGCGTGTGTGTGGTGTGGAAAGAGGACAGGGACAGAGAGAGAAGTGCAGCCTGAGCCCCTGCATCCCCGGGTGGCTGAGCCGGGCACCAGTCCACTCCCCTCCACATTCTCGGCGCTGAAAAGTGTGTTGGGAGCAGGGCCCTAAGAGGCTGTTCTTCAAAAGTGGGAGTGGTTGGGGACATGTAATCAAAGTCTTACAAAGGTCCTGACAATCCCAGCAGCAGGCTGGGCCAGGGTCATGACGGTAGTCTTCAATGGGAAATCAACAAATCAAAAGGTATAAACTTTAAAAAAGCTTAATATTCTTCATTTTTGCTCAAATTTTTGTACCAATTTATGTCTTCACCAACAAATTATGTCGAAGTGTATTTCCCAGTCCCCTCACCCTTGTCAACCTTGGATATTATCAACCTATGTCAGTCTAATAGCAGGCAAATGATTTCTCATTGTGGTTAATTTGTGTTTAATTACTAGAGGGGTTGAACATCTTTTTAAATGTTCATGGATCATTTAAATTTTTTTTTTTTTTGGTGAAAACCTATGGTTGTTAGTTATTGCTGGGTTCTTCTTTTATTTAAGTGCTTCTTTAAGCTTTTTAAAAGAGAAGTAGAGGGCAGATTCTACTAGTGGATGGCAGCCTAACAGTAGATCACTGAGTATCACGCCTGCACATAGTAGGTACTCAATAAACCTGTGGCAAATTAATGAAAGATCATCAAGCAACCCGCTTGGTGAGGTGTGTAGGGTACTATTCTGTCCTGCTTTTTTGCCCTCCTGATTGATTCCGAGCTTGGGTAGAGGAGTGAAATCTTTTCCTGCTTTTGAGGAGAGGGGAGCCAAGGTGGAGATAGGATGTGATGGTCCAGTACGAACATGTGAACTGAATCCTACTTGGCTCATGACTTATAGAGATGATCCCAGAAAATACACCAGGGAGGGTGTGGCTTGCAGAACATGGCACTTTTAGTTCTTGCTTGATGACAGACTCAAATTCTGAATCTCACCACAGAGAGAGCCCTAAACTCGGGATGATTCCAAAATGTGGCAAGGTACTGTCTTCAAAGTTACCCCTCACAATTTTCAATCTTCCACCTAAAATTTTCCATCACAAGTTTAAAAGGATGCAACTCCAAATTTAGTGCAGCTATTAACATATTTTAAAATAAGACTTATGTGACTCTTGGCTATACATGCAGTGATATCTAAATGCCATAGCAATTTGATACCCACCACTTAAAAATACATAAACACACATCTTTGGTCAATTAATCTTCGACAAAGGAGGCAAGAATATACAATGGAGAAAAGACAGTGTCTTCAGTAAGTGGCAATGGGAAAGCTGGACAGCAGCATGTAAATCAACGAAGTTAAAACACTCCCTCACACCATACTCAAAAATAAAATCAAAATAGCTTAAAGACTTAAATATAAGACATGACACCATAAAACTCATAGAAGAGAGCATAGACAAAACATTCTCTGACATAAATCATCAGTTTCCCAGGACAAAAGAAATAAAAGCAAAAATAAGTAAATGGGACCTAATCAAACTTACAAGCTTTTGCACAGCAAAGGAAACCATAAACAAAACAAAAAGACAACCAATGGAATGGGAGAAAATACTTACAAATGATGCAACAGACAAGGGCTTAATTTTCAAAATATACAAACAGCTCATACAGCTCAACATCAAGAAATGCAAACTACCCAATGGACATAAGACCTAAATAGACTTTTCTCTAAAGAAGACCTCCAGATGGCCAACAGGCACATGAAAATATGCTCAACATTGCTAATTATTAGAGAAATGCAAATCAAAACTACATTGAAGTATCACCTCACACCAGTCAGAATGACCATCACCAAAAAGTCTACAAATAATAAATGCTGGAGAGCACGTGGAGAAAAGGGAACCTTCCTACACTGTTGGTGGGAATGTAAATTGGTGCAGCCACTGTGGGGAACATTATAGGGGTTCCTTAAAAAACTAAAAATAGGCTTACCATATAATCCAGCAATCCCACTCCTGGGCAAATATCTAGAAAAGAAGAAAACTCTAATTCGAAAAGATACATGCACCCCAATGTTCATAGCAGGACTATTTACAATAGCCAAGACATGGAAGCAACCTAAATGTCCACCAACAGATGAATGGATAAAGAAGATGTGGTACATATATACAGTGGAATACTAGTCAGCCATTAAAAAGAATGAAATGATGCCATTTGCAGCAACATGGATGGACCTAGACATTATCATACTAAGTGAAGTAAGTCAGAGAAAGACAAATATCACATGATATCACTTAAATGTGGAATGTAAAAAAATGATACAAATGAACTTATTTACAAAACAGAAACAGACTCATTGACATAGACAACAAACTTATGGTTATCAGAGGGGAAAAGGGTGAGGGATAAATTAGGAGCTTGGGATTTAGAAAAAGAAAAATAAATAAATAAATAAATAAAATAAAAATATGTAAGCTCTTCTTTAACTGTTCCTTTTTCTTCCTAAACTTGTCTTTCCAACCACTTCCCACATCTAATTTTATCCTAATGTAATACATGCTATGTTTGGAAGTCTTTTATGAATTATTCCTATCAGGTTTCTCAGCAACATAAATATAAATTAAAATTTAAGGAAAGTTTACATCCTACGATCAGAAGTCTTTAAGTACTGAAAAGTTTCTTCTGGTTAGGGTTATCATTGCCATTATTAGTAACATGTATGTGATTAAAGCAATATATATGGGTTGCTAATTTTGGTAAATAATTGTTAAACATAAAAAAGTAAATTTTTATTGGAAATGCATCTCTTAATGAGGTGAATGAGGTTGTTTTTCTCTCCCAATCAGTTTATTTATCTCTCTACTGGAATAAGATACATTAACATCACATCAGTTCCTTTTTTTATTGTTATAGGTGCTGGTGCTGAGAAACTTCCACATAGATACGTACAAGAGAAAGGAAGGGTTTTTTTACAGCAGTGCCACAAAGGTTTCTGGACTCGAGTTATAAGCCAGAAATCATGCAGTGATCAGCAAGAAACTAACATAACGTTGTAAAGCAACTATACTCCAATAAAAATTAATTTAAAAAAAAAAGAAAAAGAAATCATGCCATGATCCATCATTAGCAATTCTTTTTAATGGTCTATCAGCTGATGATACAATCAGTTCTTGCGTCCTTCCTTGGTTCTGCGTGCTCCTGTGGTGTCAGCACCATCTTCCCTGGGCACTTATGCTGTCAGCCTGTGGCACTCCTCCGAAGTGAAGAGGAGATATTGATACTTCCCACCATACAGTCAGTGCGTGCTGCACTCAGTAATTTCACGGTATGCAAAGAAAAAAACTGACAAAATACTCAAACCCACTTTTCTGGGTAAGGTTTAGCTCAGCGGCCACCAAAGCACCTTCTGCCTGTTGGTTCCTGGGGATGTCTGTGCAGGTATCTAGCTTTTGCCCGAATCTCATTTCTGTTTTGACACCTTGTGCTTCCTCTGCACATCCTCATTGCATAAATTAGCTCCTGCTCGGCACTCACTAGAGTTTTCTTCTTGGTGACCACTCAGGCTGGCACATTTGCTGGAGCAGTTTCTCAAAACTCATTCTCCTTATTTCTGCAAAAGGTGGACCCATCGTTGTCAGAGCTCTGAGCCGCTGACAAGTCCCCTGCACCACGTTTCATCTCTGTGCTCTGAGCCTTGTGCTTTCTTACGCATCCACGCCTATGCCTTCGATATCTGTGCGTGAACACAGACGTCTCATAGTTACATCTCTAGCCAAGATCTCTCCTCTTTTAGTCATATTCTTCCCAGACATCCCTCTTGCCCATCTCAAAGACGTTTCCAAACTTAAATTTAATATCTCCAAAACTGAACTTTTGAGTCCTTTCAAACCTCTCCCTCCTAAAAACAAAACAGAAATGAAACAGGCCAGTTCTCTTCCAGGGCCTCCCATTCCCATTCAGTGACTGGTACTGCTGTCCACCCAGCCAGAAACGGAGTGACCTTGACCCCTCTGTCCTGCCCACTTCCTGCAGCCCATCCCTTACAACCCCTGGAAGGTCCAATCTCTAGCTATCTCTTGGTTTGGGCCGCTCTTCTGCAGTCCTACCATGCATAATTGTTCTCACCATTTTAGTGGATTCTTGCTCCCAAGGGGTAGTCGTGCTGGGCCCCACGAGGCCGGCTCATCCCTCTGACCTTGTCTGACATCTTGTTTCCTTTGTTCTCTCTCTCCTCTAACCGCTCTGTCTTACTTGGGGGGCTTCTTCCTGCCACAGGCTGATCCCCTTGTTGAAACCGAGTCCCCCTAAAACCGAGTTCCCTTACTAAGTTTATGACTAATCTCTATCCGAAACTTTATTCCCTTTGTTGTCCCACCCTTCTTCCCTTTCAGGACTGAGGAGTATCAAAGAAAACAGGTGATCGAAGCCAAGCAGGACCCTGCAGGACCTTCCCTAGTACAAAAGTCCCTGTGCTCTGTGCTCTGAGCATCCCGGGACCTGCCTTCTTCCAGCAGCCTCTCCAGTCTGGTTGCCTCTCCTGCCTGGCTCACCTCCCACACTGCAGCCTCTTTGGACTAAGGGGGTGTCTCTCTTGGTCAGACCCGCTCCAGGAGAGGTGGTCCCTTCCGGTGTGACACTCTCTTCATATTACGGGAAGGGCATGTATGGCTCCTAGCAAAGACAATGGGTATGTCTATGCTCGTGTAATGTGTCCAAAACAGATTCATCTTGAAATTGATGGAGTAATCAGAGAACAGAAACTTCTAGTAAGTGTTCCTAGGGAATTATTATAAATTAGTATATATTTACTAGGCATCTGCTGTGCTAGGCACTGATGGGAGAAATAGAAATTTAAGATCAAGTCTCTCTTCCCTCAAAGAAGTAATATGTGCTTGTTGTCAAAATTAAAACAGTTCTGGGCTTCCCTGGTGGCGCAGTGGTTGAGAGTCCGCCTGCCGACGCAGGGGACACGGGTTCGTGCCCCGGTCCGGGAAGATCCCACATGCCGCGGAGTGGCTGGGCCCGTGAGCCATGACCGCTGAGCCTGTGCGTCCGGAGCCTGTGCTCCGCAACAGGAGAGGCCACAGCAGTGAGAGGCCCGCGTACCGCAAAAAAAAAAAAAAAAGAAAAGAAAATATAGCCAGTAAGCAAACACCAGAAGGTGCTGGCCCTGCTAGTATGAAACACACACTAACATCACAAGAACCCCCAAATATCTCCTTCCTCCTCTTCAGCTCTCCTCCTCTCCCTGCTCCTTCTTTTTCCCTTGGAAAAGGCAGATTAAAAAAATATTATAGTATCTTATAAACTTTCAACGAGTAGTAAATAAGTCACAGGGATATAATGCACAGTATAGTGAATACAGACAAGAGTATTGTACGATAATTATGTAATGTGATGAATATTGTGACAATGGCTATCATATTACAATATATAAATGTCAATGTAACATGCTGTACACAATGTTATATGTCAAATTTATTCAATAAAAAATTATAGTATCCAATTCTGGTGAGGGAGTAAAGAGACTGTATCAGTAAGTATGGAGAGTCTAAGATCTGTACCCTTTTATCTACTCATTCTACTTCTGGGAATGTCACCGAACAGAACAAAACAAAACAGAGCAACCAACAACCACAACAAAAACCCTAAGTATAGAAAAAGCTTTACATTAAAGATGACCTTCACCATTGTAAATAGTGAATCATTAGAAACAACCTTGCAACTAGTTGTCTGCAATCAATATCCAGTTCCCTTGCTCTCTAATTATGATGGAATCCCTGACCTAGGTCAGCACACGGCTGTCAAAATTTATGACTACATTTCCCAGCCTCTCTTGCACCCAGGTGACCATGTGACTAAGTGCTGGCCAATGGAGATACAAGCAAAAGTGAGGATGTGGCTTCTGACTGAGGCTCCCCTACTCTCTGCCTAGAATGTGGATGTAGTTGTGAGCCACCTGGGGCTGTGCTGACGTGGGCAGCACCCTGGGGATATGGCAGAGCAACGAGATGGAAAAAGCCTCTTTGTCTGCACTGTGGAGCCACCATACTAGAGCTGGTCTGTTTGGATAAGAAAACTGTAAATTCAAATTTCCCTTTGTTTGTTTGTTTGTTGGCCACACCACATGGCTTGCAGGATCTTAGTTCTCTGACCAGGGATCGAACCTGGGCCCCGGCAGTGAAAGCACTGCGTCCTAACCACTGGACCACCAGGGAATTCCTCTCTGTTATTTTGAGTCTCTGTTTCAGCAGGTAAGTCTGCATCTAGCTAAAACACACATAAATCAACAGGAAACAATGGATTGGCATGTCCACTTGGTGAGATGTTAAGTAGCTGCTGAAATTAATTGATGAAGGTATGAAATAATAATAAACACTCTTAAGATATATTAATTTTTAGAAGGATGAAAAATTTTGCATGTGGATTGATGATTATATCTAAGTAAAGCTCTTATTAGAAAGAAAACATTGGAAATTTTACATCGAAATGTTAATAATGGTTATATTTTAGATAATGAAACATTGAAGGATCTGTATTTTTTCTTCTCTCACTTTATTATTTATAATTACAAAAATTTTATTTAAAATTTTTTGAAATGGAAAAACAAGAAAAAAAATTGTTAAATAATATTCCTAGGATGTTCTGGATATTGGGATTGGTTGCCTTAGGCTAGGCCTCATGTGCAGGTAACACAGGCATTGGCCAATGTTGTAGGGAACATGGGGAAGACGCTCCCAGCAAAGGCTGCCTCACAAGACCACCCCTGATTACAGCAATTCCATTACTGACACGCTCTTTATAGTAATTCCATTACTGGCTGCTATTTTATCCCCCCTTTGAGGTAACACACTAAGTGTCTGATACATTGGGATGAATCCCTTAATAAGCTGGAACAGCTTGGTAATTAGTGTTTGTGAGATAAATGGGCATGGGTGGGGGTGAGGAGGCAGATGGGGAAGAAAGGGAAAGTGGGAAACATCAAGAGACGGATGTCATCTACCTTAAACTTTGCTTAAATGAGTTCTTGTTGACCCAGACGCTGCTGGCTGTCTACTCAAAGTCCATTCTCTCCTTCTTCCTTGCTAATTGATTACCAGGTGTTTGTTTTTTTTTTTTTGGTGGTGGGGGTGGTGAGCAGTAATTTCCCGTCATGCCTTGCAACTAGTAGTGACAAGGTGACATTTTTTCCCTAATAAGTCAGAAGTGAGAGGAAGTTTAGGGGTGGGGCTTCTGGACAAGCTACAGTTTTCCAGATAAAAATGGACAGAGTTAGTTGATATATTTTTCATTCTTAGCCCTTCCCCCTTATTCTCATCTGGACCACAAACACAATGCCTGGAGGTACAGCTGACATCTTTCATTGATGGCATAAAAAGTGTTAAAAAGTAAGTTTCAGAAAAAAAGTAAAATCATGCCTCACATTCAGATATAAAAATGAACATATGTTAAAGATTTTATTGAACTTATGAGGGAACTAGGCAGATGTTATAAGGTGCCAAGAAGCACAAATTCATATGGAGTAAAGGAATGTTGAAATGAATGGAAAATGGAGGTAAAACTGGCTTTCCACAGGGTAGGAGGGAAGACACTCGAACCTTTACCTGAAAGGGCAGAATCTGCTTAGTTACAGACAGGAATTCTGCATTGCTATTAGTTACCTACAGTTAGTTAGAGTTGTGAAATAGCTGGCTGGGTCTGATCAGGTGGAAGGGTGTGTTACAGATAACGGGTACTCTTCCAACAAAGTGCAAATGTTTTTCTCCAGAAGGAAGATTAAAAGAACCTTCAGTGATGGCATCAGCTCTGGACTACAGACCTCTGGACTCCTTTGAAGGGAGAAAAATAAACCCCTATTTTCTTAAGTAATAATTGTTGGTTTCTGCTAAACGCACCAGGGAAGTCCCATCACTTTTACTTTTTAATTTACATAGTGGTCCATCAATAAATTGAATGTCCACTCTCAGAGGTGATAAAGCAGCTTGCAGCAGACCAACGTTCCCACTAACAACAACTAGAAAAGCCAGAAAGAAACGTCAGAATCCATCTCTTTGAAGGCAGTGAAGAGCTGCTGAAGAGACAAGAACTGGAGGAGTTAAGACTCCAGAAAGCAGGGGCTTCCCTGGTGGCGCAGTGGTTAAGAATCCACCTGCCAATGCAGGGGACACGGGTTCGATCCCCGCTCCGGGAAGATCTCACATGCCGCATAGCAACTAAGCCCACGCGCCGTAACTACTGACCCTGCGCTCTAGAGCCCACAAGACACAACTACTGAACATGCGTGCCACAACTACTGAAGCCCGCGCACCTAGAGCCCATGCTCCTCAACAAGAGAAGCCACCGCAATGAGAAGCCGGCGCACCTCAACGAAGAGTAGCCCCCGCTCGCCACAACTAGAGAAAGCCCGTGTGCAGCAACGAAGACCCAACGCAACCAAAAATAAATAAATTAAATAAATTAAAAAAAAAAAAAAGACTCCAGGGAGCAGAGAACCCCAGAGGGTGAGCAAATGTCTGCAGCCACTTTCATTTACCACTTTCATTTACCCTGAGGGCATCTGCCAATTCTGGACACAGGCATGAGGCTGAGAATCCAGACTCTGAATCTGCAGAAGGCCACTGCTGGGGACAGGCAAACAGCAGAGCTTTTGGCAGAGACCGAGTGGGGAATTCCAAGGACATGTGCCAGATTCTGGGCAACTCTGTATTTCAAGAAACTGAAATTTAAGTGGAAAGCCTCTGAAAAGCAGAGGAAGCTTTTGATAGACTTGTAAGGTGAAGATTTGCATTTGAGACCTGCTGGGGTGCTGATGGGGTGGGTCGCTGCAGAGCAAACTCCAGGCTCCCAGGTGGAAGTTGGAGACACAGAGGTAGACTGAGCCCTACCAGGATCTCAATGCAGCTGTGACTCAGAACAAGATTGGCTACTCTTCTCACTGGTCTCGTGGAGGAAGGGGTAAATCCTCCCTGGAGGATAATAACATTTGAAGCCTCTACAACTTTTTACAAGCAAAATTTGGCATCTAATAAAAAATTACTGGATATATGAAAAACCAGAGAGAAAAGACAATAGAAACAGACCCACAGTTAAGCCAGATACTGAAGTTACCTGACTTTAAAATTACTATGGTTAACATGTTCAAGAAAATAGAGGAAAAGGTGGAGAATTTTACTTGACTATTGAAATCTGGAAAAATAAATCAAATGGAAGCCCTAGAGCTAAAAAGTACATTAAATAGAATTATGAATTCAGTATATTAGACACAAGAGAAGACAGGGTTAGTGAACTGGGGACAAATCAATAGAGAACATACAAATTGAAGCACAAAAGGAAACAATGAAAAAAATACAGAAACAAGCATTAGAGACACGTGTGACACTGAGACGGTGAAACATATGTGTAATTGGTTTCCCAGAAAAGAAAGAGAATGGGGCAATACCAAAAGAGATAATAACCAAGAGTTTCCCAAAACTGATGAGACATCAAATCATAGATTCAAGAAGCACTATGACTCCAATGCAAGATAAACACAAAGCCAGCCACACTGAGCACATCATAGCAGGACTGCTGAAAACCAAAGATAAACATAAAATGTTAAGAGGATCCAGAAAAAAAAAAAAAAGATACATTGCCTTTGAAGATTGTTGGCTGACTTTAGAAACAATAAAGCCAGAAGACAATGGAATTACATCTTTAATGTGATGAAAGAAAATAAACCTGTTAACATTCCCCAAAGTTTTAGGCATTAGGTTTTATTTAGAGAACAGGGATAGTGAAGATTTCTGATTTTATCTCTCTTTTTTTTTTGGCTGTACTGCACGGCATGTGGGATCTTAGTTCCCCAACCAGGGATGGAACCCACGCCCCCTGACTTGGAAGCACAGAGTTTTAACCACTGGACCACCAGGGAAGTCCCCCTCTGACTTTATTTTTAATTGTCTTGCATAATATGTGATTTATAAGTTATCTGGAATTAAATTTAAAAAAAAGTATTCTAGCATTCCACAGAAGTTTCTCAAACTGTAAGCCTACAGCAATGATTAGCTACTTTCTTGCCTCCACAGTCACCTTAGTTTTAATTCATCCCTAAATTTAAATCACAAAACAAATGTTGTATATAGAATCCTTTTTACCTCTAAAAATGGATTAAACAGTAGAACACAGATAGATTACCCAGAACTTAATTCAATAGTATTGATACCATGGTTTAATTTACTTCATCATCTCTGCCCTTATTTTATTTTATTTTTCAAAGTTAGTACATTGCCTATGTACGCATCTTTTGGGAGACAGATGAATGGAGTACTTGTGTTAAACATCTGGGACCAGGATATGTCAGAGATTCAAAACCAGGACACAGAACATGAGGGCTAAATGCTTCTAGAATGATTCTACCCGAGTCACAGGTAAGCAGGTCAAGTCCTTTCTGATAGTACCTGAGATCTATCCTCCCAGCCCATGTTTCCTGAGCCTCAGAGTAACTCTCATCTGGTATTTTCATAACTTCTTTCAGCTTCTATCATTTTCAAGGGTGACTGAAATTATGTATTCCCAATCAGATGGGAACAAACCTCCCTCTCTCTCCACCTGCTTGTTTTCTCTGTTCCTTCCACATTCCTCTCATCCAGCCAAGATGCTGAATAAAACGACCGTAACTCCTAATATCAGTGAGACTGAAAACTTACCAGACTGAAAGTATGAACCATCATTCAAATTCCCCCCAAAATTCTAGGTTATAACCACTCCTCGGAAATTCCCATTTATAAACAGAAAAATCAAGAATGAAGTTATTTTCTTTTTAAATCCATTTCTCCATCTATAAAAAAAATTAGTACCACACAACTTAACCCATTGCATGTATATTGTTCTGATCCAAGCAACTATAAATAAAGCTGAACTGCCAAAACTTCCTATTTCTTTTCATTTTTTCTAGCAAGAATTGGTAACATTTAGCATTAAATTTCACTGTCATGCAAAGGATGTTTAAGGATTTTCTGGTTTTACTCCACCGGAAGTAGGATCAATTATGCAGAAGTCCCCTGATTCTTTATCACCACAAAACCCACAGCAACCAAAACACATACACAAATTAAGAAGAATTCTTCATCTCAAGAAATTGCAGTTGCACTACCAAACGTAAGGTAGATAGCTAGTGGGAAGCAGCCGCATAGCACAGGGAGATCAGCTCGGTGCTCTGCGACCACCTAGAGGGGTGGGATGGGGGGTGGGAGGGAGGGAGACGCAAGAGGGAAGAGATATGGGAACATATGTATATGTATAACGGATTCACTTTGTTATAAAGCAGAAACTAACACACCATTGTAAAGCAATTATACTCCAATAAAGATGTAAAAAAAATAAAATAAAATAAAGTAACAAAATTAGCATCTTGCTCAAAAAAAAAAGAAATTGCAGTTGAAGCCACTAAATGTAAGAACAACAGAAAAGAGGCAGATTAATAAAATACAGTAAGAACCATAAAAGTTGAATTATGCATTTTCATCTTGATACTGCTATATCGCCCTCTTAAGAGTTGGACCAATTTAACCTTCCACAAGTAAGGTATGAGGGTGCCTATTTCCACATAGCCTTGTTATCATAGCATGGTACCCAATTTTTTTTCAGTTGGAGAGGTAAAAAGTGGTATTTTGGTGTAGTTTTATATTTAGTATCTCATCATGAATGAGATTAGTAATTTTTTGTATGCTTACAAACCATTTATATTTCCTTTTCGGTGAATCATATTTTAGTAGCTTTTGCCCAGTTTTCTATTTTGGTCTTTTTCTTATCAAATTGTGAGAGTTCTTTATGTACTAAAGAGATTTGTCTCTGATGTGAACTGGCGATATTTTCCCCCGTTTTGCCATTTGTCTTTCGCCTTGACTAAGAAGTTGATTTGGCCCAAGGTAAAGAATTTTAATTTCAAAGCTTTCCTAAGTGTGTACTCAAAGGAGGCTACGGAGGTAGGAGACTCTTGTTTGGAAAGACACAGCAACCTGCCTGCTTCCTATGCCCTGTGAGGCCCGTGGGCAACGCCTGCAGGTCAGCGGAGGAAAAAAGGGAACGGATGTCGCTCGCATGGTGTGTGCAGAGTCCTCCCGGTGGGCGCCAGGAACACTGGCACACAGGGCACCTTTGGGAACACGTTTCTCTGCCCGAAGATGGATTTAGGCGCACATCCCACCCGAGGCTTCCCCCGACAGTGGGAGGGCACCAGGAGGGGGGGGGGTCGTGTTTCCCTCTCCTGGTGGAGGGTGTCAGAGCATGTGCAAAGCCTCTTTCAGACTGATTCATTTTGTTATAAAGCAGAAACTAATAAAAAAAAATTAAAAAAAAAAAAAAGCCTCTTTCAGACTGTCCACGGCTCCTGGTGTGATTCTAGACCCAACACATCCATTTTGGGAAAGGTGATGCAGGGGCTACTCGTGTCCTGGGGATTGTCCCGGTGTAGTGAGAGGGCCAGATCCTAGCGCATGGTTTCTCCACGGTGCCCCGGCGGGCAGCAGTACCGTCGTCCCGGGTGAGGTGGGGGCCAGGTAGCTTGCTCAGGTACCCAGGGCTGGAACCGGCTGCCGGGTGCCGGGCCCGAGCTCTCAAGCCCCAGCCCTCGGCAGTGCTAGAGCGGGTCCAAGGAAGGGCCTTGGGATTCGCAATGGAAGGGCCAACAGCCTCACCGGAGTAAACTTTCTGGGGTCTGAGACGGACTCTAGCTTCCATTCCTGGGTCCTGCCAAGGGCGGGTGTACCATCTCTCAAAGCTCGGCCAGGACCTGTGCTCAACCACCCAGGCTCTGCTCTCGACCTCTGAGCATTTCACACATTGCCCTCAAGTTTTTATGCACCCTTGTCTTTTTTTGTTTTGTTTTTTGGCCACGCCACGTGGGATCTTAGTTCCCCGACCAGGGATGGAACCCGCACCCCCTGCACTGGAAGCGCAGAGTCCTAGCCCCTGGACCGCCAGGGAAGCCCCTGTGCACCCTGGTCTTATTTCCTCACCTAGACATCCGACATCGGCCGCGCAGAGGTTTACGTGTATTGACCACATCCGACGGCAGAGAACTTCGCAGCAGGCGGATCTCCACAGATCTCGTCGCCGACAGCGTGTGGGGACCGGGTCAGGAGGGCCAGCAATGAGCGGAGAGGCGCGAGGGCAAGGGACCGGGAAGTTCACCGAGGGGAGGCCCCGGCGGGGTGACGGACGGCGGGATGAAAAGCCAGACTTTTGGGGGAACATCGCATCTGGCCCAGCCTGGGGGGGTGGGGATGGGGGCGGACCCGGCTACAGAAGGTCCAGACTCTCCCTCGAGGGGAAAAAGGGACTTCCTGCCAGGTGCTCTGGCCTCTTTCGAGGTTTCTGGAGAAACGAAGCCAGGCTCCATTTCCTCTGAAGTCAGACAAACCGGGCCGGGCCAGCAGTCCCGCCCTGACAGTGCCTCAGCCCTCAGAGGCTAGGCCGGCGGTCTCCCCACCTCCGGGCTGAGGCCTACAGCAGCTGGCCGCCCGAGTCTTCCCGCCAGCCCCGCCCCCGACCCCCAGCAAGTCCGGGGCGGGGTCTTCGCCCCAGCTCCTTCTCGCACTCCCCTCTGCCCGCCCACATCTTCCCCCAGCCTCCAGCCAGCGTCTTCGCCCCAACCCCGCCCCACCCTTGTCCCGCACTCCCGCCAACCCCCAGTCCGTCTTAGCCCCGCCCACAGCCTACCCACAACCCCGCCCCCATCTTAGCCCCCGCCCACAACCCTGCTTCTGCGCCGCGTGGGGGCGGGGCGGCCGGCGGCAGAGGCTGCGGGGGCGGGGCCGGCCTCACCCGGAACGAAAACAAACGGCTGCCGCCGCCGCATCCGGGCATTCGGCGGGTCGCGGTTGGCGCGGCTGTGGCGCAGGTGAGGAGACGGCGGCCGAGCGTCCAGTCCCAGACCCGCATCTCAGCCGCGCCGCCTGGCGCCCCCGGCTCCCCCGGCGCGACCCCGACACCAACCCCGTGTGGGTCGGGCGCGACCGCAGCGGCGGGAGGTGGGCGCCCTGCGCGGAGGCTCGGCCGGAACTGGGGTCGGCGGGCCGGGGCTTCAGGTCGCGCCGGCATTTCGCCGCGCCCTAGCTTCGCTCTGGGCTGGGCGGAGGTGCTGGGTATTTAAGAAGAAGATTGAATAGTGCCTTTGGAGGGAGAAAGAGAACTATATGTATATATTAAAATTAATTAGCCATACAAAAAGCTTGAGTCATAACACTGTAATTCCAGATATGCCATTTGGGATTTATTTGCAAACACAGATTTTCTTTCCTGTTTAATGAGAAAACACTTTATTTTCTCCAGCCTTGACGATCTGATTGTGTATTTCTCAACTCTTTCCCATATTCTTATTTTTTAATACAAGATTCTTGTAATAGTCTGCCTAAGAGAAAAATTAATGTACTTTGAATGAATATATATATATAGCTATATATTTGAAAAGCTCTGGGGAAAGGTGGCGTTGATCGATTTATTACAAAAGTGAAAGTGAAATTTTAAAAGAACGTTTTATACCTTTTCGCTTTCAGTTTAGAGCAGTAGTACTAACGAATTTCTGCTTTTGGTGGGGGGCTGTGTTGCCGAACATTGTATGCCATCCATGAAACGTTCAGTTCTCCAGTTAAAATCGGAAACTGATTTATTAACCCTTTTTCCCTTTTGATTTGATGTATAATATGTATCCTCATTCGGTTGTCTGGAAGTGAAGTTTTCTAAGTTTCAAGACAGTGGTGTAATCTTTTTTCAAAAATAAGTAGTGGTTCATAGACCCTCCTTGCTGTTTATTTGCTGGTTGGGTGGAGTGTGGACCGCACACGAGGTTTAGGAAATTCCTTGAGACTTTGGTCAGGTAGCTACTTGGATGGCAGAGTGCTGTGCATTCAGCCTTGCAGATAGCTTGGCTCCAGTAAATGGCCCCCTCCCCACAAGTGATACTTTAGTGGGAATTTCTGAACATTTATGAGTAGAGAACTAACTTTGTGTAGTGGTCCTGTAAGTTATTTGTGCTTGGAAAGCTAATGCTCGTAAGTGCTAATATGCTTTTCTGTGTGAGAAGCAGTTTATTAGTGCTTGAAAATCTGGGGTTCTTTTGTAGGTTACCTGGATGCACACAACCCCCTCTTTGATGTGTTTTTTTTCTTTATCCCTTTTCTCCCCACTATCCTGATTACCCTATTTCTTGCCTCCAAATTGATATAAAATAGATTTGAGCTTTCTTTTAAAACACTTGTTTATGGAATACACTTAAGTTCTCAAACTTGATTTAAAAATCGGATGAGTTGAGTTTTGGGGAGTGTGGAATACAGGCCCTGAATAAAAAAAAGGAAGTTACTTATTTAGGTTACATTAACTCTTACATATTTTTTCACTCTCTAGAATGTGTCTTCATCCTTCAGGAGTAATAACTGTTGACTTTTCTTACTGCTTGTCTGTTTTGGCTGTACTGCCCCTGTCAGCTGTTTGACTCTCTAGCAGCCTCACTCACCCCTCTGAATTGGTGTGCTAGTGAAGCTTGAGTAGACAGCTCCATTGCTGTGTGTGATTCTTTGGGAGAGAGTAGTTACATGCACAGGACAGAGAAGCAGCAAGGGATTCCGCGATAGAAGGCAGAATCCAATGGTCCAGTGTTGTAGGCAGAAGTCCCAGTGCTAGTTAATGGTGCTGCCTAATTTTGCATCCTTGATTGAGTCATTTTACAAACTTGGGCCTTGGTTTTCTCATCTGTAAAATGATGACCCAGCCAGTATTGATTTGAATAGTATATGTAGATTTGCTTTTATGCTTTATCACAAAATAGCATGCCTAACTTTCTAGTATTGTAAACACTAAATTTTTAATTTTAAAAATTCAGGTATAGAAAATATTTATTATGGATAGTTCATGGTTCAAGCTAGCTTTTCTTCATGTTTACCTGCCAAGGTGATTGGTCTTTTGTGTTGAAATAGCCAACATACAGGAGAATTGATAAGCTCTGCATCAAATTAAGTTCACTACTTTAGGGATTTATCTTATCTTTTCTCTTAGAGAATAGCAGGTTAAGAAATAGAAAAGTGTAATAAACCTTGCTACATATTAGCAACTTGGAAATATGTATTTTTGTGTAATATATATAATTGCATATGTAATACATATTCCAGTCTGTATGTAATATATATATCTTTTAGAGAAGCCTGGAGCTAGTTAAAACCTAATCTAAAAGTAATTTAGATTAAACTGGAGGAGGAGTGGAGGAGACCTCTGCTTACTCTACAAAACCTGTCAGTGTATTAGGTAAGTTATAAAACACTTTGAAGTGTGGCGTGGGGTATCAGTGATGTACTGTTTTGCTTTCAAGGATGGCGCAAAAGAAATATCTCCAAGCAAAATTGACCCAGTTTTTAAGGGAAGACAGAATTCAGCTCTGGAAACCTCCATATACAGATGAAAATAAAAAAGTTGGTTTGGCATTGAAGGTATTTTTCTTTTAAGACATTAATAATTAGTAGTGTTGTAAGTCTCCTTGGTAAGTAAGATTCTGAAGTCACCAGAAATTGCCAGGCACAACCAGGTAAACTTTTGGCATAACCAAAAACATTAGTGAAAAGCAGCTTCCCACATTTTATTAGCAGTTGGCAAGCTTATTTTTATTTAAAAAGATTTTATTTATATGAGAATGGTATCTAATTATTTTGGCATATATCATTTCTAATACCTTCACGATGTTACCTAAGTTTATTAATCTGGGTGTTCCTTCTAGCGGGGCAGTTCCCGTGCCAGAAGCTTAGTGTGTTACCTGTTCAGGGTTAGTGTCCTGGTGGGTTCTCAGCCCCCCTTGCTACTGTGCTCTGCTGTAAAACAGTGCTTCCCTCCCCCAGCTTTGTTTCCACTATGGCTATCTGTTCATTTTTCCAAAATATACTTTCCTAATAATTATGCCTTGGTTTTTTATGGTATCATCAGAAATGGCATCATTTTACATAAGTGAAACTTCTAGAAATTGAAGTTTGCCTGCCTTTCGAAGCTGAGGAACATTAATCATTTTTGATAGAAATCTATTATATTGGAATATCCTAGAATGTACTTCTCTGTTTTCTCAGTCTGAGTGTATTGAGATAAACAGTGTAACATTTATCAAGGACTAAGGATTGTCAGGAGGGCATCAAGTTGTCCTGTGTGTGACACAGTGACGTGCTTGGGAGGTGATAGCTGTGTCAGGGTCTTAGAGTTTTCTTGTCTCTCTTGTTCCTGACAGGACTCACTTTTTAGCTTTTGCAAACCTTCTGATCTTTCTTCTGCATTTGCTTGTTATAATTTCTTGGCTTAGAAACTAAGTGTGGCATAATAAGAAAGCTGTTTTCTATCCCCAGTTCCTGGCACGGAGCTCCTAATAAAACCCTTGGAAATTCCCAAGTGGTAAGGGTGACAGGGGCATCTTTTGTTCTAAGAGGCAGCTCTTTGGAGAGAGAGCTCCAGGGTGGGGCTGCTCGCCTAAAAGACCAGACTTTGATTAGAAGCTTGGAACTTTCAGCCCTACCCTCCGATCTCTGGTGAGGGCAGAGGGCTGGAGATCACGCTAGTCACCAGCGGCCGGCCAGTGATTTTATCAATCGTGCCTGCATAATGGAGACTTCATAAAAACCCTTAAATGATGGATTTGGGGAGCTTCCAGATTGGCAGACACGTCCATGCGCCAGAGAGTAGCACACTCCAGCTCCACAGGAGCAGAAGCTCCTGCACTCTGGACCCTTCCAGACTTTGCCATATGTACATCTCCATCGAGATGTTCATCTGTACTCTTTATAGTAAACTGTAATAATAAGTAGAGCATTTTCCTGAGTTCTGTGGAGTTGTTCTAGCAAATTACCAAGCCTGAAGGGGTAAGGGTTGTGGGGACCCTTGACTGTGTAGCCAAGTCAGACAGAAGTGTGGGTAACCTGGGGACCCGATACCTGGTGCCTGAAATGAAGGCAGACTTGTGGGATTGAGCCCTTAGCCTGTGGGGTCTGCCTCTAACTCCAGATCGTTAGTGACAGAATTGAATTAAATTGTAGGACATCCAGTTGGTGTCAGAATTGGTTGGTGTCAGGAGGGGGAAAAAAACCCTCACTGGGTAATTATGTTTATGTTTTCTAGAGAATTACAGAAAGTTTTGTGTTTTTTAAAATTTATTTTATTTGTCTATTTTTGGCTGTGTTGGGTCTTAGTTGCTACGCACGGGCTTTCTCTAATTGCGGTGAGCGGGGGCCCCTCTTTGTGGTACACCGGCTTCTCATTGCGGTGGCTTCTCTTGTTACGGAGCACGGCCCCTAGGCACGCAGGCCTCAGTAGTTGTGGCCCACGGGCTCTAGAGCGCAGCCTCAGTAGATGTGGCGCACAGGCTTAGTTGCTCCGTGGCACGTGGGATCTTCCCGGACCTGGCAGGCAGATTCTTAACCACTGCGCCACCAGGGAAGTCCTCTGATCTGTTTTGTAACTTATGTGTATCATGAACATCTCCCCTATTATAAATATATACTTACACCACCATATAACCTGACTTGTTCTCACACGTTAGGAAAATTAGAATGTTCTCTGTGTTTTTGGTTTTTTTGTCCCCACCCTTTAGTGTTATTGAACAATTCATTATTCCTTAAAATAATTGTGTATATACTGCAGTTACTTAAGTCACAGCCCACCTTGCTTTTCCCCCCTAGCATAATCCCAACTGGTCTTACTTTCTCTCTTGGGCCTGTTTTCCTGTCCTTTCCTGGTTTTGATGTTTCCCTGGGTCCTCTCTAAACTCTACACCTCTCAAGATGTCAAGCCACAGTCTGGATTTCACTATAACAGGGGTGACCACCACTCATTAGTTATTTTGCCTTAGAGTCCCACGTGCACTGTTCTGTATTATACTTTTTTTTTTGAGTTGGTACTGTATTGATCTGTTTTTAAAAAATTTTTCTTCGTAGGACCTTGCTAAGAAGTACTCTGACAAGCTAGAATGTTGTGAAAATGAAGTAGAAAAGATAATAGAAGAAATACGTTGCAAAGCAGTGGAGCGAGGCACAGGCAATGAGCACTATAAAGCAACAGGAATTGCTACAATCGAAGTCTTCTTACCTCCACGGGTAAAAAAAGTGAGTAGTTTCCCCAAATTTACATAGTTACTAATGCTTAGTTAACTTAGTGATGCGATTAAATAAATTATGAGTTCTTTTTGAAGATACAATCCAAAGATAAAATTCCTTTCAGTTACTTTACATGTTGAACATTTACAAACTTAAAAATCAATTTTATGGATTCTTAAGCTGGAATGTTTACAAAGTAGTCTGGCTTGCAGGCTTCACAGAGCTGTGCGTCAACGTTCTTACATTTTCTAGAGCTTGAATGAACATTTAGCAAAAATGGGGAATAAAAGATTACTTCAGATTTTCTAAAACTGTGTGCAGTAGGACACATCACAAAGGAATTCGTCTTTTTTTTCTATGCCAGTGGAAGCCAGAGGCATAGCTGAGCGCCCAAGCAGGGCCACCGTAACCTGGGCCACCTGTGTCAGGGCCACGTCCTCAGTAGTTGAAGTCCAGAAACGTTACTGAGGCAGGGCACCCAAGGGTGCCTCTTCAGACTGATCAATGTTAATTATTCTCAGAAGAAATGAAAATAAGTGTGTATAAGAGTTACCATATGACCCAGCTATTTTACTCCAAGAGGAATGAAAACTATGTCTACACAAAAACTTGTAAATGAACGTTTGTAGCAGCTCAGTTCACAATAGCCAAAAGGTGGAAACAACCCAGATGTCTGTCGGTGGATAAATGGAGTGCACCCATACAATGAATATTATCCAGCCATAAAAAGGAGCGAAGTACTGATACTCTACAACATGAATGAACCTCAAAAACATTATGAAAGAAGCCAGACGCAAAAAGCCATGTATTGTGTTGTTCCATTGATATGAAATATCTAGAGTAGGCGAATCCATAGCGACAGAAAATATATTCATGGTTGTCTGTGGTGGGGGAAGGGGAGGGAATAGGAGGTATGGCACATGTTTGGTTGGGGAGATGGTGAAAATGTTCTGAAATTTGATTATGATAACGGTTGTATAACTGTAAATATACTAAAAACCATTGACTTTTAGGCAGGGAACTTTAAGGTATGTAAGTTACCTCTCTATAAAGCTGTTAAAAATTTCTAGGAAAAACAAAGAGCTTTATTAGAAGAAGGAAATTATATATGTATCTATCTCAGAATGCCAGTTCGGGAAATTAAAGGGCAGTATGTATATACAGGACTCTTCATTGCTAGTGTCGAGTACCTGGGAAACCAGGCCACCAGTCAGAAAGCTGATTGGTGAGTATGGAATCAGAGCAGATGATTTGCATGGTCTCATAGGTGTCGCTGGTGGTCCCATGTTTTCCTCTGAAGCCCAGCCATCCGAGAAGGAAAGGTTCCAAGAACGTGTCTTGCTGCTCCCTCACTGGGAGCGCTGAAGGGACTATCTCTCTTGCTCACTGAGGTGGCCCTAGTGCCAGAGGTTGTGGGATGGGTCCTTGTGGAGCAGAGGCCAGCTCCCTTGAGTAGACAGGGGACAAACCCCCCTGAGCAGCTGACCTTCCCCCAGAGACTGAAGCCCTGCCTGTGGTGCCACACTGCTGCCCCCGTGAGGACTTACGGGTCACAGGGTCAGCACACGTCAGGTTTTGTTCAATAGCTTCATGCTAGGCATGCGACTATTTACATCATCTGATATCAACCTGTCTGGTTTTTTAGGCAGAATAACAGCTCCAAAAAGTGTCAAATTCAAGTGCATTTTATTTGTCTTATTTTTAAATAGGATAGGAAAAACTTGTTGGAGACGCGACTGCATGTCACTGGCAGAGAACTGAGGTCTAAGTAAGTATCTGTGTGCCCTGTGCCCCAGGTGCTCTTGGCTCTTTTACACCCGCTCATTTGATCCTCCCTGGCCATCCTGTAAGAGAGATGGGGCAGGTATGATTATCGTCACTGAATGGAAGGGAAAATTGAGGCTTTGAGGCTGAAGGACTTATTCAGGCTCACACGGGCGTTTAAGGGCAAAGTGGGAACTCAAGACTTGCAGCAATCTCCTTCACTTCCTGGTGTAACTTGAGATCAGGTGGGAACTCTGGATGCATGTACTTGATACGTGTTTGAATCAATGAATGAGTGATAGAAATAGGAGACAGCCTGATATTGGCCAGATCATTAGTTTTGAATTTTATTCCTTAATGCACTAATAGCTTGCTGTGGTGTTCACTGAAGTATTTCAGTCAGTTTCAGGCTGTTGGCCCATTTGTAAAAAGAAAAAAAAATACCTGCCTGTCACATAGCAGTGAAAATCTAACTTTTGAGACCTGGTCAATTACTTCACCTACTTGTGTATTTTTAACTGGTAAGTATTTTGAATACCTCCAGGGACAGCCAGTCAGTGTTTCTTAAAGTGATTTTTCTCATTTTCTTCTGTGGTCTACATCAGGGCTGTTAGGGATGGAATCAGGAAGCATCATTCATTCAACACACAATGAGCAGGAGATTGTATAGAACAACTCCCCCTATCATGGGCTCCTCCAAGGAGACCGCAGAAGGTATAGAAATGGATTTTCTCCTGACATGCAGCTACGGCCCTCCTGTTCCAACAGATACACAGCACCAGTGGTCTCTACTTCACAAGGAACCAAATAGTAAAGCAGATAGTTTACAAAAGGACATTGTCTCTGACACAGTTTCAAATAACCATCTAGTAGCTGACTTTATCTGAAGTAATGTTGTGAGTCAGTAAATTGGAATACTCGGTGTTTCTGAGAAGAACGTATAAAATAGCTATCATGATCAAAATCTATTTCATGGGTAATAAATAACAAATTTGGTAACCTGTAGTTTTCTGGTTTATTTTACAGAATAGCTGAAACCTTTGGATTTCAAGAAAATTATATCAAAATTGTCATAAATAAGAAACAACTTCAACTAGGTATGTTATGGCAAAGTATGCAGAATTTTTAAATCAAGTCAATAGAGAAATAATGACTTTGTATCTTTTTTTCTCACTCTTCCTCTGTTCAAAAATTTGGGGTGGCTTTATCACGTATATAATGCAAAACCAATTATTTTATAGTTCACTAAAATAAAAATGGTAAAGCAGGAAGCAACTTTTCCAAAGATACTCAGTACAGGTCTGATGAAATGTTACAGAATGGAAGTCTCGGCGTCCTGAAAGTAAACTAGAGTTTCTAGTAAATTCTCCCTGAGGGAGAAGAGCTAAAGCTGAGTGAAGACAGGGAGGAGGCTGTGGTGGGGAGGGCTCCAGACAGAGAGCCTCGTGTTAGAGCTCCACCGGGCGACTTTGAGAGATTGAAAAGGTCCGGTGTGGCTGAGTTTGTAGGTGAGCAGAGGCTAGTGCTCTTTAAGGATGGAGGGCCAGGCAGAGCAGCCACACTGTAAAGCTTATAGTGGTGGTTCTTAAGCAAGGGTGATTTTGCCACCAGGGGACATGTGGCGCTGTCCGGAGACATCTCGGGTTGTGACTTGGCAGCAGGGGGCCGGGGGGGTCGTGCTCGTGACAGTTAACAGAAGGGACCAGGGATGGCGCTGCACATCAAGGCGCCGAACGGCCCCACAACAGAGACGTCATGCAGCTCATGACGTCAGTGGTGCTGCTGAGGAACCCTGGACGTGAGCCTTGCTCAGCATTAGAGGGCTTCCCTCCAGAGAGGCGGGAAGCCATTGATGCTGGGCAGTAGACACAGTTGTGTTTGCGTTTCAAAGACCACCTTGGCTGCAGTAGGGGAATGGAAGCGGAGGAGACACGAATGGACCTGGGAGACCAGTCAGCTGTTGCAGCAGTCCGGGCAAGCACTGTAGTCTGCTTGGTTTCCCTGAGGTTCCTGTGGCCGGCGGAGGGTCCGCTTCACATCCCAGCCTGACGCAAGGCAGCCTTCACAGCCTAGCCCTGGCCGTCCTTGCCAGCATCGCCTCTAGCCGTTTCCTGTTACCTGTTCTGGATATCTTCGCGCTGTTGGTCATCTCGTCTCTATGTTCATTAGTTTGTGGTGTCCTTTCTTGGGCAGAAATCCTTGATTTTGATGTTATCACATCCATCAGTTTTTCACCTTATTGTTTGTGTTTTAAGAAGTTCCTTCCTCAAGCCCAGGGCCGAACAGATAGTCTCACCAGAGGTTTTTGTTTGTTTGTTTGTTGTTGTGGCTTTAAAATCTAGTGAGATGAGTCTCCCTCTTGGCTCTTCTTTATCATGGTAACTTGGCCATTGATGGATCTTGCTTTTTCTTTTTTTTTTTTTTAATAATTTATTTTTGGCTGCATTGGGTCTTCGTTGCTGTGCACGGGCTTTCTCTAGTTGCGGCGAGCGGGGGCTGATCTTCGTCGCGGTGCGAGGGCTTCTCATTGCGGTGGCTTCTCGTTGCGGAGCATAGGCTCTAGGCATGCAGGCTTCAGTAGTTGTGGCACGCGGGCTCTAGAGTGCAGGCTTCAGTAGTTGTGGCTCGTGGGCTCTGCGGCATATGGGATCTTCCCGGACCAGGGCTAGAACCCATGTCCCCTGCGTTGGCAGGCGGACTCTTAAACCACTGTGCCACCAAGGAAGTCCTTTATTTTTCAATATAAATGTTAGAATGGTTGTCGAGTTTCTAAATATATATATGTGTATGTATATGTACCTATGCATATGAATGTGTGTCCAACTAGAGTTTTCAGAAATGTGTTCAAATTTATATGCTTATAGTTCATAATATTATTTTGGTATTTTATAATGTTTGCTGTCTATATTTACCCTTTTTCTTTTTTTTTTTTTTTTTTTGCATCTTTGACTTAATTTTTGTTAGGTTTGTATATTTGATTAATTTTTTTCATAGAGCCAGCTTTTGATTTTGTTCATATTCTCTTTCATTCTGTTCCATTGACTTCTACTTCTGTCTCTGTTCCCATTTTGTATATGAGGATGTGGACAATAAGTGGTTCACTCAGGGCTATAGAGTTAAGAAGGGATGGAACCCAAGGTGTTTGTTTTTACCCACTTCAGTAAATTACCTCTCACAGTGCACCGCTGCACTCTGGCCTCCAGTCCATTGCTGAGAACTGGATTATATCTCCAACTAGAGGGTGGGAGAATTCATGTCTCTCTCTGTAGTAGATTCTCAACAGTTGATTGCTTTAGTTTGATCTTATGATGAGAATAAAGAAAATTACAAAGGATTAATTTAGTCAGCTCATTTTCACTGGCTGATTTTAACCAGTGCTTAACAATAACATAGGTAAACAGCCAAATTTAAACATCTTCTTACCAATCATGTGGCATGGTGGTTTGCAAGTGCTGACGCAGGCTTAAGAATTCTATTTAACATAGAAGATGGCCTATTACCTAGTAAATTTAATGACTCTTTTTTTTTTTTTTTTTTTTTTTTTGCGGTACACGGGCCTCTCACCGTTGTGGCCTCTCCCGTTGAGGAGCACAGGCTCCGGACGTGCAGGCCGAGTGGCCATGGCTCACGGGCCCAGCCACTCCACGGCATGTGGGATCCTCCCGGACTGGGGCACGAACCTGCGTCCCCTGCATCGGCAGGCGGACTCTCAACCACTGCGCCACAGGGAAGCCCTAATGACTCTTTTTAAAACATGCATTTCTGATTTTGACAGGGAAAACACTTGAGGAACAGGGAGTGACCCACAATGTAAAAGCTATGGTGCTTGAACTAAAACAGTCTGAAGAGGATGTGAGAAAAAACTCCCAGGTTGAAGAAGAAGAGCAGAATGAAGCCAAACTAAAAGAAAAAAGAATTCAGAGGACTAAGAGAGGCCTGGAGATACTGGCAGAGAGAGGTACACAGAGCTTCAGACTTTTCACTCAAGTCCTCAAAGGTGGCAGCAAATCACGCAAATGGGCCGGGAGCGTGCGTGGGAGGGGAGTATCACATTTCTTGTTGGCCTTTCTTCCCCTACAGTCTAACATTTTTAATGTCACCATCATTGCTTTTTAACATTGAACTAATGGAGTTCCTTTTGGTTTTGTTGCAGCTGAGATGGTGGTGGATCCAGAAACCACACCATACTTAGACATAGCTAACCAGATGGGCAGATCAATCAGAATCCCTCCATCAGAAAGAAAAGTAAGTACTGTAAGAAATTTGTGGCTTGTTCTTTGATCTCCTGTCAGAACAGAAGTGTTTTTCTATTTATTTTATCTTGGAATGTTATTATAAAGGATTAGAAACAGCCTTCAGTCTCCAGCTCATAAACAGAGAACATGACCATATGATGAGCACTGCATCTGGCCGGCTCACTCTGTGAGTTTCAGTGCCTGAGTACAGAACGGCAGGACCTCACTGTCCTGGAGCAGTCGCTTCCTGTGGCAGTGTTTGTTTTGCTGTAGTTTATTTTACTTGGGGGCCACATTCCATAAGGGATGGATCAGAAGAGGAGGCTGGGGTGCTAGGTAGTTTGGGAAAAGTGTGACAGATGATTCTGCCATCTCTTCCCCTGTCTCTCCACAGCCCTGTTGTCTAATTTGGAGTAAGGGGGAAGTGGTTTTACCTTTGAACATATCCAAGGGGGTCTTTCTAGCAGCATCTACAACTTGGCCCATGAGATCAGTCTCTGAGCTGGAGTCCAGTAGCTTCTTATATGAAAAGCTTCAGTGACTGTGGGTCAAGTTAATTTTAATTTTTTGGTCTTTAAAGGACACTTTTGAGTTGGCTTCACTATATGAATTATGGATTTAAAATTAAGGATTAAAGTTAAGTTTTAATAAGAGAACTTTGTAACTCTCATTGAATTGATTTTTTATGGCAACTATTTGCCCACTGCAGATATTACATTCGTATATTAAATGATGATATTTAGATCTTTAGGGGAAACCTTTACAAAATCAAATTATATACAAATTCAAATCCAAAAATATTAATGAACTTTAAAGAAATTTGGATCACCTTGCAAAAATTGTTTTAGAAATGCTACAGTTGACAAATACTTCAGAAAAAACCTGATTAAGAATAGAGAGTTAAATGAATGCTCTTTTTAGAAAAGATACAGTCATTACTGGCTGTTTTTTAATATGTTTAGTCTTAGGGATACTAGAAATAGATCTAGATCAGCCGATACTAAAATAAAGTGATGAAAACGAAGGGACACGTGCCGGTTCTGACCATTTCAGCCATGTTAAATTGAGTTCTTGGTTTCAGTGTTTAAATGAAATGAAGGTTTAATTCTGTTTTCCTTAATTTTGGCTTTTAGATTTAGTTGTGATCTTGAGTTTTTTGTCTGTTTGTTTTCACAGTATTTGATTTCTTTAGACTTAATATGCTTTTAATATAATTCGTTTTATTATAGTTTAAAGTGATGTTTTTTTAAATCCTTATTTTTTCCTAGGCCCTTATGTTAGCTATGGGATATCATGAGAAAGGCAGAGCTTTCCTGAAAAGAAAAGAATATGGAATAGCCTTGCCATGTCTGTTGGACGCTGACAAATATTTCTGGTAGGCGCTTTTGTACTTGGTGAATGCCAGTTTGAAGGAGGATGACAGTTATACACAGCACCCTTCCCCCACCCCGTGCACTTCAGACTTCAGATTTTCACCCAAGATGGTTAACGTAAAAGCGTAGTTATGGTGTAGACTGATTCGTGAACTGTTTCTCCCCATCGCATTTCTAATTGATCTCTCTTCCCTGTAAAGAATTTTATAAACATATGCACTTATTTTTTTTTTTTTCAAAATTATGTAGCTTTATATATTTTGACATGGAAAGATAACCATACTATCTTGTTGAGTAAAACTAAAAAATAAAACAAACACTAACACTGCTTTGCTCAAGATAGTAAAATTAAGGTGCATTGTGGGTGGGAAGGGGAGTCTGGTTTCTTGACTAACTTTTCTACAAGATAGTTGTACTATTTGTATAAAATTATTTTTTAAGTGTGGAAATAGAATACAAAGAAAAGAGTACAATAAGAAAGATCAGTAATAAAGTACACAATAGGGAGTGAAATCAAAATAGATAAGCTAGAGTGATCTCTTTCATCATTCTCCAATGGTTATATAAGATTCTGGAACCAGGTTCCAAGTATGTGTTCCTCAAGCAAAAGTTCTAATTGCACTTATTTTTTTTACAGCAAGCATGTAGGGTATCATGTCTGTTTCTTATGACATGTTGTCAGCCTGAACTGTCCATTATAAGGTCCCTGTCAGCTTTTTACTTAATGATTTTGGTGTAGATGTTGATGAGCATTCCCCAAATCCATTGTTTCATTAGGCGCTCCAAAATGGTGATAACTTATTATTCCTTCTGCATTTATTGCTGGAATTCATTTCAAAAATATTTTTCCTTATCGCTGTTTAGTCCTCCTAAGGTACCATTTGTACAGAAAGACAGAATAAAATGCTGGGTTCTTTCCCTTTATTTTCTTCTTTTCAGAATAAATGAGTTGCTTCCTTAGCATCTTCCAGAGATGACATCACCGGTGAGGTTTCCCTGCCTTTTTTTTTTTTCTTCTAAGTATCAGTATGAGCTCATGGATTTTAACACATTTGATACACTTCACACCTCAGAGCTTAAATTGGCTGTCTTCAGCTGGCAGGTGGTCCTGCATCCCTTTGACCTGATCCTGGGGTAATCTTTGTAGTCTCTGCTCTCTCGTGCCCAGAGCTGGTCCAGACTCATCCTGAATATTTCCTGCCCCAGAGCAACAGCCAACATTTTCTCAAGGGCTTCTGGCTCCTCTTAATGGGAAACGGTACTGAGAAGCTATAATCCAGGCAGATGAAATATTTGAAAAATAGACTTGATGTTTGAAATACTCAAAAGGTAACAACATCAGTGTTATTTTCTTTTCCGTTTTGAGGAATTCCCAATATATACAGTACATTCCAGAAGATGAATCTAAGTATATATAGTTTGCCAGCTGTATTGGCAGCACACTTGTGTCTTAAGTGAACAAACTTAAATTAAGCAAAAAGGGGGATTGATTGTCTAAAATATTTGGGAGGAGGGGCAAAGCTGAAAGGGACCAGCACGAGGGCTTGGTTCCTCTCTGGGTTCCTCCTCCGCCTCTTTGTCTCTGCCGTTTCCTGAGTGTCCGGTTCAGTCTCTCCTGCTACAGGTAGCAGTGCAGGCTGCAAGTCAGGTCCTTAAATTCAAGTAAATGGTTCATTCCCTTCCATAATTGTTTCTAACGCTTTATTATGGAAAATTTCAAACATACAAAAATAGCAGCTAATATAATAAGTTCCCATACACTTATAATCCAGCTTCAGCAATTACTGAGACATGGTTGATCTTGATTTGTCTCTATGAGCCTTTCTCAATCTTTTTACCTTGGACACCTGCTTGAAATCATTTTCAGGTCTCAGGGAGACCCTGAATAAAGATAACTCCCTCTTCAGTTCATAGTACGTTAACAGGTTCAGTGAGTAGTAGACATAATAATCCAATAATAATTGTCGGTGCCTTTTGAAGTAGAAAATACTGGTTTTCTCTACTGGGGATTTGTTGATTCAGGTCAACTTACTAGCGTAATTTTTGTGCGCCTTCCCTCTCTTCGTAAAGGAGATCAACTCTAATGCAAGTCAGCGGTGGAGGTGGAAGAAACTTAAGTTGTTCTTCTTCCTTTGCCCCTTGATGTTTTTCCCGCCTCCTCCAAGTAGGCTCAGAGTTCTATCACAGCTTTCTTTTGTACATCTTGTGGTATGGTATGCAGTATGACTGAGAGTAGTTTCTTTCCCCTATTTAAAGCTAAAAATGGAAGTTCTGCTTTTGGCCAAGATGGAGTAACAGGGACTGGATTTACCCTGTCCCCTGCAACAACTGAAAAACTGGGCAAAATGTGTAAAAACAGTGGTTTTCTGGCAATGCAGGACAGTGGTCCCTGAGGTGGGGAAACAAACGAGTGGAACCCTGTGAATTGTTTCAGCTCACTGCCTGGAGTTCCCAGGCCTCAGTGTGCGGAGGAGAAACCCAGGCAGAGCCTCCTGGTCTCCCCTGAGTGGAAGAGATGGAGCTCGGAATCCAGGGAGGCCACAGTGGTGGGAGGAGAGAGCACAGGGCGCCCCTGGAGTCTTCTGCTGAGTGAGGGTCAGCACAGGCCTGTGAGGTCCCTCCCGCCCTGCCCCCAGGCTGGGAAAGCACCACCTCCAGGAAGCAGAGAGGTCACAGAGGGCGGATAATAACCTGTGGGAAACAGGGCATTGGCTAGAGAATTCAGTAGGGTGTGGGACGAAGGGCTAATTCTGCCCTGCAGGCTGCTCTGGTCCCACCTAACAAAGCTTAAAACAAAGCCCTGAAAAGGTCGCTGTTTTCAAGTAACATGTTTTTAACTGCATCCCAAGCAACGCTTAATGGTATTTATTGAACCCATGTACCGAGAAATACGAAAAAAAACTACACACAATCCAGTTCCTTACAGCCAGTAATAAAACTAAAAATGACTTTTTAGCCAACCTTCCTTTTAAAAAAAGCAGGTACCTAAGCTTAGCTTACCTTTCTTGAAATTAATATCTTTATTTTATATAAAAAATGTAAAACTCATGAGGCAAGTGTAATAAGTTTCTGTTAAATAACTGACTTAAGCCCAAATGGGATTTAATTTTTCTAAAGCTAGGCTCAGTATATTTTGTTTAAATCAATGTTATACATTGATTTTAATTAATGTTTTTAACATGAAAATTTATTGGCTATTGACTATTCAGGCTACTAAAGCAAAATCAATAAAAATATACTCTAAGACACAATTTTATACAAGTCTTTAAATTTTTTTCTGAGTGACATGAGCAGGTTCAAATATAGTCCTAACAGTTTCAAAATTATTATATACAGGTGATGTCATGATCTCTTTTATAGCCCTATATATGGATAAAAAGTATTTTTTTAAACTAAAAGAATGAAATGAACCTCTTTAATGTGAGACCTGTGCTGCGTTTTGGTTTTGGTTTTGGTTTTGGCTGCACAAATACTCAATTCTGGGTCAAACTTATACACATGATTTTATTTTTAACTGAAAGGAGGCAGTTTCTGTCCTCCCTCTTGATGCTTTAGACACAAACAAGCCTGTTCACATGTGTGAGGCTTTGAAAACTGGCTAAATGTCTGCTGCTTTTATGAGAATGATGAGGTAGGCTTCTCTCCCAGAAACAGAAGGTGTCTACAGGTAGATCAGTAAATCTCACCTGGAGCGTAAGATCAGACCATGGTCCATGAACTTCTTCCTCTCCTCTCAATGTCAAGTTCTCAGGCCAAGCAGAAGATTCAGAGAAGGTGCCCCTCATCTGGTCATACATCTGGATGTATGTGCATGTGTGTAAAATATGGTGTGTATGTTACAAAACATTCACAAAGAATAGAAATGTTCAAAGAAAGCAACCACAAATAAATATGAAAATCCTGCTCTGAGAGATTATTCTTATGCCCCAGTGGATTGTCTTGTACGTACCCTGGAGTGCAGGCACTCCACTTAGGAGACTTCTGCTTTAAAGCATAAATGACAGAGACTTCCCTGTCATTTATGGCGCAGTGGTTAAGAATCTGCCTGCCAATGCAGGGGACACGGGTTCAATCCCTGGTCTGGGAAGATCCCACATGCTGCGGAGCAACTAAGCCTGTGCACCACAACTACTGAGCCTGTGCTCTAGAGCCCATGAGCCACAACTACTGAGCCTGCGTGCCACAACTACTGAAGCCCATGCGCCTAGAACCTGTGCTCCGCAACAAGAGAAGCCACCGCAATGAGAAGCCCGCGCACTGCAAGCAAGAGTAGCCCCTGCTCGCTGCAACTAGAGAAAGCCCGTGCGCAGCGACAAAGACCCAATGCAGCCAAAAATAAATACATAAATTTTATTTATTTATTTTAAAAAAACAAACATAAATGACAGAATCAGAGCTCTTCCCTGCCCCCCACCCCAAGCAGATTTTGATGGGCAGGATGGGAAGCTTGAGGGCATGCAGGTTTTGTAGTTTTATACCAGAGCAGTCTTTTAGTAGAATACAAACAAAAACAGATGAGATCTTTAAAGTTCGTGAATGTTCCACATTTTACTTTCTTATTGAAGAGGGTTCAAACTTGAGATCTAGATTTGCATTATGAATTTGTAACATAATCACAATTTAAAATCAAAATAAATTATCTCGATGTCCATCTTTGTCAACCTTCCATTGCCTTGCCTGTCTTCTCCCTTCCTCTGTATCTGGGTTCAGCCTTCTGCAACAGCTGCCAAGTAGCATTTAACCTGCACCTGGGCCCCAGGATCAGCTAGGCATTCAGAGCCTGGCATTTGTCTGGATTGTTTTTCCCCTCCTTCAATGTGATTGGACATGAATGCCTTGTCAGAGTCTTCATCAATTGAGGCGTTCATAGTAAGTAAGGATTTTTTTTTTTTTTTAGTGTGCTTTTAAAGCTTTGGGGTTCTAACTTTGGCTGTATATTAGAATCACCTAGGGGGATTTTAGAAATACAACATCCAGGCCCCACCTCCAGAGGTTTCTGTTATAATTGATATAGTGGGGTCCCAGTATCAGTATTTCTTAAAAACAAACAAAAAAAATTAGAAAAGGAAAGAAAAATTCCTCACATCCTGGTGATTCTAATTTGCAGTCAGGGTTGGAAACCACTGCTTTAAAGCATGGTCTCCCCACATTTGCTGAAGGGTTCTGACACAGTGGCCCCAATCTCCACTTCCTGCCAAGCCTCTTTCCCAACATGGCAAGGGTGTGTGTGTGCATCTGTCTGTCTGTCTGTCTCTCCCCCCCCCCAACTCCCAGGGCAGATGGTGTTGAGCTTCTATTCTTGAGCCCTAACTCCTTTTTTTTTCCCATTGGAAGGATTCAGATTATAAATATAGTTCCCTTCGTAAACACTGTGATCTCTGTCTTAGTCTTTGGAAATACACCAAAAACTGGAAAAAAAAATTCCAGTAATTCACAAAAAGGTTTTTACTGCTTCTTGTCAGTGATGTCATTTCCTGTCTTTGGCAGCGAGTGCTGCAGAGAACTGCTGGACACTGTGGACAACTATGCAGTACTCCAGCTGGACATAGTGTGGTGCTACTTCCGCTTGGGACAGCTGGAATGCCTGGACGATGCAGAGAAAAAATTAAACATGGCTCAGAAATGCTTTAAAAATTGTTATGGAGAAAATCATCAGAGACTGGTCCACATAAAAGTATGTTGCTGTAATTAGTTTTAGGTATTAGTGAGCCCATTTGTAGAATTTGAGTTTATTCCTGTTAAAGTGTTTAGACTGCTGCCAAAGGTGATTTATTTGATAGTAGTATGCAATGTGTTCTTTTTAAGCTCTATTTTAAGGGGATTGTTAAACATCTTATAAGTTAGCCTGTGACCAGAGGAACACGGTCTTCTAGTCACAGAAACCCATTGACCACTGTGACCGAGAGAGCTGGTGACTGTATTCATTAGAGTCTAATGAAAGGTTTAAATGCAGAAAATAGACATTTTGAACAGTGACAGTTCACACGAGTGAGTCACAGCTCCAGAGCTGGGCTTTGAATAAGGATTTTTCTCAGGCAGTTTCCACAGGTCATCAGAATTCTGCTTGGGAATTGCAGGGCAACATAAGAGATATTCCTGGTTTGGGTTTTTGCATACTTCCCTCCTGACCAGAGGGGGCGCCCCTGTCCTGGGCACCTGGAGATAGGTGTTCTGTTTGGGACAGGCGATGCCGTTGCACCCTGGGATCCTTACTTTTGCCATCAGCAATAGTGAAGATAGAAACATTTTAGGAATGCCATTTTGCCCCTGTGGAGATGAAGGGAATTATAAATGTGAGTATTACAGACCTGTAATGAGAAATAAGACAGTTTATTTTTTCCCCCCAATAATTCTAGGGAAATTGTGGAAAAGAGAAAGTCTTGTTTTTAAGACTTTACTTGCTTCAAGGTATCCGAAATTATCACAGTGGAAATGGTGAAGAGGCTTACGAATATCTCAACAAGGTAAGAAAATGGATGCTCCAGAGTTGTGACCATTTTCACCTACTTTGTTTTTTAATCTCCAGAAGTTAAGTATTTCATAAACTCAGTGGTGTGTGACTGGTGAGGAAAGTGCATCTCCCTCCCATTCCCTCTCCTTCAAACACATTTGTATTTGTGAGAGTACAGGCAAGATGCTGTAATAAGGAAACCTCAAAAAGGCAGTGGCTTTAATTGGCTAGAAGTTTCCGTTTCTCTCATCTGGCTGTAGAGGTGAGCAGCCAGGGCAGTGGGGCAGCTGGGGTGGCAGCTGGGGTGGCTCCTGTCAGTGCCTCTTCCAGCCAGCAGAGGGAGGGAGAGAGTCCGGGGCAAGCCTCTTTAGAGAGGTGACTCAGGAGGTGCTCCTGTCATTTCTGCTCCATGGCATTGGCCTAGACCATCTGGCTACACTCAGCTCAAATTCAGGGGACTTTATTACCAAAAAGGAGGAGATAATGGATACCAGCCCCTCCCACAGTCCTCAGCCCATTTTCTCATGTTATACTGCATATAAGTCATGTGAGCAGAGAGGGTGTTGTCTGTTTGCATTTGCACTGGTTGATAATAGGTCACATTTAGAGGTTTTATCTAAAATCTGACACACCCTAATTCACATTGGGTACAATCCAGTTTCCTTTAGGTTTTAGCTTTGTGTTAGGCTTTAATGTTACTATGGTTACATGATTCTTATATTTTTCTTTGTCTGTAGGCATGTCAGCTCTTTAAAGAGCTATATATTGATCCATCAAAAGTTCACAGTTTGATGCAGCTGGGATTTAGTGCTCAGGAAGCTCGGCTTGGTCTAAGGGCATGTGACGGGAACGTGGACCACGCAGCTGCCCACATCACCAACCGCAGAGAGGTACCTTAATGTGGTCTTGGCAGCGCTTGGTTGAGGCCTTTGCCTTTGAGTAGGTGTGAAACTTGAGGCAATGGCAAAATCATTTCCAAAGTGCCTTAGCTCTCAGATGTGCAAGAACAGAAAAAGACAATTCCGTAGTAGGTATTATTAACAAGGAACTCTTTATTGCTTCAGACTTGGAAGTCAGGAGAAAAACTTGTCGTTTTTAATTGCATCAGTTTTCAGACAGTGCAGTTTCCTTCATTTTATTTTTGCTATGGTGGCAGGTAGCTCATAAGTACAGTATCCAAGCAGTCTTCTCTCTCTCTCTCTCTCTTTTTTAATCATAGTATATTTCTGGAAACCATTTTAAAGGTGTCTGTGTTTTGCAGGGAGCCATTGTTACAGTTCAAGGTGTCATTCTTGCCTGGAAACATGAATCAGATCATATGAACAATTAACATTATGTTATAAAAGCCAAGATTCAAAACTATAATCATTTAAAACAATTAGAGATAAGTACAGTTAAAAAAAATACTTCAGAATTTCAGAGTTGGAAGGAATGTTACCATATCGAATATGGTAGTTTTACAAATGAGGAAAACAGGCTCAGAGGTTGTCTTTTCCGGGGTCATGGGTCAAATCGGTGGCAAAACCTGAACTGAGGCTCTGGGTTTCTCCTGTACTTTCTAATTCCCATCTGAGAATAGCATTCTGAGTTTTTACAGAAGGTTCTGAAAAGCCAAAAGATACTATAAAATGGTAAAAGTTACCACTTCACTTCCTAATTTTTTATAAGTAGCAAAAATAAGTGTTTTTTAAAAAAATAGTGGTGTCCTATCAGATGTGCATTTAATGAATTAAACTGTAAGCCCTTGGAGAAAATAAAAAAACAATAGTGTATATAGTGCAGTTGACCCTGCTCACTCTTCCACTCAGTGGATGTGTAGTTGGGATGCTTTTGGTTGAAGGCAACAAGTTCAGACTGGCTTAAACACCCAATAAAGAGGGTAAGGGAGGGGTTCACTGGCCTACATAATTGTAAAGAGCCCAGAGGAGGGCCGGGTCTCTGGTTAGTTCATTCAGTGGCTTCGCCCTGTTGCTGAGCTCTGGTTTCTGTCTCTCTGCCTCCTCTGTTACCGGGGTCACCCCATCACACCAAGAGCATGGTCCGGGTCCCAGAATCCTCAGAGACGTTCTGAGCTGCTCGCTGATTGGCCACATTTGAGCCTGTCGCCATGGCCAGGGGAGTGCCAAGACCTGACTGGCTTGAGCCTGTCTGCTTAGCTTAGGCTGGTCAGGGTCTACTCGGGGAACCAGTCAGCTTCCCACACCCTAGGGACAGCTGGGGTGGCTGGTGGGAAGGCCAGCTCCGAGTCCCATCGCCTGTGAGCTCCCGTGAATCTGCCGTCCTCTCAGTTCCTGAAGCTCCAGGTTTGAACATCTCACTGAGTAGAGGGTAACAGGTGATTCCTAAAAGTTTGACTTTTTTGTACCTCGTGGCCCTGAGTACAGGCCAGTTTCTCATCTGGCAAAAGAAACAGACTAATGAAACTGAGGTCCCTTGACAGTGCTGAAGTGTTCCGAGGCCGTGAGAGGCAGCGTGGTGGCCTTCCTAAGAGAAGTTGTCGTTTTGCCTGTACACAGCCGTGACTCTAGAACCCAGTTCTCTCACGACATTTGACCCTACTGTATCGATAAGATTTCGCAGTGCAATGCTTACTGGCATTTCCTTGGTTTATTTTATTTTCCTAATTCTAGTATAAAGAGAAATATCATGTGTATCTACATGGTTAAGAGAAAACTGACTTAGGCATTTGTAATAAGGAAAAGGTGTTCTTTGAGGCCCCAACTTTGTGTCAGCTCTGAGGCCTGTGTCTGCTGGCTGGCTGGCTGGGAGGGTCTTTCTCTGCTTGAATGTTATTCATGCTTCTTATTAGCCTTATGAAATGTAAGTGGAAGAGGCTGGAACTGCAAGCAGAGGATGGGACAGGGTAGAGGCATTTTACATGGTGTGTACGTGTGAATGAAAGTGGAAATGTGAGTGATACGGACTTCCGTATCACGCCGGCCCGCGTGGGTCTTGTGGTGAAGCGGGGAGGGTCAGCTGGGAGGCGGAGCCGGAGCCCAGGAGCGCTGGCGCCTGACTGGGTGTGGGGAGGGGCCGCTGCGGGACTGGAGCAGGTGCGTGAGCTACCTGGCCTGTGCAGAAGGGTTCGGAGTCGGGGAGACTGGCCCAGAGGAGGCAGTTAGAGGGCGCGGTGGGGGTACGGACCGCGGCCCCGGGGAAGGGGCTGGGCAGCAGGCTAGCAGAGCTGCCCAGCCGTCGTCAGCCCCGCTCGCTCACAGGTAGGTTCCCCACTGTTGTAAACAGGAAGTTACAGGCTGAGGTTGTCTTCATCCCAGGAAATGTTGTGGGCAGTCACCCCTTCTGCCTAGTCCTACTGCCAGCTGGGTGTGTTTGGTTCCATGGCGAGGATTCCTTCCTTCTCCTAAGAGGTGAGGCCGAGTTCTTGCTGTAAGAATGTAGAGGGGACCCTTGTTGCTTGGACTGAGCCATGGAGGTAGGAGGAGATACATCAAAGGAAAAAGCTGTTTTCTCTGCTGTTCTCCCTGTGCTGGGCCGAGGGCTGACCGTTTCTAGAATGTGCAGAAGCTGTCTCTCTGCTCTGCTGTCGGTGATGACCTTGACTGGGTCACCTAACTGTCTTGAGAGATTTCCGTCTTCTCATTGGCAGAATGATGAGGTTGGATTCAGTTAGTGGTTTTCAAACCTGTTTTAGTTTTATTGTTTTAATCAGCAGAAATCCTTTTAAAATGATACTTGTGGGAATTCCCTGGCGGTCCAGTGGTTAGGTCTGTGCGCTTTTACTGCCGGGGAGATCCCTGGTCGGGGAACTGAGATCCCACAAGCCGCACGGCTCAGCCAAAAAATAAATAAATAAATAGAAATAAAATACAGTGATACTTGCTTTCAAAACAAACTCAGAACTCTCCTGATGAGGGCCGGGGTGGGAAGAGGAGAAGAGACTGAACCTGTGGCCTTCCTCAGGCTCTTGGAGCAACGCCAGGCACCTCTGAGACTCGGGGTTGAGAACCACGGGGGTAGGTGACCTTTGTCACCTGGCGTTGAGCATTCTTGGGGTTTTAAGTGGACTAAGTTCTTACTACCCAGGGAGCGGTGGGTGGATCGGTAGCTTGGGCGCCATCTAGGACCCACCCACCCCCTCCACGGCCCCCACGTTCAGAGTCACATTTCGGTAAGATCCCAGGTGACATAGCAGAGGCTGAGAAGCCCTCCCACCCATGCAGGAAGCTCCTCCCCCCACTTCCTAGAAGAAGGCACGTCTGCCTCTCTGCGGGTCTGCAGGATGTGCCCGCTGGTTCCCAGGGGCCTGTTCTGGTGCCAGGTGGTGGTCCCTGAGGTGCTCTCTTCCCTCCCTGGACTGACGTCTCCGGCTCCCGCTGGGCTTCCCCACGAGCAGCACACCCCTTGTCTCTGCCCTGGTGGCCCTCATGCTGGGCGGGACGGGGAGAGAGAGGGTCACCTCACCTTGTGGTTTTCACTTTGCCTGGTGACCCCGAGAATCCTACAGAGCATGGATTGAGAAGGCTTTTTACAAAACCGCAATCCCTAACTTGGTGACTCTGCTGTTTTCCTAAAGAAATTGGACCAAATAAGGAAGGAGGAAAAAGAGAAGAAAAGACGCCGCCTGGAGAACATAAACTATTTGAAAGGAATGGGCTACTCCGCTCGCGCAGCCAAGCAGGCGCTCCACCAGGCCAGCGGGAACCTGGAGGAGTCCCTGCAGGTAACCCCTCCCCGCCTCCGGCCTCCCTGAGCAGCCCTGCTCCCGGCCCAGGCGCCACCCCTCCCCTGCTTCACTGAAGCTGCTCTCTGGTACTTCCTGACGCTGGGAGCCCTGCGACTGCGGGCCTTCCCTTCATTCCTGGTTTGGATCTAAGGGTCAGAGCTCTCTGGTTCTTGAACCCAGTGGCAGAGCCAGAATGACGAGCCCCACCCACCTCAGTGCCTGTCCGCGATTCCGCAGGGCTCACAGGGCAGGAACTTTGATGAGGTTTCTGTTTGCAACAGGAGTTTAACAAGTAAGGTGGAAGAAAAGAAAGGTGACTGAAGTTTTAATATGATTTTTTTGAATTAAAATGTTTTCTTTGAATAGTTAGTTTTATTATTTAGTCAGTAGTACATGTTGTCAAAGGGGCTTTTTAAAGAAGTCCTCAGAAGTGACTAAAAAGGTTGGGATCCAGACTAGTGGTAACTCTGCCCGGGTCCACGTCCTTTCCAATTTTTGTTCAAGGAGCAGACAGGATACGTAAGGAGGCAGGCGCTGTGCTGAGTCTCAGCGGAGATGACGCCTGCCCTGGGGGAGCCCACAGGCTAGTGGGGAGACAGACGTAGAGAGCACAGTGGCGTAAGGGCTACCACGTGGGAGCGCAGCACAGGGGAGCAGGGGCTGCAAGCTGAGTTGGGGGGCGGGTCACGGGAGGGGGCCCGGCAGATGGAGGAGAAGCTGGGGCAGCGCCAAGCGCTGAAGCATGAGCCTCAGGGTTGCCAAGGCCTGGGTTACACCTGCCGGAGGTGGGGCGGGGTGGGGAATGGCCAGAGACGGGGCTGGACAGGTAGGCAGGGGCTAGGCGGGCCGCATCACCTTGTTTGCCCTGATAAGGAGTTCACACTGAATCCTGCAGGCAGTGGGGAGCCTGCCCTACCTTTGCCTTTTATTCTCAAGACCTCCCGTCCTATTCTTCAAAGGTCCCCATTAGTCGGTCCGTTAACCCTTGGACAGCATGGGTTTGCAATGCGTGGGTCCACTTACGCGTGGACCTTTTTCAACAGTAAATACTATATATAGTACTACACGATCTGTGCATGTGGAGCAACTGTGGATACCGAGGGCCCACAGTAAGTTACACTTGGATTTTCCACTGTGATGAGGGTCAGCGCCCCTAACTCTTGCGTTGTGCAAGGGTCGACTGAATTTTCAAATATATGTATTAATGTATTTTTTTAATTCAAAAATGTTGTTTGAATATCTGATTTGATTTCTTAGAGAAATTTAAAAATTCTGAATATGTGGAGGGACTGATGGGCCTCAAAACTAGTTTTTCATTATACAAATAGCACATGAATACATTTGCTCGATATAGAGGTATTTAGTGTTAAAAGGGAAGTTCCCCAAAAGGGCTTTATAAGGTTAAGAGTAAGTATCATGTGATAGAGAAATCAAGGGTCCAGAGAACTCTGCTCTTCTTGACATTGTAAACCTAGAGCATGTCACCTTCCAAAGAGAAGTCGCATTGGGTGGCCCTGGACTGCTTATAGCTTTCCGTTTACAGCTCTTTATGACCTTGTCACCCCTAAGGCTGAGCTGCAACAAGCTTGTTTTCTTGGAATCCTTCCACCTGCTCCCTCAGATCCTTTCCTGCTTCCTCAGATGCGATCTTTTTGCTCGAATAATCTTCTTCATCCTCCAGACCTCAACTCAGACACGACCTTTGGCGGGGGCCGCCTTTGAGCAGCAGCCTCTCCAGCCCCAGCCTGTCAGGGGTCCCTTTTCTCTGCTTCCACAGCACCCTGTGCCTCGTCCACCACAGTCTCCTACACCTGTTTGCGTGTCCCACGGCTGTGCCTGCCTAGCACGTGACAGGTGCTCAGCCTCTGCCTGAGTGACCGAGCGGATGTTACTGATGAGTAACGGGTATCCCTGTACGTTTCTAGATTCTTCTCAGTCATCCTCAGATGTGGTGGTTAAACGATTCTGGTCCGGAAACCAACAGCCATCAAGAAAGTCCTTCTCGGGAAACCATTGACCAAGTAAGTGCCAGCACCTTGTGCCCCTCTCCGCGCGTACAGCCTCGTGAGGGGCTGGCTGGCGGGACAAGGCTGGCGGCCAGGCAGGGCCGAGTCCTTGGCTCCCTGGGCTCCAGGTGTGACCGGCCCGCCCGAGGGCATGGCAGTGGGTGGAAGCCAGGCACAGGCATTTCCTTCAGAGTAGGAAACACAGGGGAGCTACGGGAAGGTTTTCTTTGGGCTTTTCTCCTCTTTTCTACACACGCCTCTTCGTGCGTCACCTCCCATCCCCCTGCCTGTGACCTGCAGGGATGTCACCGTAGTGACTGTCCACGTGTGCCCCCCATTGCGTTAGCCTGCCTAGTGTGCTGCAGAGACCTAGCTAAGGGTCCCGGGGACAACGAGGTCTGTGCACGCAGCGCTGCCTCTGGCTTGCGAGCCGGCTGCCTTTCTGAGGTGACTGGGCCCCAACGTGGCCGCCTCAGGTCTTCCTCCTTCCTTTCCAAGCTGCCTCGCGTGCACGTTAGCGCGGGAAGGCCGGTGGTGCACGCGTGCGGTGGGCTTTGGGAACGCGTCCCCCCGCGACCTGACTCTCCCGGCTCTGCGTGGGGGCGGGAGCGCGGGGCACGCGTCGTGCCGCGTGGCCTGGGCCCTCGGCAGTGCCGCCCCGCCTTCTCCCAGCTGGTGTACATGGGCTTCGATGCGGCAGCGGCCGAGGCTGCCCTGAGGATGTTCCGGGGAAACGTCCAGCTGGCGGCCCAGACCCTCGCCCACAACGGTGGAAGTCTTCCTCCTGACCTGCAGCTCTCGTCGGAAGATTCTTCAGCATCGCCACCCACATCCCCGTCCGATTCTGCAGGTGGGTCTGCGGTCTCTGAAGACCGACTGGGAGGGAGCGTCTGCTCGAGCGGAAGCCGGCAGGCGGGGCGGGGGCCGCGAGGGGCCTTCGCAGACGTGCGCGTTTCCGGCTGCTCGGCGCTGTGGCGCGGGGGGCCGAGCTGGAGCTGACGTGTGTCCCTCTGGTCCCCGTGGAGGCTTCTCTTCCTGTCCTCCTCCCTCAGCTCCCCTGTTGCTGCACCTCTTTACTGCAGGGACCTCTAGCGCCTCAACAGATGAAGATATGGAGACAGAGGCTGTGAATGAAATCCTGGAAGATATTCCAGAGCATGAAGAAGATTACCTTGACTCAACTCTGGAAGACGAAGAAATTATTATTGCAGAGTACTTATCCTATGTAGAAAGTATAAAGTCAGCAACAAAGAGAAACTAAATGATGAATAGAAACAAGCACTAAGTTTCTGCTTATAAATTCTATCATTATGAAAAGTGTAATGCAGGTCTTTTTTTCCCCCTATGTTTTATCTGATTTTGCTCCAGAGTGCTTCCTACCTGGGGGTGGGAGGGGTAGGTGGGGAACAGGGATGTAAAGAGTAGGAGACTTGGTGGGGTCGGTGGGGGCGGGTGCCGGTCCCCAGGGTCCGTCTTGGGAACTGAGCTGCCTCTGGCCTGATCTTGCAGTTCCCAGCTGCCTTCAGGTTCTGCATCCCTAATGTCACCCTCCCTGCTCCTTTTTTTCCCCACCCAGAAATGGGAAGGGCTGGGTAGGGTGGCGGCTAGGGAAGGGATCCAGGAGGAGCTCATGGGAGCGAAAGCTGGCCCTGTCTCCTCCTCTTCATCCTGCCCTCCTGCCCTCCTGAGCCCACTGCTCGATCGTCTCCTCCTTCCCGTGCTGCAGCTCTGCCTTCCTGCTTCAGCCTCTCTGCCCCGCCCCGAAAATGTCCTTTAGATCCTCAACCACTGCAAGTGCTTTGGGGGCCTGATGATGAGGCATCGGCTCCTGCAGCCACACCAAACGGTGGCAGACGCCCTCAGCCTGAAACGTCCATGTTTTGTGCTTAGCTTACTAAAGTAGGCACTTGAAATTCCAGGCTGAAATTCAGAATATATATGTATTCAAAGTTCTTCTTTACAAAAATAAAATCTTTTATTAAATGGTAAAGTCTTAAATGCTAACCAAAGCAACTTACTTTTAATTAGCATTTTTAGATGCATTTCTGTCCTATTAATAAATTCACTGCTGGCTAAGGTAAGATACCTGTCAGAGATTAAGGTATATTTTCTCCAAGTCTTTGTGGGGGTTCTTGGGTGTGTTACAGAAGACTGTTTCTAAAGATATGTTGTAGCCTCTTAACAGCTCAAATAACCGTTCTCATTGCACCCTGCATCCCTCCGTAAACGTGTATTACATGAAAACCCTGTCCAGCACCAGGACACAGCTGGCAGCAGCCGGGTGCTGGATGAATCAAGTGCCAGGTGTGTTCCCAAGGCTCTCCCTGCCCTCCGGGAGTCACGGGTAGCCCCTGTGACAGAGGGCAGGTGGGCCACGTGGTTGCTGTTAAGGGGCTGGCCGAAATGCTCCAGCTTTTTCAGGAATCATTTTCAAAAAATCTTGGAGAGCAGTCCAGTTTGAATGGGTGGAAATCTTTTCTTGTAAGTCTTTTAAAATGGATGATACAGATGGAAATAAAAGGTGGAAAATATATTCAATAATTGTCAGCCTAACTTTGCAATGAGTTATTCAAACTCCTAAACTGTTGTGAGTGTTGAAAATGGGCGGTCTAGAGCTTCATTTAGTTTGAGACGTTTGCTTCCGTTGACTTCTGTGAGGAAGTCACATGTACGCCCTCAAAAGCACCGTCGATGTCTGTTGTTAAAAGATGAAGTGGTACTTCCCTGGTGGCGCAGTGGTTAAGAATCCGCCTGCCGGGCTTCCCTGGTCGTGCAGTGGTTGGGAGTCCGCCTGCCAATGCGGGGGACACGGGTTCATGCCCCGGTCTGGGAAGATCCCACATGCCACAGAGCGGGTGGGCCCGTGAGCCATGGCCGCTGAGCCTGCGCGTCCGGAGCCTGTGCTCCGCAAAGGGAGAGGCCACAGCAGTGAGAGGCCTGCGTACCAACAAAAACCAAACAACAACAACAAAAAATCCGCCTGCCAATGCAGGGGACATGGGTTCGAGCCCTGGTCTGGGAAGATCCCACATGCCACGGAGCAACTAAGCCCGTGCGCCACAACTAATGAGACTGTGCTCTAGACCCCGTGAGCCACGACTACTGAGGCCACGTGCCACAACTACTGAATCCTGCGCACCGAGAGCCCGTGCTCCGCAACGAGAAGCCACCACAATGAGAAGCCCACGCACCACAACGAAGAGTAGCCCCCGCTCGCTGCAACTAGAGAAAGCCAGTGCACAGCAACAAAGACCCAACGCAGCCTAAATAAATAAATGAATGAATGAATGAATGAATGAATAAATAAATAGATGAAGTGTACAAAGGCTCTGGGCCTGTGGGGGAGGGGAGACTGAGCGGGGAAGCGGGGTTTGCTTCCTCAGCGCTGGCAGCAGCAGAGGGCCGAGGCAACGAGGGGTTTCTAGCCTCATTTGAGACCGTGTCAGACTTGGATTGGGGGCCTAGGTTGCAGCTTCTGGCTAACAAGTTACTGTCCTGGGCTTGGGCCAGGTGTGGCTTCTAGCTTCCCAGATGGCTTCCTAATGATCTTGGAAAAGGCTAGGGAATTCAAGCCACACTAGCAGGTCTAGTGCCCCATTTTCCTATGAAGAGACACAGGGAAGCCAGTTCTTGAGCTCGGGACAGTGCCGGCTATACCCTCCCCACGCACTGGGAGACGGGCTTCGGTCCTGGCCCTGCCTCTAGCTGGTCGTATGAAACTTGACAGGCGGCGACTGAGTGTCACTCCCTGCTCCGGAATCACTCCCTGCTCTGGGATGCAAGAGAAGGAGCAAAGGACATTTGTGATGAAAATGCTGTTAAACAGGAGGGAGTGTGCTGAGCCTGAAGTCACAGGGGAGGTGGGTTTGGGGGGGTTCTCCTTGGAGGGTCAGAGGGAAAGGACATTCCAGACCTGGGACAAAGGAGATAGGAGCTGAGTGTGCCACATTCATGGGGTCGCAGGGGCTGTTCTAGACCCACCAGAGAGGGTGTGCTGGGGGAAGAGACTGAGGCTGGAAAGATTGCCGAGTCCAACTACAAAGCACCCTGAAAGGCAGGCGGGGGTCTAGACTTGAGTGGTAAATACCAGGGCCGTGAGAGGGCTCCGAGCAGGAGTGGCACGCACAGGCCTGTGAGGCCCATGGGGTCAACGACGGGAGGCTGTGGCGAGAACGTGCTGCACTCGGTCAGATCTGATGCCCGTCACTTTGATGGATTTCTGTCTGCTCTTAACTCCGGTGACACTGCCATGTCCTGTCCTTGTTTTCCTGCCCATATGTCCTATAAGTACTTCCTGTCCTTCCCCTACCCAACTGAAGGTATTTATCAGAGGCAAGACTATATCATCAAAGGCTCTCTGGTCTTTATATCCTCCTCAACATCTAGCAAAGCCCTCTATGTTACTGAAATTAAAATTACCCAACAAAATTGCTAAAACTTTAGCCAGATTCATCAAGAAAAAAAGGGAGAGGGCTCAAATCAGTAAAATTAGAAATGAAAAAGGAAAAGCTGCAGAAATACAAAGGACCATAAGAGACTGCCACAAGCAACTATACAGCCATAAAATGGACAACCTAGAAGAAATGGACAAATCCTTAGAAAGGTACAATCTCCCAAGACTGAACCAGGAAGAAATGGAGAATATGAACAGACCAATTACGAGTACTGAAATTGACTCTGTGATTTTAAAAACTGCCAACAAACAAAAGTCCAGGACCAGATGGCTTCACAGGCGAATTCTACCAAACATTTAGAGAAGAGTTAACACCTAGCCTTCTGAAACTCTTCCAAAATATTGCAGAGAAAGGAACACTTCCAAACTCATCCCATGAGGCCACCATCACCCTGATGCCAAAACCAGACAAAGATAGCACACAAAAAAGAAAATTACTGAAATAAAATTTACCCAAATATGTCATGCTATATAAATGCAAAATCGCGGTTTTTCACTTCTTACTCTTTCTCTGGGAGAGGCAGGCTGGAGAAAACGAATGCAGCAGCCGTTTTAGGATCTGCCCCCAGCGGCTGGATAAGCTGCCTGCCCTGCTAGCGAGAGCTGTGGAGGCAGGAAGGCAGCATCAGCTGTCAGCACCAAGGAGCGAGTCTGGTTACCCGGACCGCCTCTGTCAGCACAGCAGACTGAGAAGGTGACTAAATCGGCGCAGGTACTCAAGGTGGTTCTCTCTGCCTGCCCTCCCTGAAGTGCACTTCCGCTCCCCCGAAAGCCCCTCAGGGGTGGGCCTGCCGCTGTAACCGCAGCCTCGGGCCCTGGAGAAGAAGAACCCCTAGGAGGTGGGCGCTCCCAGACACGACAGGCCGCGCAGTGGAGCCCCTCACCTGTACTCTGCGCTGAGCCCCACCCAAAGAAGGCTGGGGGATGCAGCTTCTACAGGTTCTTCTCACCAGCCAGCCTGTTTTCCTGGCGAGGCCCCTGGGTTCCCAGGGTTTGGGGGTCGGGCCTAGAGCCCATCACAGAGGTATGCAACCCTTTCTACCGGCCCTGGTGGCAATACCCTGTACCTGTTCCCAAGGGGGTGGGATCCACCCATCAGGAATGGACCTGGGCACCCCAGCGAGCAGGTGAAGCCCGTCCTGCCACTCATCTTGCAGGAAGACACTGGCGCACCCACCTCTCTGCATCAAGGGATGCCTTTTCCCCGGGGAGGCTTGTCCTTGGCTAGACGCTGAGCTCTCAAAGGCAGACACTGTCCTCTGCAGCGTTTCCTCTTCCTGCACGGGGCGGGGGGCCAGCCAGGGCCTGGCATGGAGGGCCCTGTGGGTGCGGAACGTGAGTCCCTCCCGATGCAAGAGGGGCTGCTGGGGGCGGCTCCCCTCAGGGCCTCTTAGGGTCTGAGCCCCACTTCTTCCTTCATCTCCTCCGGGCAGGTACTCCAGCTGCCTCCTGTGTGCACCTCCAGGGCCTTCACCACGCGGGGCGCGGAGCTGGCCCCTGTGCGGGGGCCTTTCTGCTCCACATCTGAGAGAAGAGGCCTCCTCGATTCCGGCGGGAATAGCAGCGGGTCCCCGCTGTCACCCAGGCAGCTGAGGAGCCGGTTCCTTGCTCCCTGGTCTCTCCCATGCCACTCCCCACTCGAGTGGCGTTGCTGTGACACCGGAGGGGCTGTGAGGCCGCAGCCCCTCATTTCACCCCAGGGGGCCTGGCCCAGGCGAGCGTGAGGCCCCTGCTTCCCGGCACCCCTTCTCCCTCTGGGATGGGGCTAGGACTCCGTGGGCAGAACAAAAGACGACGTGTCGCAGAGCACTGTTAAGGACCTGTATTTCGGTTCTTCACAAGTGGACAATTTGCCAAAATAACGACAGTCTGTGGCTTTTTTTCTTTGGCCGCACCGCGCGGCTTGTGGGATCTTAGTTCCCCGACCAGGGATCGAACCCAGGCCCTCGACAGTGACAGCGCGGAGCCCTAACCACTGGACCGCCAGGGAAGGCCCGGTGTGTGGCTTTCTGAAGCGTCCGCTTCGCTCCGCAGGAAAGGCTTGGCCTCGGAGGACCTCGGGCGCCGGGGCCGTGGGGCTGGAGACCCTGAGAGTCGGGAGGGTCCTGGGAGGGCCGGAGAGCAGGCTGAGGGCTGGGCTCCGCAGGGGCTCTGGCCGAAGGGGGTGGGGACCGAGAGGCGGGCTGGGGACGCGGTGGCGGGCAGGCACGGCCTCCCCACGGGCGGCTTGGCGAAGGCTTCGGAAGTCAGCGGACGCGGAGGACAGGCACCACCGCCGCACCGGTACTTGCCCTCGGAGCCCCCGGTGCCGACAGCCGCGCTCCCTCCGCGGGTCCGTGCGCGGCCGCTCGGGGCGTCTCAGGCCGGTTGCAGGGGCGCGGCGGCGGCGCAGCCCACTTTGTTGCTGAAGAGGCGCGAGAGGCTGCGCTTGGGGGCGGCAGGACGCGGCGGCAGGGCGCGCGGGAGGCCGCGCACGTCCCAGAGGCGCAGCGCGCCGTCGTGCGAGGCCGTGTAGAGCACCTGGCCGTGCACCTGCGGGCGCGGAGCGTGGGCGGCGCTGGAGGGGGCGCGCCACCGCCCTCCGACCCCGCGCTACGGGGTCACGTAGGTGCAGGCCCCGCCCTGCCTCGGGCCAGCGGCGGCCTGAGCTGCGAACGCTCAGGCCGCCTGACGGGGAAGGCTCAGCCCAGGGGGCCTCGGCCCCGGGGAGGCTCTGCCCGCAGGGGAGCGCTGCTGCCTGCCCCCCTTCCCCTCCGAGGCAGAGGTGCAGGCGGGCTCGCCCCCGCTCTGCCAACCAGCCACGGGGCCCCGGAGAGGGCGAGAGCGCCTACCTGGATGCAGTTGATGATGAAGGCGTGGCCGCGGAACACCCTCCGCAGAGCTCCAGACTGGGCGTCGAAGGCGCGCGCGCGGGCGTCCCCGCTGCCCGTGAACACTGTGAACACACGGCGGCACTTGCCTCCCGCCCGAGAGCCCTCGTCCCCTCGGGACTCCGCAGGGCGGGGGGCGTGGATGGACAGGGCGGGGAGAGTGCCGGGGACCCTCTCCGGGACCCGTCCGCTCGCCTCCCAGGGATGTCGTAATTGCAAATGGGAAACAGCAGAAGCCCCTTGAAAGGAAGGAGGTGGCACCTTCCCTATCTCAGTACTTTCCTGTGAGTTCAGGGTGACGCCCAGGGGCCCGGAGGCGCCCTCTGTGGGCTGCAGCCGGCTCTGCAGGACTTTGGCTGCCCCACCGCCCTTGGGCTTCAGGTCAGCCTGCCAAGTCCTTCCAGGTGTTTCCACCCCTCCTGAGTACCACGTGGGCCCAGCTTCCCACTCTCAGGCCATTTGGTGGAAGCCTTTGGTGAAGCTTAGCTTCCCTGCCGGGTGTTTCCAGCAGCTCTGAAGCCCCTGCCTCGGGGGGGTCATCCCTTCCCCCTCCACCATCTGAGCAGCCTCTTGGGGCAAGGACCAACCAGAAACTCATTCCTCCCCCTCCTCAGTAATGAACTTGGTCCTCCAAACACAACCCAGTGCCTCCGGGGTTCACTAGAGGGCCCCTGCCCAACCTCTCCCAGGGGGAACCTCCCGATTCTGCCTCCCTTGGGCTTTTTCCTACATAACTTAGTCCAAGAGTTCTCAAACTCCCGAGGGCAGGCTGGGCCCACCTGAGTTTCTGATTTAAGGAGGTCTGGGGTGGGGCCTGAGAACCTGCATGTCTAGCCAATTCCAAGTAATGCTGATACTGCTGGTCAGGGACCACACTGACGGCACTGGCCAGAGAAACTCCCTGGTCCACTTACCATCTTAGCCCGGGTTCTCCCAGAAGCTGACCCTGACACTAGGTTTCGAGTACAAACAGTTCACCTGGCAGGGCATTCCAGGAAGTGGGGAGAGAAACAGGAAGGAAGGACTCCCATGCAGGTGTTTAAGGGAGCAGGTGACTGCTGGGGGCCCTTGGGAGAAGGGGCGGACACTGGGCTACTTATCCGTCAACTCCCAGCCCTCCCACGACCTGCCTCACAGGAAAACACCCTCGGGCAGAGGACCTCAGGTGCTGCAGCAGGAAGTGCCCCTGAGCGTGGTACCCATAGCATCTGCTACAGCCACCCAGCAGCCTGAGTGAGCCACAGTAAGCACCCCCTGGGGGCTCCCTGTCCTTGGGGTGTCTATTCCTTATCCCATTTCCTGCCTAGTCCCAGGTTTGCTGCTAAAGCTACTAGTGAATGTGGACTTGGAGGGAAAGTTTCATTTCTCGGCCTCTTCAGCTCCTTTCCTGCCTTCCCCTCCACCAATGCACTGTGGTTACTGGGCATCCTGAGGGTGGGAAGAGGGTCCAGAATTAGGTCTGATCCTCCTGTAGCCTGTTGGCAAAGACCAAGGACCAAGTTCCTTAACAGCGGGCAGCAGGTAGGGTCTGTGGGATTTGCTGCAGCGGCAGGTTTCATCCCAGCCGCTGCCACGGGGAGGCGCTCTGGGCAACGTTCTTCTCTTTAAATTAGAGGTCCCCGACAGGAGCGGAGCCATAATCACACTTACAGGCTTGGACACAGGAACAGGAAAAAAATCATTTTTCTGCGTCAGACACCTAAATCCTGAGGGCATCTCACGCTCTATTTTCGGAAATCCATTCTATCTTCATCTAACACCTGTGCTGTGAAGTCAACTTGAATTTTCCACTGTGGCTCCTCCCCCACCCCAGTCTGCTCCCTCACTGCTGTGCTAGGAAGATGGTTCTCAGGCTCAGCTTCACCTAGGGGGGCTGGCTTCCTGCTGCAGGGGTGTGTGTGTGTGTGTGTGTGTGTGAGAGAGAGAGAGAGAGAGAGAGGGAGAGAGAGAGAGAGGGAGAGGGAGAGAGAGAGAGGGAGAGAGAGAGAGGGAGAGGGAGAGAGGGGGAGAGAGAGAGGGAGAGGGAGAGGGAGAGAGGGAGAGGACGCTGATGACAAAATATAACATTGGGGTCGTTTTAGGAAAGAGATGTCCAGGAACCTGGGAGCCCCCCTCCCATGTAGGTGTGGTGAGGTTGTGGGTTTTGCTTCCCCAGAACAGTGCCTGTCCTCTGCGTGTGTCTGGGGTGTAAACAACTGGCCAGTTGGACAGAGCCAGGAAAGCCCAGATGTGTGACAGTTGGAGACCTGTGGGACAGAGAGTTTGCTGACTACCCAGCAAGCCACACTGCCCTTCTTTCTTTCCAAAGTAACCCTGATTAATCCTGGCGGCAGTATCCCCAGACAAGAGCTTTTATTATTCTGTCTCTTTTGCAGGCAGTGGTCAGAGAGATGTATGCAGAAGTCCTCGGGTGGAGTCTCCAGGAAAGATCTTTAAAGGGGCCTCTACTCATCTAGGAGACACCACCTTTGCCCTTCCCTCCTCCTCTTCCTGCCTGCCTAAAACATATGATGGCTAGAGCTCCAGCAGCTATCTTGAACCATGAGGTCCCCCCTTAAAGATGGCCAATACATGCTAAGGATGATGAAGTGAAGTGAAAAAAGGAACCTGGGTGTCTAACAACTTTGTGGAGCCATCCATTCCAGCCTAGACTGCCAGCCTCTGAAATTCTTCTACCTGAGAGAAAAATAAACCACTATCTTATATAAACCCGTTGTCTGGACTTTCTCTTATCTGTAGTCAAACCTAATGCCAAGTGAAGCCAAACCCATGCGGCCCTCAAGTCTGACTGGAGTTAAGTGGTGTCACTGTCTCGAGAATTAGAATGTGTCCTTGAGACCTGCTCTTGACCTGAGGTCCTCTGAACAAGCAGGTCGCTGCGCGTACTAGCCGGGTAAAGGTGGGAGGAGGCCCAACACCCTTATTTGGAACTCCTTTTGCTGGAGGAACAAACACATGCACTGAGGGGCCACAGCCGCCGCCCTTGGCCGCTGACCAAACTGAGTGGCAGCTGAGGCTCAAAGAGGGAAGAGTGCAGTCAGAAGCCGCAGAGAGGTCTGGGCGAGAGCAGACGTGCTGGGGGGCGGGGCGTGAAGGGGACAGGCAGGCTGGGGCTACGGGGGGGGGGTCACTTACAGGTGCCCGCGTGGTACTTGAGGGCGCTCACGCTGTGTCTGTGGGCCGCGAACGTGCGCACACGCTCGCCCGTGTCTGCCAGCCAGCACTTGACCGTCCTGTCGGCGCTGCCTGAGTACACGTGCCGGTTCACCAGCTGGGGGGGGAAGGGAGGGTCGGCACCGGACACGGGTACCGCTGACCATAGGGGGCACCCCCGGAAGCCCCTCCAAACCTCTCTCTGTGGAATGTGGACGGGCACAGGCAGGTCTCAGTGGAGACACTGTGGACAAGCCAGAAATGCCCCTGCCCCTGGGTCGCCCCCCACCACTACCCACTCCAGCACCCAAGGTCACGATGCTCCTCTCTTCCCCTCAGGGCCGTGTAGCTCAGGCAGACCCGGCTTCAGATCCTGACCCGCCCTTGGCCATGTCAGTGACTCTGCTCTCAGCGGCTTCACCCGCAGACAAGGATCACGCCAGACCCTTCCTTGGGCTGCTCAGACACGACCGTACAGCGCTCAGCACCCTAAGAGCAAGGACCAGAAAATGTCGGCCAGCATTGCTGCTGCTACTTCCAGGTGTCTCTCTTCAGCAGGTTCCTACAGCTTGGCCCCCGGGAAGGTCAATGTGACTCCACCTGTAGCTACTTCTGTTCCCCAGTACTGTTCCAGCTGAGAAAAGGGCACCCAGGGCAGGGCTTTCACACTGGACTTCTGCTTGGGGAAGGGAGATAGGAGAAAGCTCTAGAAGTAACCTGACTGACCACGGTGTGTGTAAGGTAGCCCTCTGCTGGGACCGGAGCTGGACACCCAGGGGCCATCATGGGGTCCTGCCCCCCTGCCCCTGGACACAGGTTCCCCCACTTCCCGCTCGCCGCTGCCAGCTGGAGTGGCATTCACACCCCTTCTTGGCGTTGCAGGAGGTTAGGAAAGGGCCTGGGAGACAAGGGAAGGGCATGAGGAAGCCCCCCTCCCAGGAGCACCCCTGCCAAGAGGGACAGGGTACTAGCGCGAGGGAAGCCCAAAGACAATTGAAATAATTCTGCAAATTTCCCTACAGCAAACACCACGCGGCCCAGAGAGCTCCCGACCAGCACAGCACCTCTGGATATTGGAGACACGGACGAGAACTGAAGGCTGGCGGAGTGGGGTACTCAGCTGCCGTTAGCTGGCTGATGGCACCAGGCCTCCTCCCACTTTGCAGGGCCCAGGAAGACGAGGGCAGGCTACAAGCCCCCGAGACAGCCATCCAGGACACTGCTGGGGCCCAGGGGCCGCAGGTGGCAGGCCTAGTTTGTTTTGTGGAATCTTAGTTCCCCGACCAGGGATCAAACCTGTGCCCCCTGCAGTGGAAGCACGGAGTCCTAACCCCTGGACCGCCAGGGAAGTCCCTGGAATGGGCATCCTGAACTCATCCCAAGTCCTCCTGGCTCGAGCACACACTACCTACCCATCTTGGCCACTTTCCACTCCAATTCCCACAGCTGACTCAGTTTCCCCATATTACTTCCCAGTTTAAATCCCGGAGAATAGGACTCTGGCCCAGTGCATCTTTCCACCCCACAGCCACAGCACAGGTCAAACTTGGCCTTGGGCCAATCGCTACGGCAGAGGGGGTGGAATCTCGAGGGACACGTATACCTCTCGGAGGCAGAGGCTGAGGGTGGACCAAGTGGGCGACAGGCCTGGCCTGCGTCTCTCAGGCCCTGCCCTCCGGTCCTACTGGGGTTACGACTGGCCCAGCCAATGGAGCCTGGCTTCTGGCCTCTCCCACTTGCGGTCCACTCCCCGAGGACAGGGCCGCGTGCGATGTCCGCACACCCGAGGGCTCCAGCAGGGTTCAGAACATCGCCCAGTCCTCCCTCCGTCTGCACCACCATCGAGAAGGGCAGGGGAACCTGCCTGGCATCCCCACCTGCTCTCGGCCTTCGGGGCCCCCGCTTCAGCCCTGTGCCTGGAGCCTGAATGTGGCCCGGCTTCCCCAGGTGCACGTGTCCTTGCTGTGCCCTGAGATCCCTGGGCACACACCGTGCCCCCCCCTTTTTTTTTGCGGTACGCGGGCCTCTCACTGGTGTGGCCTCTCCCATTGCGGAGCACAGGCTCCGGACGCGCAGGCTCAGCGGCCATGGCTCACGGGCCCAGCTGCTCTGCGGCATGTGGGATCTTCCCGGACCGGGGCACGAACCCACGTCCCCTGCATCGGCAGGCGGACTCTCAACCACTGCGCCACCAGGGAAGTCCCCCACGCTCCCCTTTACAAGTCCTCTCTGTGCTGATCCCCCCTCATCTTTGGGGGGAAAGCTGCCCTCCAGGACCCCTCCTCAGGCTGCCCAGCACTGTCTGCATCCTGCCCCCCCAGGCCGATTGCCACTGGCCCCCAGTGTTTCTACTGTCCCCCCAAGTGTCACTCCCAGAGGCAGCCCCAGACCTCCAGGGACCACACTCTCCAAACTACCCGCTGAGGCTCCCAGACCTATAATAAGGGGAGTGGGTATGGGCAGCCTGTGAGATGGAGACCCTAGTGGCACATGTAGGCCACTCAGCCTCTGCAGCTCTGTCTGCCCGGCCCCGTGAAGGAGGCACCGAGCGTCCACAGCGGCTGAGACAAAGGGAAGATGCCTCCTGCTCATAGCGGGTGTCCCGACAACGCACGGCCTGGCGCACGTGCTTAAAAAGCAGCACACTTTCAAAGCACAGTTCCTGAGCCCCGAGGCTGATAAGCGGGCGGATGCCTCACTGCTTGCTTTGGCTGGTTTCCTGAAAGGACACCCACGGGGAGCAGCAGGGCAGCCGCGGAGACCAGAGAGGCTCAAGGCATGTGGGGAAAGCAGGACAGACCCTGACAGGGCGAGTCACAAAGGCCAGTCCAGCAGGACTCCCTCCCAGCAGCCAAGGCAGCTCCGAGAAGACGGGACGGGGCTTATGGGCCATCTCCCTGCGTGTGATCCACCCAAGCAGAGGGCAGGCCTGGGGCTCTGCTGCTGCGGCCCCAGGGGTGCGGCCTCGCCCTCCCCTCCACTCACGACAGGCCAGCGGGAAAGCAGCAGCTGGGCCAGGTGGTGAGCAGGGCCAGGTGCAGAGCACAGCCAGGCTCCGGGCACTCAGCCTCCTGTCGGAAGAGGCTCCCCGACTCCAGCACGGTATGGGCCCAGACACACCTTTTGAAAGCCGCTTGTTAAAAGCATAGGTTGGGGCTTCCCTGGTGGCGCAGTGGTTGAGAGTCCGCCTGCTGATGCAGGGGGACGCGGGTTTGTGCCCCGTTTAGGATCCCACATGCCGGAGCGGCTGGGCCCGTGAGCCATGGCTGCTGAGCCTGCGCGTCCAGAGCCTGTGCTCCGCAATGGGAGAGGCCACAGCAGTGAGGCCCGAGTACCGCCAAAAAAAAAAAAAAAAAAAAGCACAGGTTGCATGTTCAGTCCTGGGTTCAAATCCTGTCTCTGCCCTTTACCAGCTGTGAGACCTTGGGCAAATTGCTTGCGCACTCTGAGCCTCCGTCTTCTCATGTACAAAATGAGAAAAAATAATCACCCTTACAGGTGGCCATGAGGGTAAATTCAATAATGCACGCAGCCTGATCTAACCCAGGAGCCGGTACGTATCCCTAAAAGGCAACAGCAATCTCTGCTCCAGCCCCTCGGGCTTCGGCAGGACAGTGTTTTGTAGGAAAAGAATGGAGGGCCTGACGATGCTGCAGACGGGCAGGTGCATATGCCCCAAGCCCTTGGGCTGCCCCACACCTGGCAGAGCCTTTCCTGTCCCTCTCTGGCTATACTGGAAATGTTTAATATCTCATTTCAAAGGTGGGTACATAGTTGTCCCTTTTACCGTTTGCTATACTTTATGTTTGAAATGTTTCTTAACTAAAAATTTAAAAATATGAAGGCACAGGAAAGAGTCTCCGCTTTCTCCTTCTTCACAAGGACCAGCCAGTTGAGCCCAGACCCTGGGAGGCCCTCCGAAGAGCAGGGGTAAAGGAGCGGTCCCCCTCGGTGGTCAGCGGGCTTGACCTTGAGTTTGTTACTTGGAAGTGGCCCTCACCTCTGCTCTGGCCCACCTTCTCCGTAGGAGGCCTGTGCACTCCTGCTCTGCCCCCACCTGGCTTCTGGAACCCTCTGGGGTTGGCGTGCTTGACCCTGGATACACATCCCACAGTGAAGAGGAAAGGCAGAGGCCCCCCAGGGCTTGGCCGATTTCTTGGGCCTCGCCTCAGCTCCCGGAATGTTCAGAGTGGGCTGCAGGCCTGCAAGGAGGAGGCAGGATGCTGCAGTGGGTACCTCATCCACACGGGCCGATGGTTCTGAGACGGGCATAGGAGGCTGCATAGCTCTGTGAGCTTCCTCTCTTCTCCCCAACCTCTGAAAAGGTGGCCCCCAAGTTCATCTCAATACACAAAAGGGCCTGACCTGTTTCCCAGGGACGGTGTGGACGGTGTAAACACCGCAGCTCCATGGAACAGGCCCCCCGGGATCCCAGCAGACACCTCACACTCAGCCTAACGGGAAACCACGGATGACAACTCCCTCCCTCTCCACCTGCCGGCACAAGTGCTTCTTCCTCAATGCCAGAGGCCAGGCCGCAGGGCTCACAGAACCATCCCGGGTCTCCAGACCCCCGGGAACCCTGCCTGCCTCTGCAGGGCGTCTGGGAAGGCAGCCCACCGCTCTCCGAGCTGCGGGGGTCGGAATTCTGGGAGGTCTCCAAGGAGAGATCCTTCCCTGGCTTAGGTGGCTCAACCTGCATGTGGACGTGCAGGGAAGGGACACAGGAAGGAAACAGACGTGCAGACGTGAACCGAGGGTCACCTATTTGGAGGAGGTAAGGTGAGCAGGGGCAGGGGGTGGCGCCCCCGACGCTGTGCTGTGCTTCACACTCAGCCCAGAGGTGACGGCAGGGTCCCAGGGACGGCCCCACATGGCCAGGGTCTCACGGGCTGGGGCCGAGACTGGCAGGCGGCCCTGCAAGTTTCTGATGGCAGGGGGGACGTGGGGAAGCCCTTCTTTTAAAGAGGCAGATCAGGACGGGAGGGAAAGGGTCTTCCCCAACCCTACGGTGGGGAGAAGGAGGGACCCTGGAAAGTGGGCCAAGCCAGCACACCCAAAGGTCACCCGCACGTGCGTCTCCCAAGTCGCGGTACACCTAGACCTGAGTTTGTACAGGGGAGACACAGCAGGGAGACGCGACGATACAGCATCCAAGCTACAGGGGCCTTTGTGGCCCCCTCTGAGGGGACGTCATACCAAAGCAAAGGAAGCCTGGACAGCCGGGGGTCGGCAGGTCCTCCGTTTCTCGGGAAGGCGCCAGGCCATCTACTGTGGGGATGGTGGCCCTGGACCTTATCGAGCAGAATCTTATCCCCCAACTACTCTGAAAAACGGGGGCTTTTCTGCCTCAGTCCCACCGTGGGGCGAAGCAGGCTGTGACTTCGCAGCTAACGAAGTAACGAACCAACAAACGGAACAGCCGCACGTTTCCTGAGTCAAGCGCCACTGCTGCCGTGGCGCCAGCGCGTACGCTGCCTTTGCGCCCGTCCCTTCAGGCTCTGTTTCAGGACCGGCCTCTACAACGGGGCCCGCTGCTCCTGACGCTGGGGGCGACCCTCCCCGCCCAAGCCAACAGCGTGGGCCCTGCCTCCGTCCAACTCCAACCCCAGGGGCCTCCACACCCTGCACTGTGCCCACCCTCACCCCGCCCCGTCCCCATCCCACCGCCCAGCAGGGCCCTCCCCCCACGCTCACCCCCCCACCCCCGCCTGGGACCCATCCTGGACAGACCCCGGTGTGTGCTCATGGGAACAACACTGACTGCACTCTGGGAGCTCCCCACCCCACCCCAGGAGCACCCACACTAGGGCACCCTTCCCTGGGGCACCCCACACTGGGAGCACTCCATCCCACCCCAGGAGTACTCCACATTAGGGACACCCCACCCCAGGAGCACCTCACAGTGGGGCACCCACCCTGGGAGCACTCCATCCCACCCTAGTGGCACCCCACACTACGAGTTGGCCTGGCCTTCGTGCTTCTCACGGTCTCCTGAGCACCCCCTGCAGAGGTCCGGGCTCCACCAGGTCTGCTCCCGGGCACATTCACTCCCACTGCTGTGCCCAACACTGGGCTCCGCGCCCTGCAGGCTGACTCCAACACGGGAGACGGACTTGCCCCTGGGCGGTACCAGGAGACTCAGCCCAGAGATCCCGCTCGTCCTCAGGAACCCAGAGCCCGTCCCTCCATGCCCCGCCCAGGACGCATCCCCACTGCCCCCCGCACACCTCTCCCCATCACACACAGTGCTGCCTCCCAGGTACCCGCCGGTCCTCCCTTTGCCTCCCCAAATCCCGGGATCAGATACCGGGTGGCTTAGGGACCTGCTGTACAGCACAAGGAACTCTATTCAGTACTCTGTAATGGCCTAGATGGGAAAAGAATCTAAAAAAGACTGGATATATGTGTATGCATAACTGATTCACTTTGCTGTACACCTGAAACGAACACAATATTGTAAATCAGCTATACTCCAATAAAAATTTTTTTTTAAAAATCAAAGTTAAAAAAAAAAAAGAAAAAGAAACCAGGTGGCCAACTCTCAGCTCAGTAACAACCAATCCCCCGCCCTGCCCCCATCACTAGAAAAATGCAATTTATCCAGCCTAACAGACATGGGCCCTCTGGCGCTCACCAGGGGCCGGAGGTCACTCTGTGCAAGCCAAGCGGAGCCCTTCTCTGCTCCACTGGTCCTGGGGCCCCAGGGCTGCCCCTCACCTCAAGGACCCCTAACGGGCCTCCTGGCCTGGCTCTCCAGGGGACGGCCACACTGCTTCCTGTCACCTTGAGGCCACCCCCCTCGCTTCATGGGTGGCTCCCCAGAGGCTTGGTGCCTCCAAGCACTGCACCCCAACCTGCTCACCTCGGGTGTGGGAACTGGCCTGGAGAAGGGAAAGGGCTGTGGCCACGACCCGGGCCAGGAACACCCAGACCCTAATATCTAGATAGAGGGAGGGACCACATCCTGCAGACATGCCGGCCAAGTGCAGGCCACACATCCTCATAGCAACACATGCTTCATAGCAACAGTATCACAGGCTGACGGGCGTCAAGAACAGGCTCTGCAGCAGCCACTGCGTCCGCCGTCGACTCACTAAATCCTCACGACAACACGGGGTGGGCACAGCTCCACGTCCGTAATCCCTAATCCAAACCTCAGCCGATGTGTTCCAGGAGTCTTTGGATTTGAGGAACACACTTGTGTTTCCACAGCAAAGGTACACGCAGTCCCAGGAAGTGAGATTAAACTTCACTACAACCAGCCTCATATCAAAATGAGTTTTGATGCCAAGCCTAAGAAAAAACCTTCGTTTTTTTCAACTTTTGGATTTAGGAATTATGGACCACGGTTTGTGCGTAGACGTAATCCTCACTTCACAGGGACGGAAACCAAAATTCATGTGTTGGCAACAGCCCTAACCCTGGTATCTGTGAATGTGACTGTATTTTGGAAATAGGGCCTTTAAGGACGTAATTCAGTTAAAATGAGGGCACTGGAGTGGAACCTCATCCAGTATGACCGGTGTCCTTACGAGAAGAGGGAATCTGGAAGCAGAGGGAAGACGGTGTGAGGACACCGGGGGAATGGCCGTCTACCAGCCGAGGGGAGAGGCCTCAGAGGAAACCAGCCCTGCTGACACCTTGACCTCGGACTTCCGGCCTCCAGACCTGTGAGCCAATCAATCTCTGTCGTTTAAGCTGCCCAGTGAGTGGTACTTTGTTCCACAGCCTGAGCTGACTGGTACACTGGGTGGGGCGGCAGCTCAGAGGAGGAGCCAGGGGCCTCCCTGGCAGCCAGGCCGACCTCACCTCCAGACAGATGACGGAGCCCTGGTGCTCCTGGAACACACGCAGCTGCTGCCCACTCAGGATGTCCCAGGCTCGGACGGTGGCATCCGTGCTGCCAGTGAAGGCCGTGTGGCCGGGCGTGGCCAGCACCAGGCAGAGCACGGCACCTGTGTGGCCCCGCAGTGTCTGATGGCAGCAGCCGCTGGCCACCTGCCAGACCTTGGCCGTGCCATCCGTGCTGCCGGTCACCAGGAGCCCCCTGGCCACGGCCTCCTCCGCGCACGGAGCCCCAGGGAGGTCCTGGGGGGCAGAGTAGGCTAGAGTCAGCACACAGTTGCGGTGGCCCCGGAACTCCCGGGCCACCTGCCCCTTGTCCACACTCCAGGCTCGAGCTGTCCGGTCGTAGGAGCTGCTGAAGAGCTGATTGTTGGCGACCAGGATCCTGGTGGCAAGAGGGGAAGGGTCAGGGGTCAGAGCGTGCAGGGCTGCCCGGCAGGCTGGCATCTTATGTGTTCAACGAGCCCAGGTGATGGGTGAGAAGAATGAATGGTCCCAGTGACTGGGAGACCCGAGTCTGAGAAATTCTCGAGGCTGAGGAATCTCAGGCCCCCAGCAGCAGGGGGACAGTGAGGGAGCCAGGAGAGCCCACGGAGGGGTGGGGGGGCGGGGGGTGGAGCAGAACCTGCCAAGCAGTAACTATTCATGACTCCTATTCTCATTTTGATGTGTGCTAAGACTTTCTCTGCAGAAAATACACATCTGTCTCTAGCATAGAACTCTGTGTATAACTTCAAAAGGCATGAGGGTGGACCCTAATTTACACACCACCCCCAAAGGGCTGCGGCCTGAACCTGGAATGGGGCGTGTCGTCTGTGTGGCCACAGAGGGGTCAGGACCCCCATCTCGGTCTCAGAGGCACCTGGTGCCCCCCTCTTTTAAAAGGTCTTGCCTGGGAGCCTAGCACGGGCAGGAGGAAAGACGGACACGGAACAGAGCAGAACTTCCTTCCGCGGCCTCTCACCTCTGGGCGGTTCTCACTTCCCACAAGTCATCAAGGATGCAGCACAAGAAAAGCACACCCTCTACTGATGGCTTCTTCCCTAATGCCAGGAGGTACGGGTTTCACCACATGTGTGTTTCTAAAGGAAAGTGACGACGTGGTGCCTCGGGTGATGTTCTGGCGGCCCGAGTCCTGCCGGGTGTGGCCTGTGATGGCAGGGACGCCAGGCCGGGCCGGTGCCCCCAGAAGCTCACACACCTGGCCCGGCTCTGAAAACACGAGACGTGTAGTCCACGTCCTCATGTCAGGGCCATCACACATCTGTGAGCACAGTTACTTAATAATGCAAATATGCACCCAGAGATGTTTACAACAGCCAATTGCTCAAAAGCAGTGTGTGTGTGTGTGTGTGCATGAGCGCATATGTGTACTTGTGTGTGAACATGTGTGCACTCGGGAGAGTCTACACCTGGCAGAGCATCACTTCTAGCCTTAATTGTCCAGATTTCCTTTTGAGGAGCCACTGATTCGTTTCCAGGTACAACCGGGGGGCCGGCTGGTCACCTGAGATGTGGCCTGCTTCCACCCACCCCATCCTCTGTCAGCCCTTCCAGCGGCTCACAGCCTCACTAGAGGAGGCAGCCCAGGCCCACACTTTTCCTCAGTCACAAACTTCTTTCTCAAGAAAGAGTGCGGAAGAGGCCAGCAAGAGCTGAACTCCGGGTCGCCCTCCCAGCCCTCCTCCGCCCCTGCCTGCGGGGTGCTGGCTGGTCTCCCAGGTCCCCGGGCCTCGCCTGCTCTATCTAGGGGGTGTAGGGGGGATAAAAGCTCAGCTGCAGGAGGCGGGGGCTGGGGCAGAGCTCTATGGGGTCCCCACGGGGGTCCTTCCCCACTCAGGACCATCCTGAGCCAACACGACCCTTCTGCCTTTCTGCTCAGGGATGCTCCCCTGTTCCCGCCCTGTGGGAGCACCGTTCCGTCTGCAGGCAGCTGGTACTCCGGGCAGTTAATGATCGGGCTGACCCACCGCTTCCACCCACCGTGCACTGGAACATTAGGCCAGACGGGTCCCACCCGGACCCAGGCTCCACAAAGCTCACGCCGCCAGCATCCCCTCTGGCTGAGAACATCCTTCCGTCCCTGACCCCGACCCCGCCAAACGCCCGCCTGCACTGGGCCCTTTCCCTGCTTAGTTCGCTGCCCGGGCAGCTGACCTTCCTGGCCAGTGAGGTCACGAGGGCCCCGGTACCCAGACTCCTGCTCATACCGGGCATTCCCTCGGGAGTTTGCGACGGCCCCAAGTTGCAGAGATAGTGTCCAATTGATCTGATCACCAAGGAATTTCCATGGCTCAGCTCAGACCAAACACAATACGTTTTTGCAAAAATTCAAACCTCCATGAGACGGAGGGTCTGGGATATCGTCAACGGCAACACGGAAAGCAGAGGTTTAAAAACACCCTCTCCAGAGCAACCCCCATTCTGCCCCTCCTCCGAGCCCCCAGTCCACCATCAGGTACCAATTAAGCCATTTCCTCTGGAATTTGTTCCCTCGGTGGGAGCTGTAGCCTCCAGCCCCTTTCCCTGTACCCAGCTGGGGGCAGCTGTGCTGCCAGGGCCATGGGAGGGCTTTCAGGCTCCGGTCTAAGTGTTGGTGGTGCCTCCCTGCCAACCCCCCACCTGCAGCCCTGGGCAGTTAGCGCTCGCTGCGCTGGGGACACTGCTGTTGCTCCAGACCACCTCCCCGCACGTCCACACGTGTTCCCCAGGGAAGCTAAGTTCCTCCAGGGCAGGGGCCCCACAGCCTACATCTCTGTTCCCTGGGACTCGGCCGGGTACCATGAGGAGAGGCCGAGTCCTCCCCGCCTGGCAGGCACACCGACCTGTTCACTATGGACGTGTGTCCCCGGAACACCTGCAGACACTGCCCGGTCAGCACGTCCCACTTCCTGATGGTGCAGTCAGCACTGCACGTGAAGGCGGCTTCGTCCTCCAGCTGGCAGAAGGTCACGTAGCTTTCGTGCCCTGCAGGTGAGGGGGGGAGACGTGAGCACAGCAGGGCATGCCAGCTCCTGTTTTTCTTCGAGAATGTTTGAGATGGGGAGGAAGGGAAGAAAGCAGGGGGCAGCGAGTGTTTGCAGCAAGTCCAGTAGCGACTAGCGTGTTGAAATGGTGCTTTAAGTCTGGTGGAATCTCAGGAATCGTGGGAGCCAGGAGCAATTCAGGGGGCACTTGGCCTGCCCTGGAATCCTTCCTCCCTCCTCTCCTCCCTCCCCCTTCTTAGTCATCTCCTTTTAGTCTTCAAACTTTTCAGCTATTTGTCTTCACTCAGTCATTCAACAAACCCCATGTTACAGAGGCAGGAAGTGCAGAGGCCAAGGGCATGGTCTTCGGAACCAGAATGCCTGGGCTAGCAGCCTGGTGCTGCTACTGGCTGCCCATGGGCCAGTTATTTCACCTCTCTGTGCCTCGATTTCCTCACCTGAAATGGGGAGAGTGACAATGCCTATCTCACGGTGTTCCTGTGCCGGCTGTGTAAATGCTAGGTGTGAGCTGTTCTTACATTTGGGGAGAGATACTGTGGTAGGCAGAATTCTGGCCCCAAAGAGAGCAGGTCCTAATTGCTGGAACCCAGAAATGTTACCTTTCTTGGAAGAAGACACATTTATAGATGCAATTAATTAAGGATCTTGAGACGGGGAGATTGTCCTGGATAGCAGGGTGGGCCCTACACGCCATCACAAGCATCCTTATAAGAAGGAGGCAGACGGACTTCCCTGGTGGTCCAGTGGTTAAGACTCCATGTTCCCAATGCAGGGGGCCCAGGTTCGACCGGGAACTGGATCCTGCACGTCGCAACTAAGAGTCCATATGCCGCAACTAAAGATCCCCCATGCCGCAACTAAAGACCCCTCATGCCGCACCTAAGACCCGGCACAGCCAAATAAATAAATACATACACACATAGAGGAGTCAGAGGACACAGAGGAGGCACCGTGAAGACAGAGCAGAGATTTTCAGGTGCTGGCCCTGAAGATGGAAGTGATGGGGCCACAAGCCAAGGGGTGCAGCAGCCATCAGAAGCTGGAAAGGCAACGGCATTCTCCCCTACAGGTTGCAGAAGGAACCCAGCCCTGCCAACCCCTTGATTTCATCCCAGTGATGCTGATTTTGGACTTTGGGCCTCCAGACTTGTGCCAGAATAAACTTGTTTTAAGGAAACCCAGTGCGATCATCGGTCACAGCAGCCGCAGGACACAAATACAGAAACAGAGGTAATTAAAACACATTCCCTGCCTTCAAACAGAGCAGCCAGCCCAGAAGGAGGGACCTTCGGCCGAGCTTGATACGTGCTGGGACAGAGCGTGACGAGGGTCGACAGAGCAGGAGCCTGCGTGTGGCAGGCAAGGAGGGGTCTACGCAGTACCCGTGTCTGCCGGGAGAACAGGAAGAGCATCTGGGAGAGAAGCTAGTGCACACCAAAGCAGGAGGGGCCCCTGGGGCCAGAATTCAGGCATGTGGCAGAAACGGTGGATTAAGTAGACACAGTGAGGGTGCAGGTCTGGGACAGAGGGAGGGCCCCGCAGTCTGGGGTCTCGGCCAAGTGCACCTTGTCATCCTCTTATGGGGCAGTTGTCAGATCTTTTGACTCTCACCCTGGCTGTGGGGGCGATGTTTACCCCTCGACCATTCTTAAGCAGCCCACGAGTCCTCCATCCTTGGACACAGTAGGGCCTGTTTTTCAGGTAAAAGTGTTTCCATCTCGGATATAAGCACTTGCAACAGCAAACTGAAGCTGACTCTATTGGAGAAGAATTCAGGGACCAGAAAATCAACGGAAGCAGAGGAATGTTAGACCTAAGAGCCATTTCACAGACGAGGAGACTGATGAATTCAAATAATAACACATGGGAGCGTCCTATTTATTACTTTAAGGATTTCGATCGGATTTTAAAATTTCATCTAGATATCTGGTATCTTGTAGATGGGGATTTAGAATCTCCTGGGTAGTTTCAAGCTGATTCACACATTTTTTTTTTTTTTTTTTTTTTTTTGGCCCTGGGGTCAAGCTTAGCTTCTCTTGGAAGAATCCAACTTCCTGGGTTCTAAGAAACAGAATTTTTTTTTAAAGTAAGAAAGAAACGTTTTCCCATCTTCTTGGATAGCACATACCAGGCCTCTAGGAAAACAACATTTGCGTAAATTAAGTAAACACGGGAAGAGGCTGCAGACTGTTTCCCTCAAAGTGCACATCAGTTTAAAAGTCCAGGGCAGGGCTTCCCTGGTGGCGCAGTGGTTGAGAGTCCGCCTGCCGATGAAGGGGACACGGGTTCGTGCCCCGGTCCGGGAGGATCCCACATGCCGCGGAGCGGCTGGGCCCGTGAGCCATGGCCACTGAGCCTGCATGTCCGGAGCCTGTGCTCCGCAACGGGAGAGGCCACAACAGTGAGAAGCCCGCGTACCGCAAAAAAAAAAAAAAAAAAAAAGTCGAGGGCAAATGTGTTTGGCAAAACACAGCCCGGCTTTTTGCCAACCCCAAAATGTTTATAAATATTTGAGGATTCTCAACGAGCTTTCCCCGAGACCAGATCAGCCATCAGGAGGGATCGGGAGGGCTCAGCACCATGAGAGGAGTCCCCAGTGCTAACCAAGGCCAGGAGAGGCTCCCTCGGGTGTCACTCCCATTCCAGCTCCTTCTGTGCCATCTCAGCAGCATCTGACAGCAGGAAGGCAGAGTGTCACGTGAACCCGTCAATCAGGCCAAGAAAAACACTGAAAATCCAAGCGTGGCACCTAGACTCGGTGAAACTGCAGCCATTAACCAAGACCGTGAGAGTGGGACAGCTTTTCTGATACGTAGAATTAAAAAAAAGGATATATACACGGATTGCAAATCAACAGAAATATAAACAGACTTGAAGAAAAGAGGTGATAATAAAAAGAAGTTTTTCAATGTAAAAGAACTCATCTCCGAAGCTGGGCCAGGCTGACCCTCCGGCCCCTCAGGGGCCTGGCCAAGCTGGCGGGGGTCCCTGCATCGATCAAGGCTCTCCCCCGCACAAGCCCCTTCTCCAGCACAAGACGCCCATCTCACATCTGACAACCCAAGGGAGCGAGCGATCCGGGCTCAGAGCCCTTGCAGCACAGGGGCCCTGGGGGCTGCGGAGCGCGCCCCTGACTGTAAACCACAGACTATAATCCACAGACCAACGACAGGGCTCCACCGCCCCGGCAGGATCACCAGGGGTGGAGGAGTGAGGGCTCGGAGAAGGGAGGGCCCGTCATGTCTCCAGGGACCGCAGCGCCTCGGCCACAAGCTGTTGGAATTGTGCAGAATAAGCAAGAAAGCCAAACTAAAAATAAATATTTTTGAAGGGATGTAGAATGCAGATAAAATGCGGTTATGATGTTCAAAAGAATATGCTGAGGCTCAGGGTTTCCTGCCAAGGTAGCCGGCCCTGTCTCCAGGCTTGCACGCCCTTGGCCTTGCCGGAGGTTTAGAGTCCAAGTGCCCCCTCCCCATGCAGCAGCAGCTCGCCGCGCTAGAGACCAGGGTCTGCAGGGGCAGAGGGGCCTGGAGTGGGCACGGCCCAGCTGAACACGCCTTCAACTCGGCATTAAGAGCGGGGCCTCCTCTTGCCCGTCTGCCCCCGTGGGTCCTCGTCTTCTCCAGCCTGCGCCCTGCAGCGCCCCCCACCTGCTGTGGGCTCCCGATCTCCTCTGCTGCCCGCAGGGGTCAGACAGTCGGGACCCCCAGGAGGGGTCTCTAGCTCGGGATGCGCTGGCCGAGGCCCTCACACCACGGTCACGCCTCCCCGGAGGGAGGCCCCTCCCCAGCCGTTTCCAGGCGGCCGTGATGGCTCCCACCCTCCCTCCTTCAGGCCTGGGGATGGTGACAGCTCCTCTGGTACTCGCCATAGGTACAGTGGTTCCCCACACGCTGCCCACATTTTACAAGCGTCCCTTTATTAGACTCTCCCTGAGTTACCATTCTGAGGTGCCAGTTGTTTCCTGCCGTTGTCTGAGCGCGGGAGCCCTGGCTGGAATGGACAGGGTCTGACAAAGCCACTGAGGACGCAGGCTTGGGCCACCCGCCCCCGATCCCCCCACCCGGGCTGATGCTCTGCTCACTGCTGCTGCCGCAGGGCCTGTCCTCAGCCCAGCTTCACCAGCTCCACAACCTTGACCGAACTCTCTCCCACCTCCATCCCGTTCTCCTTAATCCACACCCACAGGGGAGCTCACCTGCCCCAGACCATGGTCTCTGCAGAGCTTTACAGGGAATTGCCAGTGTGGGCCTCCTTCACATCCGTAATTAAAACTGTTGTTTTTTGGGTTTTTTTTTTTTTTTTTTTTTTGCAGTACGCGGGCCTCTCACTGTTGTGGCCTCTTCCGTTGCGGAGCACAGGCTCCGGATGCTCAGGCTCAGCGGCCATGGATCACGGGCCCAGCCGCTCCACGGCATGTGGGATCTTCCCGGACCAGGGCACGAACCCGTGTCCCCTGCATCGGCAGGCGGACTCTCAACCACTGCGCCACCAGGGAAGCCCAAAACAAACTGTTTTTTGATGGAATTTTTCCTTGACCAGGACAAAGTTAATAACGATTTGTTTATGTCTGAGAGCCTTCCCTGTGCTTCCACGTGCCTGTTTCAAAATATGTCTGAGATGATTCAGCAATCCCACTTCTGGGTCTATACCCAAAAGAATGGAAAGCAGGGCCTGGAAGAGATATTTGCACACCCATGTTCACAGCAGCATCATGCACAATGGTCAGAAAGTGGAAGCAGCCCAAGTGTCCACCGATTGATGATGGATAAAGAAGATGTATAAGATCCACACGGCAGAACAGCATTCGGCTTTCAAAAGGAAGGACATTCTGGCCCATGCTACAGCCTTGGGGACCTTGTGCTGAGTGAAATGAGCCAGTCACAAAAAGACAACTAATATGTGACTCCACTTATACAAGGCACCCAGAGGAGTCAGGTTCCTACAGGCAGCAAGTAGAACAATGGGTGCCAGGGGCTGGGGGAGGGAGGAATGAGGTTATTGTTATTGTTATTGTTATTGTTATTGTTATTGTTCAGAGGGGATGGTTTCAGTCTTACAAGAGGAAGAAATCCTGGAGGTGATGGTGATGGCTGCACAACATTCTGAACGTTTAATGTCTCCGAACTGTATATTAAAAATGGCTAAGATGGTAAATATTATGCTGTGTGTTTTTTATAACAATTAAAAATTGTCTCAGTTCCGGGCCCTCCTGGGCCAAGAGGTGAACCCTGACCACCCCAGCCCACCAAGTTCCTGCTCTTCTGAAGTGCACACAGCCCCTTAGTTAAGCAATCCTTCTCTCAATCCAATCTGTAAATTCCCTGGGGCAGGATCTGAGACTCTTGCACCTTTGAATCCAACACAGGCACCCAGAGCAGTCAAGCCAACAGGCAGCTGAGGGGGAAAGGGCTCTGGACCCAGAGGGAGGAGCGCAGAGGGCTGGCAAGCCTCAGTTTCCTCATCTACAAAACGGGATGATAAAGAGTTGTGGGGGCTTCCCTGGTGGCGCAGTGGTTAAGAGTCCACCTGCTGATGCAGGGGACACGAGTTCGTGCCCCGGTCCGGGAAGATCCCACATGCCACAGAGCGGCTGGGCCCGTGAGCCATGGCCACTGAGCCTGCGCGTCCGGAGCCTGTGCTCCGCAACGGAAGAGGCCACAACGATGAGAGGTCTGCGTACAGCAAAAAAAAAAAAAAAAAAAAAAAAAAAAGGAGGCAAACGAGGAAGAGCTTTGGAGCTGGCATGGCACAGTACCAAGGGATGCTGTTACTCACTTCGGGGATGAAGGATAAGACAGCAAATACAATGAGCTAGGAACTCTTTATTAACTGGCTTGATGCCCACCATGACCTTATGAGATTAGGTTCCTCTTGTTATCACCCCCAATTCACAGATAAAGAAACTGAGGCACGGGACTTCCCTGGTGGTCCAGTGGGTAAGACTCCACGCTCCCAGTGCGGGGGACCCAGGTCGGGGAACTAGATCCCACATGCATGCCGCAACTAAGAAGCCCTCATGCTGCAACTGAGGATCCCGCGTGCTGCAACTAAGACTTGGCGCAGCCAAAATAACTAAATAAATAGGGCTTCCCTGGGGGTGCAGTGTTCAAGAATCCACCTGCCAATGCAGGGAACATGGGTTCGAGCCCTGGTCCGGGAAGATCTGGGAAGATCCTCTGGCCCCCAACTGCTTCTGCACCGTGAGCTCGTCTGCAGAAGGAAAACGCATGGCAGGAGCTGCCAACCCAGGCCGCTCTGCCCGAGAAATCCAGGCCTGACCCACCAACAGGCTCTCCTTTGAAGCCTTCTGTGGGCCCCAAGCTATGCAAGGAGCTGGCACTCACCCCGAGGTGGCAGTTTCTAAGACGGCAGTGGGAAGAGCCTGGATTTGGAGTCAGGGGACCTGCAGGGTCTGCCGCTGATCAGCCGTGTGGCCCCGGGGGAGCACAGCTTCCCCGCAGCTCTGTCCTGCCCAGAGCAGGGGCCACACAGTGGGCGACAAGCCCCTCTGCCGCCGACCAGCCGCGAGACCCTGGACAAACCCTGCAACCACACTATGCATCGGGCGTGCTGACAACAGCACCTGCCTCACGATGTGCGTGTCTAGGAGGCACTTAGAACATGCTGCATGTTGGTAAATATCTGCATTTCCTGTTCTCATCTATAAACTGGTGTTATCAGAGCAGCATTATTCACAATAGCCAAGACATGGAAGCAACCTGAATGTCCACTGACAGATAAATGGATAAAGAAGACGTGGTGTGGGGGCCTCCCTGGTGGCGCAGTGGCTGAGAGTCCGCCTGCCGATGCAGGGGATACGGGTTCGTGCCCCGGTCCGGGAGGATCCCATATGCCGCGGAGCGGCTGGGCCCGTGAGCCATGGCCGCTGGGCCTGCGCGTCCAGAGCCTGTGCTCCGCGACGGGAGAGGCCACAACAGTGAGAGGCCCGCATACCACAAAAAAAAAAAAAAAAAAGATGTGGTGTGTACACACTCACACACACATATACACACAATGGAATACTACTCAGCCATCAAAAAGAATAGAATAATGCCATTTGCAGCAACATGGATGGACCCAGAGATTACCATACTAAGCGAAGTAAGTCAGAAAGAGAAAGACAAATACCATATGATATCACTTATATGTGCAATCTAAAATACGATACAAATCAACATATCTACGAAACAAAAACAGACTCACAGACATAGAGAACAGACTTGTGGTTGCCAGGGGTGGGGAGGGAAGGAATGGGAGTTTGGGATTAGCAGAGGCAAACTATTATATATAGAATGGATAAACAACAAGGTCCTACTGTAGAGTACAGGGAACTATATTCAATATTCTGTGACAAACCCTAATGGAAAAGAATATGGAAAAGAATATATATAAATATATATGTATAACTGAGTCACTTTGCTGTACAGAAGAAATTAACACAACATTGTAAGTCAGCTATACTTCAATAAAATTTTAAAAATAAATAAACTGCCGTCAATTGTTCTTATTTTTTATTTTTTATTTTTTGGCCGTGCCACGCAGCCTGTCTTAGTTCCCCAACCAGGGACTGAACCCAGACCCTCAGCAGTGAAAGCGCAGAGTCCTAACCACTGGACTGCCAGGGAAGTCCCTAAACTGCTGTCAATTCTATCCACCTCACAGTTGCAAGGGTTCATAACATAAGAAATATGTACTTAGAAGGGTATTTATAAAATACAGGGCACTAAAATGTCAAGACATTTTTATTAATATTTCACTGATACAAAAAAAATCCTATGGACTTCCCTGGTGGTGCAGTGGTTAAGAATCCACCTGCCAATGCACGGGACACGAGTTTGATCCCTGGTCCGGGAAGATCCCACACGCCACAGAGCAACTAAGCCCGTGCGCCACAACTACTGAACCCATGCGCCACAGCTACTGAAGCCCGCGCCCCTAGAGCCCGAGCTCTGCAACAAGAGAAGCCACCGCAATGAGAAGCCCGCGCACCACAATGAAGAGTAGCCCCCGCTCGCTGCAACTACAGAAAGCCCACGTGCAGCAACGAAGACCCAACGCAGCCAATAAAAACAAATCCCACAGAGGAGCAGTTGGCAGGTCCTTGCTTACCATGGGGGCCACACAAGGATTATCACACACCCAAAATGACTCTCTCACAAGTCTATTAGTGCAATTTCAGGATAAGGAAAGGTTACTTTTGTCCCCTCTGTCCTTGACAATTCTTAAAGTGCAAACCCTTATAAAAGAAACGACCCTGTCAGCAGTTTTTCCGTTTGATAGCGTTTTCCCGTGGAGAGGGAAGGCCTCCAACTAGGGCAACAGAGGGTCCAGCGTGGCCTTGCTAGGAAGCAGGTTCTGGTGTCCTGTGGGGACGAGCCGCTGTGAGGGTCACTAAAGTGGGTGTGAAGGGGCCTTGCCAGGCACAGAGCCGGGTGAGGATGGCAGGGCAGGGCTGGGCAGGGCTATGGGCCCTGGGGACAGAGCCAGGTGCCCACCAGGCCAGAACCACCCTGGAAAGGACTGGAGCTTCCTGAGGCAGAAACCGGCCTACAAATTGGGCTCCCACAAGGGGTCCCAGGCCCAGGGCTCCCCGGGCCAGCCGATCATCAGAGTCACCTCACAGCTTGTTAGAAATGCCAATTCTGGAGTCCTACCCCCAAAGGCTCAGTGAAACCCAGACCTAGGAACCTGCATCTCTGAAAGCCCTCCAGATACTGTTCCCATGTTTGGAAAGCAATACACACTGGATTGAAATTTTCTAACAGATCTATGCCTTGGTGTGTGTGTGACTATCTGTGTGTGGTGGCCAACCCCCCATTATCTATACCAGCTCCCAAATAGCAGGCAGTCCAAAATGCATCCCTACTGAGCTTTGAAATACCTACCATAACTGCTTTGATGTAAAACCAACAGGGTGGGACTTCCCTAGCGGTCCAGTGGTTAAGATCCTCCTGACAAAGTAGGGGACACGGGGTCGAGTCCTGGTCTGGGAAGATCCCACATGCCACGGAGCAACTAAGCCCACGCGCCACAACTACTGAAGCCCGCATGCCACAACTACTGAAGCCTGCACACCTAAAGCCCGTGCTCCGCAACAAGAGAAGCCATCGCAATGAGAAGCCCGCGCACTGCAACGAAGAGTAGCCCCCGCTCGCCGCAACTAGAGAAAGCCCGCACACAGCAGTGAAGACCCAACGCAGCCAAAAAATAAATAAATAAATAAATAATAAAAATAAAACCAACCGGGTGGGACTTCCCTAGCGGTCCAGTGGTTAAGACTCCGTGCTTCCACTGCAGGGGGCACAGGTTTGCTCCTCGGTCGGGGGGAACTAAGATCCCACGAGCCTCATGGCCCAGCCAAAGATAAATAAATAAATAAAATAAAATGAAAAAAAAGAAAACCAGCAGGGTCAGGATCAGCCAATACGGAAGCTAATTTACTCCCTGTGGAAGCTAATTTACCCCCTGTGCCTAGATGAGCCAGGAGGCCTGGGGCAGGCCACCCAGGATTTGCTGATTATGGTGGAAAAACCAACAGTGAAAAATAACTGTGCACACAGTGCAGGCAGCCTGGTGCTTCCACAAGGGGCTATAGGAGCCACTCAGATAACAGAGGGACCTCACAGTTCTGTGCTGCAGGCATGTGACAGGGACCCGAGGTAAGAAAAACATCCACCTCCCCTTGAGTAAGCCACAAATATAAATCGGTGTGGGTAGACTGGTAGGGCTGTTTCATAAAACAATAGTTACGCCCATGTGTACCTCCTGCTATTTCATGGAGTTTCCAAACATGCCAAATTGCGGGTGAAATGAGGCAGCGAGAGAGCAGGGCAGGGGGCTCGGATGAGGGAGGGGGTTTTCGACTCTGCCCCCCCATGGGCTGTGTAAACCGCTGGTGAACTACTTAACTCCGTGCCTCAGTTTGCCTGCCTGCACGAGTGGTGGGAAAACAGTACCACACCATGCGGAGTGCACCCCGTAGTGCCCAGGCCGATTAACAAGCCACCGTCGTGACTACAAAGGCCCCGAGAGAGGAAATGTTCAGCCAAAGGTCACAAGGCCAGTGAGAGACGAAGGAAGCTGAAAGCGGCAGAGCTGCGATTTCCTTTTGTTTGTTAAAACTGCGGTGATGGAAGGGATTTCACCCGGCGGTTGACAGGTGATCTGCGCCCTCGCAGCCTCGCCCCTCGGCTCACTGGCCCGTATTGTAGCCCCCTCCCCCACTCCCACCCCACCCAGCGCGATGGGCGCGGGCTGGACTTTGGGGAAGGGGTCTGCGGACAAAAGCGCCCAGGTCTGAGGCAGGCGAGCGGCAGAGAGGAGGACAGAGAGAGAGGTCGGAGGACGCGGCCAAGCGGGTCTACCTTGCAGGAGGGCGCAGCACTGGCCGTCCGCGGTGCTCCAGAGTCGGGCCGTGCCGTCCTCGCTGCCCGTCAGCAGGCGCTGCCCGTCAGGGCTCAGGCTGAGCCAGTTGATGCCCCCGCGGTGGTCCGCGCAGACCCTCAGGGCAGACCCTCCGCCCCCCATCCCGCCGGTCGGGCGGCGGACTTAGGAGGAGGCTGCGCGCCGCTAGGGAGGGGAGCTCGGGTATCCTCGCCGCGGCTCCCTGTGGCTGCGTCCCGCGGCCATCGCGGGGCCCCCGGCCCCCGGCTCCTGCGGAAGCACGCGGCGCGGGTGAAGCGGCGGACGCTCGCTCCCGTGCGCCCACCCGGCCTCCCGGCCCGCGGAGCCGGCGGGGGCTGCGCTGCGCGGGGCGGCCCACTCGGGACTCCCGGAACGCCTCCCTTGCCCGCGCCCCCAGGGAAGACCCGCACCCCACCTGAGAAGAGGCGTCCCGGGGCGCTCGGGAAAGCCCGGGTCTCTTCTCGGGGCGCCGCGGACGGGGGGAACACGGGAAGCGGAGCGCCCCGCGTACGCTCCCCGGCCCGCTCCGCGCGCTCCGGGCGGCCGAGGCGAACAATACAGTTCAGCCTGGCTCCTCCTCAGAGACCACCCCTCAACCTGTCCCCTCCCACTTTCCTGGCCTGCGCTCCCGCCCCCGCCCTCGCCCTCTCGGGACAGACCTCAGCCCGCGGTCCCCGCGCCCGCCCCGGGGACGCTGCGGACCGCTCGGCGTGCGACGGTTCCGGCTGCCCGGCCTGCGCCTCTGGGCTCCCGCCCCCTGCCACCCCCGCCAGGACCAAAGGCCGGGACGAGGAGAAGGAGGAGAAGGAGGTGGACTGCAGGGTCTGGGTTGGGGAGACGCTCACGCCGGGAACTCACTCGGGCCCCCGGCTGCGCGCCACCACCAGGCAAGTCAGCTCCTTCCAGGCTTCCAGTCCTAAGGACCCTGCCAGAGGGGCTCTCGGGGCACTTGGGGTCGGCCCTGCTTGTTGGAGAGCGCCCTTAGTCCGCCCTCGCTGGGGAATCACGTGCACATCCCGAATCCTAAATAAGTCCCGCAAGAGGAGGGGGACCCCCCCCACCCCCGCGCTCCCAGGCTCGGCGCGCACCTCTGACTGTCCACCGAGATCTCCGCGGGAATCCGACGTCCCGGGCAGCGAGACCTCCTGGAGCGCGGGTCTGCGTGTTCCCATCAGGCAGTTCCGGTGCCGGCTCGGCGGCTGGTGGGGGGGGGGGGGGCGGGGTGACCCCCTACTCGGATCCTCCAGGTCCTAAAGGTAGCAGGATTTCCCCGAACCCTCCAGGGCTCTTTAGAGAAGCTAGCCGGGCGATCTCAGATCGGATTTGTTGTCTGTGTGTTTTGGGGGGCGGGGAGCAGGGTGGCTTTGGAAAGCTAGCCCTCATCACGACGACCGGACCTTCTAACGGTTGACCATGTCCAGACTCCGAAAAAAAAGCCCATAATGGGGTCCCATGGGGCATTGGGCCATTTATTCTCCAAGTGGTCAAAACTAGAGAAACCCATTCTTTCTTTCCCCAAATTTGTGAATCACCTTGCAGCTCCGCTTAAGGAGTGGGCACTTAACTTCGTAGGCGATGGGGGCCACTGAAGGGTTTGGGGTGGGTTAGACGTTTGGAGACGTTTGGAAAAAGACTGGTGGAGGTGGGTTGAAAGGAGGCAGGAGGGGGCTGCTGGGATCCAGCAGGGGAGAGGAAGGCAGAAAGGGCAGGGATATTCCAGAGGTGGACTCTTCAGAAACTAGATGCCTGCTGGGAGGAAGGAGGGACTCTGGGAGTCCCCACGGTGCCCAGAGACTGGGTAGATGGTGGCTGATGACACCTGTTCAGAGGATGCTTCTACAGGCTGGTCATGAGTTCTTTTTCGGACCTGTGTACTTAAAGGGGCCATTGCAACATCCAGATGTGAAGACTGATGGGCATCTGGCCATACAGGTGTAGCCTACAGCTGAGGCCAGGCAGAGAGGGTGGGAGTCATGAGCATGCCTGGGAGCTGCAGCCCTTGGGGAAGGTGAGGTGAAGAGTGAGAAGACAGAGGAAGAGTTTACACAGAGAACAGCTGATACCGACCAGGGTTCTTGACCTTCCCCAGTCAATAGAAGTTGACTAGAGGCCAGACAAGAAATTCAGGCAAGGCTTTATTGGGGCCCCTGCTGCAGCAGTGGGGAGCGAGAACACACAACAGGTTCCCTTGCCCTCTCGCTCCCTGTGTGTGTGGGTGAGCTTGTTCCTTATATGGGGTGAGGGTAGGGGTCTGGGGGTCAGGCTGGAGGGGTGGCATAAGCACCCTGCTTTTGCTCCTGATACCCATCTTTTGCTCCGGGCTCTTCAAAAGTGGCAGTAGGGTTTTTTTTGGTCTTTTGTAGCTTTTTGCCCATAGTTTGCCCCAATTGCTCGTGCATGCAGTTGTTTTTAGTCCCATATAGTCTCTTTGTATTTTGTTGCTTGAGGAGAGGTGTGTCCAGATGCGAGCACTGCAGCACTGCAAAGGGTCCAAGGTCCCAGGCTTGTCTCAGAGCCAGAGGAGACCCAAATGTTCTGAACAGGCATGTGTTATCTTGGACACCAAGAAGAGAGGGTGTTCAAGAAGTGGGGAGGTCCAAGGCAGGGTGAGATGACCATGGCCATACCCTCAAGGAGCCTGCCTACTAGTGTTTGAAAAAGGACAGCTACACTATGAGAAAAGTTGAACTTCCAAGGAGCCCACACAATTGAAGTAAGCAAGATGGGAGGCATACCTTTCTGTTCCTCAGTCGCCACCAACACAAACCTGCCCCCTTCTCAGCTCCCAGCACACGGAGCGGATTCAGAAGCGCTCCCGCAACGTCAATCAGCCGAGGTCCAGTGCTGCTCACCCCCACTGTCTTCCTCTTTCCAACTTGATACAGTTTTTGTTCATCTTGCCCTTCTCCTTTATTCTTCTTCCCCCACATTGGTTTGGCCAAAGTGATCCCCTGGTGGGGAGTGAGCCAGCCGGTCTGTTTCCTTATGTGTGTGGGGAGAGTGTGTGTGTGATGATGTGGGGTGTCTCGGTGTCTGCGTGTGCAGTAAAGGTGCTATCTTGAGCCTGCTTCTCTTCCCAGGTCAAGCATTACAGACTGCTTTGGTGAACTTCACCCAAATCTAACAGGGGTGGGTGCAAGAAGGTGGGAAAGTTGGAAAACAGCACCTAATTCCTCTGAAACTGGGGTCTCCCGCCTCCCACCTTGAGAAAAACAGAACTGTAGAGACCCAGGAGCCAAGCTAGGTCTGCCAGCAAAACTGTGCAATCAGCAAACACTGGTCTCCCTCCTCTACGTCATGCACTTAACTATCTTCCAGAGACTCCTCCAAGGGCCCAGATCCCTCATGGGAGAAGCAGGAAAGGGGCAATGTTTGACTGAAGGTTGGCAGGGGAGACTCCTGGCACCAACAGCAATGGAGGAGACCATTTTGTGCCAGGGAGTGCTCAGACACATGCCACACAAATAGCCACAATGCCACCTGCTAGAAAGAATGACTGCTGCAGGGTCCTCTCTGCAGGGCATCAAGAAAGGCAGATGGGTACTGAGTTTCTTCTATTTATTTATTTATTTATTGGGTTTCGCTGGGTCTCAGTTGTGGCAGGCGGGCTCCTTAGTTGTGGCATGCAAACTCTTAGTTGCGGCCTGCATGTGGGATCCAGTTCCCTGACCAGGGATCGAACCCGTGCTCTCCTGCATTGGGAGTGTGGAGTCTTAACCACTGGGCCACCAGGGAAGTCCCAGGTACTGGGTTTTGATTTGGGGTGATGAAAAAAGTGTGACTAGATAGTGGTGATGGTTGCACAACACTGTGAATGTACATACTGTCACTGAAGTGTACCATTTAAAGTAGTTACCATGGTAAATTGTGTTACACAAAACATACTGTATTATTGGAAGAAAAAAGAGGGCTTTGTGAAACCCCAGTAGTATGACTATTATAATTAATGTTTGGAGGATGATTATCAGAGAATTAAAATGATTGTTTGGGGAATAATACATGGCCATATACCCTTAGCACCCTGTATATACACGTCCCACACTGTGAGTGTTGCCAGGGTCCAGAGAAGGATGGGACCAGCATTAGATATCAGAGAGTCCCCTAGTCTCTGAGCAAGGGTCCTGAACCAGAATGCGCTGGACCACTGGGCTCAGGTCTCCCCACCCCCCACCCCCCTCATTCCTAGGATGACATGATCTCAATCTGCTCCAAGGAGTCACTGTCCATTCTAAAAAGGGTCAAGATTTAAAAACAAGCAGGCTTAGAAAACCACATCTCCCTCTCATGACAAGAAAATCTCTTTTACTGGCCCCCAAAGTCAGGAGTCAGGCCCTCTGGACAAGAGGGTTGCCACTCAGAGACTGGCCCAGAGGAAGGTTCACAGACTCAACACGCACATGGCTCTCCAAGTTCACCCCACATCCGGCACTGGAATGTCTGGGCCTTTCCTGGGTGTCTGACTGGGGCAGTGTTAGTAAAGACATGGCTATTCTGTAGTATTAAAGCCAGCTGGTAAACATCCCGTCCCTCCAAATTTCATTTTATCTCCCCCACAGACTCTTCCTGGCAGCTTTGGAGAAATATCAGAGGCTAACTAGACAAAGGAAAGGCAGTTTTTCAACAGCTTTCAGAATTCACTAGCTTTGACTTCAAGTCTGGCCAATGTGAAGTAATAGGGATTGGATTTACCCTCCTGCTTCCTACCTGAAACAACCAAAAACCAGACACATAAAATATGTGAAACGGTTTTTAAGACACTGGGCATCTGGCAACAAAGGACAGCAGTTCCTGAGAGACAGGGACAAATGAAGTGAGTCCTATGAGAGGCCAACTTACTGCCCTGAGAGAATTTCCAGACCTCAGAGCAGGAAGCGGGAGCCTGGATGGAGCCCAGTGGACTCCCTGAGTTTCAGAAACAGCTGAACGACCAGGACAAACAAAGTGCCTGGTCGGATAAGGTACCAGAGAGCAGAGACCCCTGGAGACCTATGGAAGGTCCCTCTCCAGTATGCAGCTGGAGACAGATTAACACGTGCATGGGAGGAAACTACCCAAGGTGGAAAAAGGATTACTGCCCAACCCCACACGGGGTTGAGAGTAGTGCACCAAGGACATGAAAACAGTTATTGTAACTGTATTCCATGTGTTCAAAAGGTGATGTAGAATCAAGGAGTCCCAACTGAACTTCTAGAGATGAAAGCAATGTCTGATATTAAACAACAGCAACACTGGATGGAGTTAACAGCAGATGAGGCATTTCAGAATAAAATATTAGTAAACTTGAAGACATAGCAGTAGAAACCATCCAAAACGAAAAGCAGAGAAAAAAAGAATTTAAAAAACGGAAAAAGCATCAGTAAACTGTGGGACAACTTCACGCAGCCTAATATGTGAGTAATTGGAGTCCTTGAAGAAGTGGGGAGAAAGGAGGGAACAGAAAAAAATATTTGAAGAAATAAGGGCTGAAAGTTTCCAAATTTGATGAAAGTTATAAATTCACAGATCCAAGGAACTCATCAAACCCTAAATGTAAGAAACACAAAAGACACAGCTTCATCAAGAAGAGTATATAAGGGCTTCCCTGGTGGCCCAGTGGTTGAGAGTCCACCTGCCAATTCAGGGGATACGGGTTCGTGCCCCAGTCTGGGAAGATCCCACATGCCACGGAGTGGTTGGGCCCGTGAGCCATGGCCACTGAGCCTGCGCGTCCGGAGCCTGTGCTTCACAACGGGAAAGACCACATCAGTGAAAGGTCTGTGTACCGGAAAAAAAAAAAAAAAGAATCTGCCTGCCAATGCCGGGGACATGGGTTCGAGCCCTGGTCCAGGAAGATCCCACATGCCGCGGAGCAGCTAAGCCCATGCGCCACAACTACAGAGCCTGCGCTCTAGAGCCCGCGAGCCACAACTACTGAGCCCACGTGCCACAACTACTGAATCCTGCACGCCTAGAGCCCGTGCTCTGCAGCAAGAGAAGCCACCGCAATGAGAAGCCTGTGCACCTCAACGAAGAGTAGCCCCTGCTTGCCGCAACTAGAGAAAGCCCGCGCGCAGCAAGGAAGACCAAACGCAGCCAAAAACAAACTATTGTGCTTCAAAGTATACTATTAAGAAAGTGAAAAATCAGTCTACAGAATGGGAGAAAATATTTGCAAATCATATCTCTGACAAGGCTTTAGTATTCAGAATGTATTTTTAAAAAATCTTACAACTCAACAATAAAAACAAATAACCCAATTTAAAAATGAGGAAAGGGGGCTTCCCTGGTGGCTCAGTGGTTGAGAGCCCGCCTGCTGATGCAGGGGACACGGGTTCGTGCCCCAGTCCGGGAGGATCCCACATGCCGCGGAGCGGCTGGGCCTGTGAGCCACGGCCGCTGAGCCTGCGCGTCCAGAGCCTGTGCTCCGCAACGGGAGAGGCCACAACAGTGAGAGGCCCGCGTACCGTAAAAAAAAATAAAATAATAAAAAAATAATAATAAAAATGAGGAAAGGATTTGAATAACATTTCTCCAAAGAATACAAAATAACCAATGAACACATGAAAAGATGCTCAACATAAACTAGTCATTAGAGAAATTCAAATTAAAACCACAATGAGATACCACTACACCCATTAGAATGATTAAAATGAACAAGTCTGATCATTTCAAGAATTCTTGTTGGCAAGAACATAAAACGACTGGAACTTTCATATACAGGCTCACCTTGTTCCATTGCACTTCACAGATATTTTCTTTTACAAACTGAAGGTTTGTGGCAACCCTGTGTCAAGCAAGTCTGTCAGCACCATTTTTCCAACAGCATCTGTTCACTTTGTGCCTGTGTGTCACATTTTGGTAATTCTTGAAATATTTCAAGCTTTTTCATTATTATTATATTTATTACACTGATCTGTGATCAGTGACCTTTGATGTTACTATGACTTGCTGAAGGCTCAGATGATGGTTAGCATTTTTTAGCAACAAAATATTTTAAAATTAAGGTATGTACTTTTTTTTAGACATAATGCTATTGCACACAATACAATATAGTGTGAACATAACTTTTATATGCACTGGGAAACCCTAAAATTTGTGTGACTCACTTTATTGTTATATTTACTTTATTGCAGTGATCTGGAACTGAGCCCACATCTCCGAGGCGTGCCTGCACATCTGATGAGAATATAAAACAGTACAACCACTTCGGAAAACAGTTTGGCAATTTCCTAGAGAGTTAAACATACACCTACCATATGACTCATCCATTCCTCTTTAGCCAAGAGCACGAAAGCATCTGTCCATGTGAAGACTTACACATGAATTTTCACAGCAGCTTTATTTCCAATAGTCAAAACTGGAAACACCCCCAGATGTCAAGTCAAGAGTTTAGCTGAGCTAATGCTGCCTCAGCATCCATTTTTTTTGGCCGGGGGCCCTCCGGGACCTTCCTGCTCTTCCAGGGGGCCTGTCTCTCCTTCCCTCAGGGTCCTGGTCTGATCCCTTCTACCCTCTCCGGCCCCAGTCCAGGGTCCCTCCCATTACTCAACAATTAAATATAGCACAATTAGTCTTGAAGTGGAATTACTAGGCTTCCATTTGCTGTTAAGGGGGCCAAGGGAGCTCTTCCCCTACATTCCAGATTTCAGCCTCGGAAGGAGAAATATTTGAGACAGAGAGACTTTCCCAAGCATCCTGATTTTTCCCTGTGCAGGTGGCAGCCGTCTTTGGTTTATGGTTTCAGACCAACTTTGCCAACTCCTTGCAAGTAATTACCTGACACTAACCCATCATTCATACTCTTCACCAGCATCTTGCTTGCACCAGCTTACGAAGAGGTAAAACCAGGTCTCTGTATTCGCCGGCCAATGGGAAAGCGACGATTTACAAGAGTGGTAGAAACTTTCCGACATCTTCCCCGCCCCCCCCAAACAACACTAAACAAACAAAAATTCCTGTGCTTTTGTAATCTTTGTTTTATTCCACTATAATCGAGTGGCAATCATAAGGCAGGCACAATCACACGTTGGGTAATAACTTTTGGCTTCCATAACAACTTCTCAGGATAATTATTATCTTCCTGATTTTACTGATGAGGAAACTGAAGCCTGGAGAGGTTAAGCAAAGTTGCTCAGCTGGTGAGTGGAGATTGCATATCTCTTATCGCCAAGTCTAGGGACGTGTCCACCAAATGACAGAGTCAGTGGCTTGGAAGGAGCAGGCCCACCCTCTGTGCTACCACATAGAAGGCTGTGGTACTGCCTTGTGCTCCAGTCCTGCTGACTTTTCCTAGAGAGATCTTGGGCAAAGATCTGGCAACAGTGCCTTTCCCTGAATATTCAGATGAGGATCTGTGGGTGCTGCCCTAAGAGCATTTCTCTGAGGATGAGATCAGCAAGGCGACAGTCAGTTTCTGGGCGGACACACTTCCCCTGTCAGAGACCTCAGAGCTTCTGCACGTGGGCCCCCGTGCTCTTCATCCTGACACACTGGCAGCCTGGTTAGAGTGTGTGCGTGTGTGTGTGTGTGTGTGTGTGTGTGTGTGTGTGTGTGTGACTCGGAGGGACAATGAGGGAGCCTGCTTTAGCAACATCTGTTTTCACTCATTCCAGAAGATTTCTAGCTTCCCTCAAAACCACGCATTTGCTTGCTCTCTGTGTGGATTCTGAAGCCAAGTGTAATTCGTACCGGGGTTGTTAATCCTACAAAGGGTAGTTACATGAGTTTCGGGTTCTTTTGAGCGGAGACCAGGGCCAGCTCACCCCTAACTCCACACCTGCCTGTATTTTGCTGGGAGCAGAAAGGGGGGTCGACCAGGGGTGTCAGTCAGCATTCTTTGGCTGAAACGAAAGAAACTGAGTTTGGGGAGTTTAAGCAAGAAAGGGGGATTTGTTGGAAGGATAGTGAGTGAAGGAGAGATGAACACCCAGATTAAAGAAGGTCAAGAACTCGAGAAAAGCCAATGTCTCAGCAGCCAGAACTTGAGGAATGCATCTCTGGGATGTGGCTATGAGTTTACTTGGCTCCAGCCCTCCTCTCTCCCGGGGTGATTTGGTACCAGATTTCATTTCCAAGGAGAGAGAATTAATTGCCCCACCTCGAGTTTCATTTGGTTGGGAGCAGGACCCTGTGACTGCTGCCCGGTGCTCATACACAAACACCCTTCTCTCCATGGTCACTGATGAAAAAGGCCCCTGCCTCCCAGGGACCGCCCCGTGTGAACCTCACATGCATCGCCCCACTCCCAATGGGTGACAATCCAAAGAGCCCCCGCCAACCCGGCTTCCCATGCCCCTAAGTGGTGTGATAGTGTGGCTGGTCTCTGAGTCCAAGAGCATGAGGCATGTTCACTCTCATCGAGATAGTCTTTTTTTTTTTTTTTTAACTTTTTATTTTATATTGGAATATAGCCGATTACCAATGTTGTGAGAGTTTCAGGTGCACAGCAAAGGGACTCAGCCATCCGTATACATGTATCCATTCTCCCCTCCCATCCAGGCTGCCACGGAACATTGAACAGAGTTCCCTGTGCTATACAGTAGGTCCTTGTTGGTTATCCATTTTAAATATAGCAGTGGGTACGTGTCAATCCCACCCTAACTATCCCTTCCCTCCACCTTTACCCCCGGTAACCATAAGGTCGTTCTCTCAGTCTGTCACTCTGTTTTGAGATACTGTCTTATATTCTATAATCTATGGACTAAATGATAAATCAGATACCAAAACCCCACACTACTTAACAAAGAATATTTTTAAGATGTGCGTGTCTGGGTCTGAAATCTGGGAAAACCTCTGCTGTGGTTGATGGCAGGAGTTAGGTACGGGCTCTGGAGTCGGCCGGCTGGAGCTCTTTGCTTCTTTTGCCACTTCTGGTGCAGCTCTGGACAAGTTACTGCTACCTTGTTAAGTCTACTTCTTTAGCTGTAAAAGAGACAAGAGTCACATACCCACCTCATTATAAGTAAAAAATAGTTTAGCACAGTGTTTTGGGCATAGTAGTTGCTCAATAAACGTTAGCTGTGTTGTCGTTACCAGTATTTACTGATAACCAAGTATGGCCAGGCCCTGCTTCAACAGCCTGATTAGATTCGCTTAGAATTTGCTAAATGTTCCTATGTAAACAAGTGAAGTTAAAATCTTCTCCCCCACAGAAAGTTTACTTTGGCATGATGCCACTGGCCTACCCCTATGGGATGTGATTAGCAAAAAATCCTAAGAAACTTGTTCTTTTCTTTGCGGGAGGGATCTGCTGAGGACGCAGCTTGTGATGATCAGCATGGGTCCTGAGGACCCAGGGAAGAAATTCCTTTCTGGCCGGAGTCCCAGGAATCGCTGTGCTTCTCCGGGGAAATGGGTTTATCTCTTGGACTCGGCCTTATGGAATCGATCTTGTTTCCCTGCTTGCTTTGGCCCAATCAGGGGTCCCTCTCCAGCAAAGAATCTGGAGTTTGCTTGCTACATAGAGCATTGTGGATGCTAACCTTACCATGGCCTCACCTTTTTTCTTCTTTTTCAAAAGTCCAATGATTCCTTCATATACCTCTTCCATCTTATTTGTTGAGGAAGGTGGACACTCTCCCTGGCCCTGGCAGCCAGCCCCCATGTGGTGCCGTGGCGCTTGAGCCCCACGCCTCTCTGTGTGAGGGGCTCTGCCATCTCAGAGGCTCCTCTCTGGCAGGCCCCAGGAAAGGATTTCCACCAGCCGCCCCGTTTGCGGGGCGTCCCATTCCTGCTGCCCTCTCTGTCCACGTGATCCAGGAGCCCCGGGGCCCAGGGTGGCCTGGGCCCAGCTGTGAAGTGGACACGCTGCCCTGCTCCCCAGGCCAGGCACTCAGGGGCAGCCTCCCCAGTCCTCGATGGGAAAGGGACCCGGGAGAAAACCTTCTCAGTCCCACTGCTGGGGTCTCTGCCCTGGCTGTTGTGGACTCTGGGGTCAGTGAGAGAGGGGGTGGCTTTGTCTTCCTGTCCACTCCCCAGACTTTGGTCCCCAAATCAGGCAGCCTGCACCATCACAAACGCCCTCCCCCTCTTGCTGAAGTGGGACCCTGCCACATGACTGATAGCTCACCTGGCCCCCGCCCCCCACCCAGGGTGCATAGTCCTGGGGGCTGCATGGCCAGGAGCGGGGTTCTCACCTCTGACCACTCAACCTGCTCCTGCCACATACCCTGACCGAGGGGCTGGTCTCAGCGTCCAGCGAGGCCGGCTCCAAACCCACAGGCCCGTCCAGGGCAGCTGCTGCCCAGCCCCCTCCCCGCAGAGCCATGCCAGGGCACAGTGTCCGCTGGACTCTTAGGGATGTTTTCAATCACTGATTCCAAAGAGGGGCTTAGCCTCTGGCAGCAGGGAAGCCAAGAGCCTATTTACAAAAGAGCTCATTTTACAGGTCCAGGCTTCACGGGCCCCAGTGCAAGGCACTCCCTCGGTGTCATCGGGCTCGCCCCGACATTTGTGTGGCTGGGCAGGGACTGGGGGTCAGGAGGTCAGGGCTCGGCCCAGGTCCTCAGCCCGGCTCTCTGAGCCACCCTGTGGGAGGAACGACCCCTTGTGCACTCTCCATTCCCTCGGCAGCCGTCGCACAGCACTGGATGGGGGGTGAGGGGTGCAAGTGAGAGATTCCCCAAGTACGGGCAGGTGTGGGCAGGTGGAACCCACGCTGTCCTCCAGAATCTGGGGAGGCTCTTCGACAGCCCTCAGCCCCCGAGCAATGAGAAGCCAGACTTTGTCTTTATAGTGGTGACATATATAGGACAGACGATTTACCATCTGAACGATCTTCCAGCGCACAGTTCATTAAACACCTTCACGTCGCTGGGCAACCATCACCACCATCGTCTCCAGGACTTTCTCATCTTCCCAAACGGAAACTCTGGAGCTACAATTTTTTTTTTTTTTTTTTTTGCAGTACACGGGCTTCTCACTGTTGTGGCCTCTCCCATTGCAGAGCACAGGCTCTAGATGCACAGGCTCAGCGGCCATGGCTCACGGGCCCAGTCGCTCCGCGGCATGTGGGATCCTCCCAGACCGGGGCACGAACCCGTGTCCCCTGCATCGGCAGGCGGACTCTCAACCACTGCGCCACCAGGGAAGCCCTGGAGCTACATTTTTAAGGTCTCTCATTCAACAGGTTTTTATTGAAAATCCCTGTGGTTTCTTTCTTTTTCTTAAAATAAATTTATTTGTTTATTTATTTTTGGCTGCGTTGGGTCTTCATTGCTGTGCGCGGGCTTTCTCTAGTTGCGGCGAGCATGGGCTACTCTTCGTTGAGGTGTGCGGGCTTCTCATTGCAGTGGCTTCTCTTGTTGCAGAGCACAGGCTCTAGGCGTGCGGGCTCAGTAGTTGTGGCTCGAGCGCAGGCTCAGTAGTTGTGGCACACGGGCTTAGTTGCTCCACAGCATATGGGATCTTCCCGGACCAGGGCTCGAACCCGTGTCCCCTGCATTGCCAGGCGGACTCTCAACTACTGCACCACCAGGGAAGGCCATCCCTATGGTTTCTTGAGGGAACACAGGTCTGTAGGGCTCTGGAGGTGGAGACCGGAGGCTGTGTCAGGGAACATAGGGGGTCCTCAGGGGCGCAGGGGACCCCGCGCTCACGGGGGGACGGGGCAGCGGCAGCGAGGTTGTGGGAACATCTGTGGGGTTTTCAAAGGGAATGTTTTTCCTGTGATCGGACGGGCCTGATAAACAGCGCATGCGCGTCCCTGGTCTGCAGGGGGCGTGGGCCGGGTGGAGGGAGCGTGGAGCGGTGGGTGGGAGGACTGAGGGCTGAGGACACGAGGATGGCTCTGGGAGCGCCCCGGCTCTCCAAACCGCAGAGCTGAGACAGAAGTATGTGAAGCATGTGTGAGTCTCTTTAGAAGGCGCTGGCCCTCGGTCCACCGACCCCCTGGACCGACATCAGACAAATTACAAGTCTGCCCACAAGCACTTTGCTGGGAATCTTGTTTTTCTTCTTGAGACAAAAAGCAGATTTGCTGACAGATTACAGAGCAGAGGGCTGGGGTGAGGGGGAGGTCACCTGGGAGCACAAGCCTATTGGGGAAACACTAAATCACCAGTTAATGAGGTGCTGGGGAACTGGATGAGTTTAGAGAAACCTCTGGAATGCGGGAAGGGCTGCGTGCGAGGCTGGCTTCTCCCCTGGCTTCCGGGGACTGGACCGAGCTCCTCAGCCAGGGGGATTCTTCCTTAATTCCCTAGGAGGGGCTTACCTTCACTGTACAGCTTGGGAAACTGAGGCACAGGGCAGTGACTTGTCCGAGGACACATCCTAGCGAGTAACAGAGAGAGGATTGGGGCGCAGACCCAGAGCTGGCCCTTCACGCTGCTCCCCCTGCGTTCTGGGTGACGTCCAGTGCCTCACTTACTACTGAGCGCCAGTATTCATACGGCACCTTCTCAGGGTTACTTGTTTGGCCTTTACAGCTGTGTACAGCTGGAACAACAGACATGATCACGCTCATTTCACAGAGCAGGAGACTGAGGCCTGGAGAGACCATTTGGTTCATGTCATAGGCTGAAACGTGTCCCTCCCAAATTCGTACGTTGAAGTCCTAACCCTCAGAACCTCAGAATGTGACTGTATCTGGAGATACAGGGTCTTTCAAGAGGTGATTAAGTTAAAATGAGGTCGTTTGGTTGGACTCGAATCCAATATGACTGGTGTCCTTATAAGAAGAGATTAGGACACAGACACGCACAGGGGAAAGGCCGTGTGAGGACACAGGGAGAGGACGGCCGCCTGCAAGCCAGGGAGAGAGGCCTCAGGAGAAACTACACTTGCCAGCACCTTGATCTTGGACTTCTGGCCTCCAGAACTGTGAGAGAAAACATTTCCATTATCTGAGCCCCGTGCTGACTGATACACTTTGCACCCAGTTCGCACCAGGCCCTGCTTCTCCCCGTGATGCCTGCTGGCCAGGATAAGGACGTCTGGATTCCCTTCCTCATGCACCATGGGGAGTTTGAATGAGGTGAGGCAGGGGACGATGCTTTTGAGTATGTGATTGCTACTGGGTGGACTACGGTTATTTTAACTATTGTAACGATAAAATACACCTCTATATGCAAATGTGTGTGCAGTAGGGTGGTTGGGAGCAAAGGTATCAGCCGGACCTGGTTTGAATCCTGACTGCTGTGTGACCTTGGGCAAGTTGCTTAACCTGTCTGTGTCTAGCTCTCGTCACAGTGGTGCTAATAAGCATATCACCATCTTGGTGTTATTGCACACAGTAAGTAAAACTACACAGGTTCCACAAGTACAGAGCCTGGCATCAAGTCAGAGCATAAAATAAAAGCTCGGTAGTAATTAACATCAACAACAGGGAAAGGGGTGTGAGGTCCTGGAAGCCTGGGGCCAGCCGGACCCGCTGACCCCTCCCCTGCCAGGCCTGATGTGGAGGAAAGAGCAGCTGAGGCAGGGACAAGGTCATGGCTGTGGGCAGGGCCTCCCACAAGTGGGGAGGAGCGTAGCTGAGGTCACACGGAAAGCGCCACATCCCCGAATAAACTGGCAGAGAAAGGGAAAACAAGAGCGTGGTTTTCAACAAACCCTCTTCTCGACTCACACAAGGCGAGGTACTCCGGGCTCAGAGATCTGACTGGTTTGCCGTTAGTTTTGTGGTGGTTTCTTTCTTTCTTTTTTTGCTTGGTGTGTGGTGGTAGTTATTATGCTTCTATCATTTACACAATAAGCCAGTCAAAGTTAGATGCAAATTTCAGAAGGATTCAAGTGATACATGTGGAAAAAAGGAAAGCATATAATAACTTGAATAAAATAAAATTGGAAAGCATTCCTAATAATAAAAAGAAAGAAAAGTCAAGAAAAATCAATAAATCATTTTCCTTAGCCCTGAAAATGTGTATGTGTAAAGCATACAATAACAGATAAAGATAAATTGGGAATAAGTAATTGCAATATATGACAGATAAAGGCCTATTTTTACTCCAAACTACGGCTTTCCATCAGCTATGTGGTGGTTTTCGGTTGTTGGTTTGGACGGTGAGCGCCGCTGCTCTGGATTCTGGTGGGCAGCTGTAGGAGGGGAGCGCGGAGTTACCTGGGCCACTCCCAGGATCCAGCAGGCCCTCTCTCACTGGGGACGGGAGGCTGGACACTGAACTATGGGTGGGGAGGCACTGGGGGCTTCTTATTCCCAGAAATCCCACTACCTCCCAGGCCAGGCTCCTTCCTCACTCTCTCCTGGGGCTGTGACCCCCTATCAAACCCACCCCAGCAAGGTGGGCCCAGTGTCCTGCAGAGGGCCCGGGCCACAAAGAAGCTCCGTGGATTCACCCTCGGGATGAAGAGAGCCTGGGCCCTGGGTGGTGCAGCCCTGTGAGCAGCTGCGGGTGAGCAGATGCTCTCTGCTCCCTTCAGCCCTGAAAGCTTCCTCGAAGTCTCCTACCCCTCCATCCCCCCAGAGCCCACCTGTTCAGGCAGCAACTACCCCTCGTCCTCCAAGCCCCCCAGCTTCTCTCTCCTTACAGGATACAAGGGGTGATGTGTCCCTGGGATCCAGCCAATCCTTTCAGAAGATCCTCCCCTATAAACCACAAGATCCCCCAGAGATGCAGACTCAGGAACCCTGGGTCAGGCCTGGCTGTGGAGTGGACCAGACCACGCGGCCTGGCAGCCCCCATCCCTGATCAGGGAGACTACAGCCCAGAGGGAGCCCTCACCTCGCAGCAGACCCCCTCGGTCCCCTGCCCCGCTGCATCTCCATCACATCCTTGCCCCGCCCCCATCATGCCTTCCCCGCCCCCCCTTTCTCCCCTAACTGGCCGGTGGGTGGGGTTCCTGGAAAAGGGAAGCGCCCTGGCCCCATCCTGGTTCCACTGGGAGCTGCTCTGGGACCCCCATGTAGGACGTTGGCTTTTCACGTGTGAAGTGACAGGATTGAACTCCATGACCTGTAGGTCCTTTCCAGCCCTAATGCTCCCCAAGCGGGTGCCTCACAACGCCCCCCTCCACCCTTCCTGGTCTGTCCCTCCCACGCCGGGGGGTCCTGCCAGCCCCCTGCCCAGGGCCTGGGGGCCCCCCGCCCGGCTGCCCCTTGGTCAGAAGGGCAGAGGAATCACTCAGCGCTTGGCTTTTATGATGTTTATTTCCCACGGTCCGAGTCCTGGGCGGGCTGAGGGGACTGTCCCTCTCTCTGGGCCGCTCCTGGTCGCAGCCAGACACCGGCGGGCGGGCTGTTAGAAGAAGTTGGCCACCCGGCGAAGGGACTGGACGCGCGCGCTCTGGGCCTCCCAGTCGGAGAAGCTGCGGAAGTCGCCCCGCTCCACCAGGTACATGCGGCCGCGGTAGTTGGGCTCCTCGTACAGGACCCACCTAGGCCAGAGGGCGGCGGAGGTCAGGGGCCCGGTGCTGAGCAGCGCAGGGCCCGGCTGCTCCTGTCCTGGCACCGCAGCCGCCGCCCCGCGCCCCTCCGCCCCAGGCCAGCCCTTCACGCCCGTGACCCCATCCCCGTTCTTGGCTTATTTCTCCCCCCACCTCCCGCCCGTCCGTTCACTGCCCCGTGTGTCCGGGCCAGTGCTCGGTGAGACACTTTGCACCCAGGGGTGCTCAGTGGACATTTGAAACTGACCAGTCCAGAATGTTCATCACAAGGGCCAGGAGCGGTTCCAGGATGCACGTCCACTCTCATCCCCCCACTCCCCCACCCACCCACCCCCACTCCTTCCTGCTCCTGGAAAGGGCTGTTTGCTCAGGCAGCGCCCAGCACATGGCAGCGGGCCTGGCACAGAATGGGACCCGATTACTACTCATTCGTTCCATCGTTCAGCAAATGTGCTCCTGGGTCCACGTGTGCGCCCAGCCCTGCTTCAGGCCCTGGCGAGTCTCACATCAGTCAGACGCACAGGTTCCTGCGGTGGGGCGAGGGGTGAGGGAGGCAACCGCGCGGTGGAGGGACCCTTCTCCTCCCCATCACAGCTCCCAGCTCCGGGGCAGGGGCAGCTGCTAACGGGCCAGGGAACAGAGACCGGCCGACAAGGATACGGACTGGTCTAGGAGCACCTATGGCTGGGCTCTGGGCCAGGGCAGGAGAGAACAGAGCCCCTCATCACCAGAGGCTATGGGGCTGCAGGGGAAGGGCCCCAGGGCCCAGGTAATCGGGAAGGTTTCTCTCTCGGAAGGGGCGGTGGGGGGATGGGGCCCCCACCCTGAAAGTTGTCTCTGCCTGAGGACGGAGGGGAGGGAGTGTGATCTGAGGAGAGGCCTCCGGACACGTGAGGAGCGTGGCTGTCGCAGCCCCGTCCCTTCACTGTCCCTGAGACAAGCAGGCAGCTGGGAGGGCCAGGGGGACCCCCCCCCCACTGAGCCGGGCTCTGGAGCCTTTGCTGAGGGGTGAGGGGGCGGCGGCGGGGAGCACGGCGGGCCTCAAAGCCAACTTGGTCCACACCCGCTCTTTGTCCAGGGAGGCCCTCTCCACCTCACTCTGGCCTCTTTCTCTTTGACCACTGATAGAACACAGTGTTTTTCTCTGTCAGTCACGGAGGGGCTGGGGGCCTTGGAAAGCAAAGCAGGCCTCAGTCTCCAGGCCCCCGACAAAGGGGCTACATACGCAGGTCTGGCTGCTGGGGTCCCTTCTGGCCCAGGCCATGGGGTGCTCTGAACTAAGGGTTCTTGTCCACGGACCCCAAAGCACTCTGGTGCTGAAGGAGGTTTCTCCCCAGGAGACACATCCTCAGAATCTGTGGGCCCATCCAGCACAAGGCCAGCTGCCACTCACCTGCCACCGCCGTCCCTCTCCTCCCCCGTCCCAACCCCACATCCGGAGCCTGGCACAGTCCGCTGAGGGTCAGGGGTCGGGCATGAGGAGAGAGAGGCGGAGAGTGGGAGTGAGTGGGGAGCACCCGCCAGGGAGCACCGGGCGGGCCGGCGCCAATCTGGCCTCTCCCCCCACCTCTCCCACCCCACCGGCCTCCCCGTGCCCACCGCATCCCCCCACCCTGCCCATGACCTCCCCACACTCCCGCCCACACGCTGAGGCCCTGGCCTGAGGCACCTCCAAGGGAGTCAGCCCCTCCCTCCCTCCCTGGAGGAGCTGGGAAGGACCCCCAGCAGTGTCCTGGGCTGCCCTGGAGCAGTTGGGCGTCCCCAAAAGGAAGATGAGGAAGGGACCAGCTAGGCCTCCGCAGGAACCCCTCACCCTCCCCTGCTTCCTGCCTTGGGGCGGCCAGAAGGCAGAAGGAGGGAGGGAGGGGCACGCCGTCCGCCATCGGCACCAGGACTGTGCCCTTGGGAAGTGGGCCCCGAGATGCTGGCACATCTCTTCCAGGTGCCCTTCAGGACACGGGTCTGTGGGGACAGGCCATTCCTGAGCGACTTGGGACCCAAAGAAAATGACTCCTGGCAGGTAGGAGGTGGTGGGGAGACCCACCTTGCACCCCCAACCTCAGATGCCAGGAAAGCCCTCGAAGGAGGTCACGTCCACACTAGGGGATCCTGGGGGGCACCACTGGGCAGCTTTTCCTTGCCAAGGGCTTACATTTTTTTTTTTACAAGTTAAAATCACAGGAGGCCAAGGGTGAGGGCTCCATGGGGAGCGGGGCAGAGCCCGGGTCCAGACGTGGGGCCCACTGTGGGGAGTCCCTCGCAGAGTCTTCGCGCCTCTGGGCATCATCTCCTCTTAGGTGAAGTGGGGGATGAAGTCCCTACAGTCAAATCTTAGCTCCTACCTTCCTGCCTTTTTCTCTAAACAAGCCCCTGGAGTCCCGGGGGTGGGTGGAGGGGGACTGGGCCTCAGGGCTCAGGACACCTTCTACGCAAATGTACGACTCTGGCCTCACAAGACACAACTTAGCCAGCAAATGGTTGTTTTGGGATTCTAACCCCAGATTCCCAGGTGCCATCAACTTAGGGCAAACCTGGAATTTCTGGAAGCCCTTTGGGTCAGGGGCCCAGGGCCCAGCAGCCAACATCTGACCTCGCAGGGGAAGGTGGGGAGCAGGTCTTCCTCCAGCTCAGCCACGTCTTCCTCAGTCCCTCCCACGACCACTCGCTTGCACCCTGATCCCGTGCCTCAGAAACACAGACAGCAAAGGGATCCCGTAGCTGCTGAGAGAAGAGCCAGCCTCCTGGGACCCACGTTTCGGGGCTCTTCTCCTGGGACGTGGGGCTGAGATCTGGGGAGACACCCAGCTCTAGATCAGGGACAGTCTGACTTGAAGCCAAAGGCCTGGCTGCAATCCCAGCGGGGCCACTCCCAGCGGGGTGGGGTAACTTTCTGGATCTCAGCTTGCTTCTCTGTAAGATGGGAAAACGCTCTCCACCCAGGTGGGCAGATGGGGTGTGAGCAGGGGCTGTGAAACTGGCACAGAGGGTGTGCACAACGGGCATTCAGATGCCCTCAGGTGGTGGAAGGAACCGGGTGTGCAGGAATCGACGGAAGCACAGGGTTCTGATGGCTCTCTTGGGGCTAGGGCGGACGAGCCCCCCTGGGCCTGGGGAAAAGCCTCCCAGCCACTCTCCATCCCCCAGAAGTGAGCCACTGTGACATCATCTCCCCGGGAGGCCAGCGTGGCAGGGCTGGGCGTGTGGTAGGAGAGGTCCAGTTCGGGGTAAATAAGGGGTGAGCATGTGGGCAGGGCCACCCTCGCCAGAGCAGACTTCTCCCAGCTCGAGAAAACCAAAGCGCAGTCCATGAGCTCAGCCTAGTCATAGAAAATGGCTAGGGCTGCAAAGTGCCCTCCTGCGTCCCCTCTCCATGGCCTTCCTGGGCCAGGGGGACAGATGAAGGAGGGAAAAGGTCTCTGGGCAGGGGACAGGCTGCCCCCCTGCTGGGGTCTGACCCAGACCAGCAGGCGGGGAACTGTGGTCAGCGGCCACGCGGGTTCTACTCACGCTCCGTCCCCGTACACCTTGATGGCGTTGACCCAGTTCTTGGTCCAGCCCTGACTCTGAAGGAAGGGACAGTCGTCCTTGAACTCCAGGCACTGGCCCGTGAAGTTGCAGCCCTCGAAGATTTCTAGGCGGAAATGCTCCCCATGCTGTGGGCCCCCCGCAAGTGGAGGAAGGAAAGAGGGTGAACAGTGGTGACGTTTCCCGTCATAAACACGAGCCCGTGTGGGCAGGAGCTTGGCCCCACCCAGCACCCAGGGCACCCGTGAGCTTCTGGGCTGGGGGGCCGGTGAGTACCCTGACCTCAACGCACGCCCCTCAGACCAGAACTGCCGCTCATTCTCGCCTATGAGATTTGGTTGGATGAAAGGGGTCTATTAGTTTAAAAAGATTCAGAGCCCCTGAACCAGTCCAGTCGCTTCTTTCTTCAACTGCAGGACCCAAGGTCCAGAGAGGGCCAGACCTCCTGGGACAGCGGCCGCCCTCGGACCGGCCCGGGCCACTGGGCTTCCTCCTGCCCCAGACATACCACCACATTCCTCTACCCTTCACCCCCTCCTGGGCCACAGGCCACTGGCAGCCTTTAAATGATAATATTTTACAAACTGTAATAGAACGTTTATTAAAACATGAAGCCAAAAAGCTAAAACAAATAACAGGGATCTCATTTGCTGAAATCCCTGCTGGCTCCCTGGGACGAGGACATACATCTCCCCATAAGATTCCCTGTATTTCCAAAGACCGAGGTGGGCCAGCTCCCCACCGGCTCTGGCGCCGGCAGGGGCTGGGTCTGCGCCACAGCTGGCCCCAAGGATAGCTCTTACTAGAACAGCATTCGAAAGATACCCAGGATAGTTTTCATATAAATAGCATTATGCAAGACCCAGGGCCAGCCATGTTAATTCCTTTTTCCAAATGTCCGTGACCCGGTGGAAATCTTAAGAAAGCATTCTTACAATTTGAGAGGCCAACGCCCAGCTGGTTTTGCAACCCATGTAGAAAAGAGAGGGGTTTCCACACAGGAGGCCCCTCCCCTGGGGGTCCTCAGATGTCCGTCCAGGAGAGGGTCCTCCTGCAGACACAGGGCCGAGACACTCTGATAAGTTGTGCACCCCTGGTCTCGGGAACCAGCCATTTCCCACCCTAGCTTCCAGAGCTAACTAAAGTCCTAAAGTTAGGACTTTAAAGTGGAAAAATCCTAAAGAATGGGGATGCCCAGTCCTCAAACCCTACCCTCAGGGCAACTTCGCCATGGGGGAGTGACACGTCTCATTGGCTCTCCCACACGTACTGGTCGGCCCTGTGAAAAGGCAGCCACCTGCTGGCTCCTGCCCCCAAATTCCTGCTGCCTGGCCATTGATACCTAAGCTTCCTCCGTCGGTCACTCCATCGAAGGCTCCTGAAAAGCACTACAAGATGACCTGCCTGGGTGGACGCACCAGGACCACATCAGCCTTACTTTAGCTGAATGCTCCCCCATCTGGTTGCCGATCCAAACCTCTAATGTTTTCAATAGCATTTTAAGTGGAAAATTCAGCAAGATTTTGGCATCAGAAATTGAAAGTGGTTTCCTGATACATGGCTGAAAACGCAAGCATGAAAACTCCCAGGGGTTTTCCAATTGGGTCTCCACGCACAGCAGTGGCTGGGTCTGTGTGGGGACATCTCTCGGGCTTAAAGATCCCACGGTCTCATCCATTCCTAAAGCTGGGAAGGCCCTGCCCCCCACCACCCCCGATTACTCATCCCACGTCTGACCAGGCCTAACCGGGCCCTGGGTCACTCCAGCAGGAAAACCCCCATCCCGGCCAAGTGGAGTGGCCCAGGCCCACTCACCATTCCAACAGGCCGACAGGAGCCCATGTGGTCGTTGTGTCTGTTCCAGCGGTAGAAGTCAGGGTAGTCGCCGTGCTCCAGGACGAACTGCTGGCCCCGAAAGTCGGGGTGATCGAAGCAGACCCAGGCCCCACTCTCCACGCGGACAGAATTCACCCGGTTCATAAAGCCTCGGTCTTGTAAGTTGTCACAGTCCCCGAAGACCTCCAGCTTCCGCCCCGTGAAGTGCTTGCCCTCGTAGAGAGTAATCTAGAAAGGCCAGGTTAGAGGACCCAGGTTAGAGGAGCCAGGAGTCAGGGGCTTCTCTCCTGTCAGTTTTGGGAATGGACATATGGGGCCCAACATCCACCACTGAACCCCAATTGCCAGGCCCTGAAGCCCCGACCTGCGGCATACAGTAGGCGCTCAACACTGTCTGTTGCCTGGGTGAGAGAATGCCTGGATGGTGGGTTGACTCTGTTCATTCCACAGACAATCTTTGAGACTCTGTTATGTGCCAAGAACGTCTGTGCCCTGAGAAAGTCCCACACTGGGGTGAGGCTGCGTGTTTCTGTAAACCCGTCCTTGCCGTCCAGGGTGGCCTCGGTGCAGAGAACTGCGGCCCACCGGTGAGTGGGGTTTGCGTCGGGGCGGGTGACACCTCAACGGATCGAGGGTGAGCACGGACTAGGCGGAGAGGGGCAGAGGTAGAGAGACAGCCTTCTGGGGGGCAAAACAGCAGAGCACCCGGCTCGCCCCACCCCAGGAGGCCATGGTTGAGCAGACAGATCTCAGAAGATATGAGGGGACAGGGATTCCCCTTTGTCCAGGGACCCGTTTGAAAACAGGGTCTTTTCAAACTCCCACTGCATTTTTTAAACTCAATTTTTGTTTATTGTTGAAACATTAACATCCAACGAAATGTTTCAAAAGAAAACACTTCACCTACAACCCTATAACTGAATATTCACTTTCCAGAAAGTCAGGTTTCCGAGACTGGGCCCCTTAACAGGAGATATTGAATCCAACAAGCCAAGTCAGGGCCTGGCACGGGATTAACGGCTCAAAAGAGGGCTTTTTCAATGTAACCCCGTCCCTTTGTGTCCTAGGCCTCTCCTTTGGGTGACATGCATGTGTCAGATCTGGAGCTTTCTAACCCAGCGGTCAGTTCAGACACTGTGTCCTATGTTGATGTAGCACTGATGGGTGGTCCCTGTTCCCAAACTAAACATGAACCAGATGGTAACTAGACTTGCTGTGGTGATATTTTGATAATGTATAAAAAATATACAATCACTGTGGTATACACCTGAAACTAATACAATCTTGTTAGTCAATTGTACTTCAATAAAAACAAAACAAAACAAAAACAAACAAACAAAAGAACCATACCAACCCCAAAACTCACTCATTTTCTGCAGAGGAACCTAAAATTCCAACTCTCAATAACTCTTTGGGTTTCAAGAATTGTGCTCCTAGAAGGGCCCTGGCAAAGTAATGTTACCTGGGGCTCAGTAACTGTGGTCATGATGTATGTGTACTGTTACTGATGGTAGAACTGCTCCTCTGGGCCCCTCGGAGTTAGGCGAGGCCAGATGCTTTGGCCAAAGGGATGTGTGGTCGTGGAAGCTTTGAAAACCACGCACCATTTCTCGTCTCTCCCTTTCCCTCTGCTGATATCAAGGTGTCCCTCTGCAGCACAGAGGAGGGTGTGCAGACCACAGTGGAGGTGAGCTCTTGGGGTTGCTGCTGAGGCATAACTTAGCCCCTGCAGACAGATACAGTAACGCTCTCAGCCACTAACCTCAAATGTACCCCTGGAAACCAAAGGCAGTCTCAGATTAGCTAGAATAGGGAACCAGGCAAGGGGGTAGAGATCCAAGTTTGCCACTCTTCCTGCACAAGGCAGGTCTGATGGAGGGCTCCCCCCGCCCCCAGAGATTCAAGGACAACTGGTCACCCACAGCATTCGAAGGGCCCTCAAATTTCAACATTTTGCAGAGAACCTGCCCCAAGTGCCCCTGAGCAGATCCCGAGGAAGGAGCAGCCTCAGGCAAAGAAGCGGGGCCCAGGGTCTGCAGGGCAAGTCAAGGATCCCCACTCCAACCCCGGCACCCCTTAGGTCTGAGCGCCGTCCCTGCGCCGGGCTCTGGGGCAGGGGCTTGGCGCCGCAGAGCCAGTGCTGGAGGGACTGGGCGGAAGAACTCCCCACCCACATCACAGAGGCCCTCAGCCGGGGCCAGGCACCCCGTTTTGTTCAGAAATTTAGCCCACTCTGCTCGGGGCTGTCAGATGCAAAGGGCCTCAAGCGGGTTGGCCGCCCCTGTCCCCAGCCCCCACCCTGAGCACAAACAGCAACGACAGCGGGTGTCTGGGCCCCGCCCTGCGGTCACCCTGGGCGGCGGCGGACGGACGCGGGAGCTTAGGGTGGGCACTCACCTTCCCCGAGCGCTGCGCCATGGTGCGCCTGGTGCGCGGTCCCACCGGCCCGCGGGGGCCCCAGATATAGCGGGCGGCGCCCTGCTGGCTCAGCGCCGCCCCGACAAAAGATTTGCTGGGCCGGCGCGTTAGTGCTGTCGGGCGTGCTAAGCCCGCGAGGGGCCGCCCGGCCCGTGGGACCCGCCCCGCCCCCGCCCCCGCCCCCGCCCCCGCCCGGGGGTCTCCCTGGTGCTACCGCGCCCGCGAGCCCCGCCAGCCCCCAAGGCCTCCTCTCTCGCCGACCCAGCCGGCCTGCCGGCCCTGCTGAGTCAGGACGGGTGGGCCCCGCCCCGCCCCCCGACGCCTCTGCCCTGGGGTGGGGTTCCTCAGGCTCCCCTCGCCCTCCCTCCTCCGCACAGAGCCTTCCCAGACCTCCCGCCGCGCGCTCTCCCACCCGGGGACCCAGGCTCACCTTGCTACGGAGTTCGCTTTCTCTTCGAGTGAAGAAGGATAGGCCCCTGCTCCAGAGGGCAAAGACAGCCCCTGCCCGCCCCCCTGCCCGCTGCTCTTGTCCATCCCAAGGTGGTGTACCCCACCCACAGTGAGGCCAGACAAGCCGAAATGTTGGAGTTCAGCACAGAGAAGGGTTTCTTGCCAGGGGCACGAAAGGAGAGCCGGCTGGGTCATGCTCAAAAGGCTGCAACTCCCTGATGGGTTTCAGGGACGGTTTTTTTATAGGCAGGGTGAGGGAGGGGAGTGGCAGGGTGTGAAGTGACCCGGCTCCTGCACAAGTCTCTGCTTGGCTGACGGTGAGGTAGTGGGGTGGTGTCACAGGGGTTAACGGTGATCAATCGTCAGGCTCCAGTAGGCCTGGGGGCTACAGTGCTCATGGTCATCAAGGAGTTAACTTCTTCCATTTGGTGGGGATTTTAGCATCTGTAAAACAACTCAGGAAATGTGCATCAGATACTGTTACCTAGACACTTCAGGGAGGAAGTAAGGATTCTGTGACGCCACATGGCTGATTGACAGTTCAAATTCTTACCAGTTCTCCTGGCCCCACTGCTCTTTTTATCACTACATGTTCACATCCTTCCACTCATTAATTCTTTTTTTTTTTTCCTTCGATACGCGGGCCTCTCACTGTTGTGGCCTCTCCCGTTGCAGAGCACAGGCTCTGGATGCGCAGGCTCAGCGGCCATGGCTCACGGGCCCAGCCACTCCGCGGCATATGGGAGATCTTCCCAGACCGGGGCACGAACCCGTGTCCCCTGCATCAGCAGGCGGACTCTCAACCACTGCGCCACCAGGGAAGCCCCACTCATTAATTCTTGAGCCAGGCTTTTGTGACTCAGGGGAGGCCTGGGAGACTACAGCTTTTCTACAGACAAGAGCCAGGCAGAGACATGGTGGGGAGGGGTCTGTCAGGAAGGTCCCATAGCGTCCTGCTCTGTTACACTTTGGTCTTAGCTCCCAGCCCCACCTTAAAATTTCTGCTCCAGCAGCACCCTGGGCTGCCCCTACATCTCTATGCCAGGCTGTGGTCCTGCAGACTCCACTTCTGCTGTTTTGCCCCCCAGAAGGCTGTCTCTCTACCTCTGCCCCTCTCCGCCTAGTCCGTGCTCACCCTCGATCCGTTGAGGTGTCACCCGCCCCGACGCAAACCCCACTCACCGGTGGGCCGCAGTTCTCTGCACCGAGGCCACCCTGGACGGCAAGGACGGGTTTACAGAAACACGCAGCCTCACCCCAGTGTGGGACTTTCTCAGGGCACAGACGTTCTTGGCACATACCAGAGTCTCAAAGATTGTCTGTGGAATGAACAGAGTCAGCACTGAGGCCACAAGATGCGCACCCCCAAACTGCCGGGGAGATGAGACGTGCGCACGGAGAACAATGCAGGGCGGTTAGCTGGGGCGAGGGGCCAGACCTGAGCTCGAAGGAGAGAGAGCTCATCCAAGCCATGGTGACCCCAGGGGGCTTCACAGAGGACAGGGCAGAGGACACGTGGGTGCGGGGAGCAGTCTGAGCTGTTCTCAGGAAAGAAGATTTTTATCACCGTTTCACGGATGAGACACTTCAGGTCCAGGAAAAGGAGGTCATGGACTGTGGAGGCACAGGGGTGACCTTGTCCCTGCTCTGGGAGGCTGGCACGTGTAGTGCAGACACTACCACCTGCATGTCACCCTTGCATCCAAGGACAGGCCTCCCAGGGGGCCTGGTCTGACTGTCATCCCCACAGGCATCCACACTGGCCAAACCACATATTCTAACGTTTGCTTTCGGACATGGGCCCTGTTGGGGAAATGGAAATGAAAACAGAATCTCCCAACCCAGAGAGCCTGTCCATATACGTTGAAGAGAAAGAACAGTGGTATTACTGACTAATCATTAAACCAAAAGATGATGCGTCCCAGGCGATCTGCTACAGCGACTGCCAAGACAGAGAAAGCTCAGCCTTTCGTAGAGTCAGGCAGACATATTCATTAGGTACATGTTCTCAAGATAAAATTGCTAATTTTCTCGTATCTTTATGCCCAGATACGAGAAAATCAGGCTTTGCAATAAAATAGACTTTGCGGTTCAGAGTAAGGTGACAGCTGAAGTTAAGCCCCTCTCCTCCCAGGAGACTGGGAGGTGGGACATTGTTTCAAAGAGATAGCTCCCAGCTGCTACAGGAAACCTTCAGAGTATTAGATTGGCAAGAGGTTTCTTTAGCCAGTAAAAAGGTGCACGTAACACACCATTGTAAAGCAATTATACTCCAATAAAGATGTTAAAAAAAAATGGTGCCCATACATGTGAAAAAGACAAAGAAATTCTGGAAGAAAAAGGGGAAGTCTCTTCCCTTGTATTCACCTGGGAAAATTAAGCCCCTTATTAATTTTTTAAATATAGGCTTTATTTTTCAGAGCAGTTTTAGGTTCGTAGCAAAATTGAATAAAAGTATAGAAGGGTCCCATACCCTCCCCACCTCCACGTATGCTGTCTTCCCCACCATCAGCACCCCACCCAGATGGTACATTTCTTGTAGCTGATGAGCCTATATTGACACATCACTTGACACATCGCTGTCACCCTAAGTCCACAGTTTACATTACAGTTCACTCTTGGTGTCGAGTTTTGACCACTGTATAATGACATGTATCCATCATTATAGCATCATACATACAGAGTATTTTCACTGCCCTAAAAATCCTCTGTGCTCTGCCTATTGATCCCTCTCCCCCAGCCCCAACCCCTGGCAACCACTGATCCTTTCATTGTCTCCATAGTTTTGCCTTGTCCATAGTTGGAATCATACAGTATGTCGTCTTTTCAGATTGGCTTCTTTTAATTAGTAATATGCCTTTACATTTCCTCTATGCCTTTTTTTTTTTTTTGCGGTACGTGGGCCTCTCACTGTTGTGGTCTCTCCCGTTGCGGAGCACAGGCTCCGGACGCGCAGGCTCAGTGGCCATGGCTCACGGGCCCAGCCGCTCCGCGGCATGTGGCATCTTCCCGGACCGGGGCACGAACTCGTGTCCCCTGCATCGGTAGGCGGACTCTCAACCACTGTGCCACCAGGGAAGCCCTCCTCTATGTCTTTTCATGGCCTGATAGCTCACTTCCTTTTAGCACTGAATAATATTTCATTGTTTGGATGCATCACAGTTTATCCACTCACCTACTGAACGACATCTTGATTGCTTCCAAGTTTTGGCAATTATGAATAAAGCTGCTATAAACATTCATGTGCAGGTTTTTGCATGGAGATAAGTTTTCAACTCCTTTGGGTAAATATCAGCAATATGATCCAGCGATTCTGGATCATATGGTAAGCGTATGTTTAATTTTGAAGAAACTGCCAGACTGTCTTCTAGAATGGCTGCACCATCTTGCATTCCTGCCAGCGATGAACGAGAGCTCCTGTTACTCCGCAATCTTGTCAGCATTTGGTGGTGTCAGTGTTTTGGATTTTAGCCATTCTGATAGGTGTGTAGTGGGATCTCATTATTTTCAGAGTGTCTTATCTTTAATTTGTATTTGCCGTTACTATGCCAGGGCCAGAGCCCACAGACAATGCACGCAGGTGATGTGGGCAGAATTCAAAACAGAGCAGTGATTTGGGGTATTTTCTGCAAAGAATACTGAAAAATGACCAGTCACAAGCCTCAGAGAATTGGTAAAAAATGAAACTGTCGATAAGATTTCTGCAATTTTAACCTCCATTCCCCATTCCCAGTGCAACATCTCAATTCTCACTCAGGCTTTTCATTATAAGGAGGTCAGGTCTGCCAAGACTCACATGATCTATGTGTGTCTGAGAAGAGGTCCTCCCCTAAATAGCTATCAATACATACATATACAAATGCAAGACTGGCAAAACCTCACCAGTAGAGAGTCATTTCTTTGAGTAAATCATCTTCAAAGCATTGTTAAAATGTACTTTGAAATAGGTGAGATCTTAAGCCACATATGACAGCTAGTTGAGGACAAAATACTGGGGGAATGGGCTCAGCAGAAGTGTGGTGACAGTGGAAGGAGCAAGGCTGAGGATGCTATCTTGATTTTTAGAAAATCTCAGTAACATGCAAACTTAAAAGCTGTTAGTAGCTGCTCAGTGTCAGAAAGTTGCAAAATGTGTGCTGATTCAGTGTCCACCTGCCTGCCTCCATCCTCCTGCCTCTTGTTTTTGTCAAGTCTCTCTCCCTTTCGGGCAATTTAGAGCATAGAGAGCTCTAGAGAATAAGGAACAATGACACACCCACTACCCAGGTTTGTCAAATATTAATGTGTTGCCATGTTTATGTCAGGTTGATTTATTTTCTTTAAAGAAAGAAGTCAACAGAAGCTTTCCCTCCCCACATATACCCACTACACTGATTTTTGTGTTTATCATTTCTTTGCATGTTTTCACATCTTTACTGTCTATTTGTATACCGGGAAATAATACACATTTTTACAATGTGGCAATATTGTATATGCATCCTTCTGCAATTTGTTATTTTGTTGTTAGTGACCCCAGTTTCTGAAACGGTGAATGAATAACTCTTGGAAAAGTCCCGCAGAAAACCAAGTAAAATCTCCCATCTAGTTAGTAAATTGCATGCTGGGAAAATTCGCTGTATATTAAAATAAGGCAAAGAATACCGTCTTTTTTTTTTTTTTTTTCTTTTGGCCGCGCCGCAAGGCTGGTCGGATCTTACTTCTTCAACCAGGGATCGAACCCCTGCAGTGGAAGCACGGAGTCCTAACCACTGGACCACCAGGGAATTCCCAAGAATGCTGCGTTTATGGGTGAAACTGCGGGACAATTGCTCATTGCATGTTGCAGGGTATCAAGTATCCTTGGGCTCTGCCTACTGAAGGTTACCCTTCCTCTGTCATTCTGACAAATGGAAACACCTTCAAATTTCCAAAAGATCCCAGGGGATCTCGACCCCTTTGGGGTCCACACCTTTAGTAAAATTGCCAGGGGCAGCATGAGCACAACTCCACAGGATGAAGCAAAGGCCCCCCAGACCCGTGCATTTGTGTTCAGCTGCTCAGCATCGTCCATACGTACATCATGTTTCCTCTGCTGTTTACTGCTTATTCATATCCTTTGCTCATTTTTCCTGAGTCCTTCCTGACTGATGTGTGTGTGTTAACCTGTTATCTATTCCTTTGTGGTATGTCTATTAGTCTGTTATCTGTTCCTTTGCTTTTGTGTGTGTTAACCTGTCATCTGTTCCTTTATTGTATCCATGTGTGTTTTAACCTGTAATCTAACCTATTATCTGAAGACCTTTCCCAGTTTGTGGCTTGAATCACTGGACTGGGACCCATTTTTGTTGGACAGGGAGGGAGGGAACACCTTTAGCCAGAATCTGTGCCCTGTCTGTGAACTAGCCGGGACCTCAACCTTCTGGGATGAGGGGTGAGAACATCCTCTGGCTTGCTCAGTGTGAGGCCCCACGGACCAGGGGTTTCCTGCTCTGCCCGAGTTCAAATCCACTTCTAGGAGATGATGAGAAGACATCTCCCTCCCAAAAGAGGGGCCAGAGGTCTCCAAGGGGGAACATTGGATTGGGGTAGGGAAGAAAAGGGTGGTAGCGCAAAGGCTGGACGCCTGGGTCCTGGAAAGAATCCCCTTGTCCCCCATATCCTATCCTCAAATACTGTGCCGTTTAGGTAAGTGAAAAGCGCTGAAGCCTGACCCCTAGAGGTGGTTACAGTAACTACACCTCTCCCTCCCTCCCAGGGAAACTGCTAGGGGCCAGGTAGTGGGAGGACACAGAATTATAATAAATTAAAAAATGGGGACAGTAATAATGACTCTCATGGTGTTTACACAGTAAGGCACCAACGAAGACTTATTGTATCATTTAATTTTCTCAACAATCTTAAGAGGTAGGTATTATTACCCCCATTTCATAGATGTGGAAAGTGAGGCACAGAGTGAATAAGTAACTTGCCCAAGGTCACACAACAAGTAAGCAGTGGAGTTGGGATTTGAATCCAGAATCCATGCCTTTAACCCCTACAGATATACAATTTTAACATTCCTTCAGCATTTGGCAGTTTTCCAAGGATGCCCAGCTTGTCTATTCCTGTTCTTGTTTTGGACTTTGCTCCTCCAGTTCTCCCTCCTTCACCTAAGTCTTCAACATTTCCTGATCTAATGCCTCAAAGGCCAAGAATATGCCCATCCTTTAAAAACTCCCCCTCAAATGCGAATTCAAAGCCCAATGAGACATCACTATATCTCACTAGAATGGCAGACATTTAAAGAGATAACCAGGGCCTCCCTGGTGGCGCAGTGGTTGAGAGTCTGCCTGCCGATGCAGGGGATACGGGTTCGTGCCCCGGTCTGGGAGGATCCCATATGCCGCGGAGCGGCTGGGCCCGTGAGCCATGGCCGCTGGGCCTGCGCGTCCGGAGCCTGTGCTCCGCAATGGGAGAGGCCACAACAGTGAGAGGCCCGCATACCGCAAAAAAAAAAATAAATAAATAAAGAGATAACCAATTATAAGTCTTGCTGAGGACGCAGGGTAGGTGGACACTCCTGAGCTGCCGGCAGGGATGTAAAACCCTGCGGCCACTTGCAGAAACATAATTTTATAAAATTAAGATACACCTACCGTGCGACCTGGTGCTCACCCGCGAGCAATGAGAACGTTCGCCAAAGACTAGCCCACGCTGCTCACAGCAGCTCACTCCCGGTAACCCCAACGTGGAAGCGCCAGGCCTCCTTCAACAGGTAAAGAAATCACAGTCCACCCAGACAGGGGAACATCCCTCAGCAGGAAAAGGGACAAACTACTGATACACATAGAAGAGCAAAGAAAACAGCAAAGAAAAGTCTCAAAAACATTACACTGAGCTGAAGGAGGCAGACAGAAACGACTGTACATTGGATGATTCTATTTGAAATTTGGACAAGGTAGAACAAATCTTCAGTGATGGGCAGGTCGGAGGGTGCATGGTCCAGAGGTATGTAAATTATTCTTGTGTGTAAATTATACCTAAAAAATAACAACTGTATTGAAAGAGTCCCCTTTCATCCCAACACTGCAACCCTCTCTTATATTTTCATTCGTCACCTGCCACAAAAATAGTCCACCCCCTCTGGCTTCAGTAACCGCCCTCTCCCCCACCAAGGAAACTGTCCTCTCAAAGGGGGACCCACCTCACCCCAGGGGCTGGACCGAAGGGGTGGTACCGTGCCTCTCCACATAGCAGGGATACTAGGGATTGTCTGGAAACTCCCCTGCACCTCCCTCCCACTTCAGGCCCACCCTCACACACCTCCTCCTTCTACAGCCTCTCCCCAGGGGGCAGCAGCCCCCATGACCCCCAAGTCATGATCTCCAGCCCAGACTACTCTGCCGAGCTCCATAGCTGAGGATCCAACTGCCTCCCGGGCATCTCCGCCCACCCAGATGCCACGGTCCTTCAAGGTCAAGATGTTTAAAACCTGATCCATCTTTTTCTCTGATACCCACTCCATGCCCTGCCCAGCGACCCGAGTCGTGAACCTGGCTGCCCCCTGAAACCTCTCCTCCCTTTGTGTCACCCTCACCCCAAGAGCCTCAGGGCCCTGCAGACCTGGCTTCCCCCTCCCCACTTCTCCTTCCTTACTGTCCCTCTCTGCCCCTTAGTACCGGTCAGGGTGGCCCCACAAGAGTGAGGGTGACGTGGGAAGATCCAACAGGAGTCACGCAGCCTGGCTGTCACAGCGGGTCCCGGCCTGCAAGGAATTAGTTATGTGGCTACTGCGTGCTGTCCAAGGGGAGAAGCGTTGGTCCCCTCTTGTTCATTAGCGCAGATGGATGTCACCACAGGGGATGTCCTGGCCACTTGGGACGGGAGAGGGCTGGTGTCTGCTCCGTCCCGCAGAGGGCAGCTTGTGTTGTCTCTCCCTGTGTCGCCCGCCACTGTCCCCCCGGAGCAGGGCTCAGGTGTCCCGAGATCCACAAGCCCCGGGCCTGCTGTGACAGCAAGAAGGAGCACCCCACTGAGTCACACCCACTGTGGTCTTGGCTTTTGGCCCTGAGTCCCAGTCGCCTAAGCTGGGAGAGGGACAAAGAAACTCCTCCCCTACAGCCCTGCTATGAGGCTTCAACAGCAGGTGAGAGTGAGCAGTTAGGGCCCAACTGCAATCTCCACTCTCCTCCTTTTTCTTTCCTTTTTTTTTTCTTTTTTGAAAAGTAATTAACTTATTTTTTGGCTGTGCTGGGTCTTCGTTGCTGCACGTGGGCTTTCTCTAGTTGCGGCGAGCGGGGGCTACTCTTCGTTGCGGTGCGCGGGCTTCTCATTTCCGTGGCTTCTCTTGTGCAGCACGGGCTCTAGGTGCGCGGTGTCCAGTAGTTGTGGCTCGCGGGCTCAGTAGTTGTGGCTCGCGGGCTCTAGGGTGCAGACTCAGTAGTTGTGGCTCACAGGCTTAGTTGCTCCGCGGCATGTGGGATCTTCCCAGACCAGGGCTTGAACGTTGGTAGGCAGATTCTTAACCACTGCGCCACCAGGGAAGTCCCTCTCCTCCCTTTTCCTTTTTTTTTTGGTGTTTAATAAATTCTTATTGTTTGATTGGTGACCACTCATAACAGATCTCCATGTCGCTAGGGTTCTGTACAGTTATTCCATTTTACAGATGAGCAACCCAGGTCCCAGAAGAGCAGAGTGACAGGTCACAGGGCCGTGGGTGGCAGAGGGCTCACCTGAGAGCCCAGGGTGCAGGCTGGCTGGCTTTGGCACACAGGGAGACTGGCTGCAGCGGTAGAGACCCCAAGGGCCCTGGGCTGGGGCAATTCCCCGCGGAGGGGGGGGTACTGGTGGAGCCCCTGCCCAGCACCCTCTGGGTGGGGTGGCTGGTGAGGACTGAGTGCCCTCATGAGCTGTGAGTGGCTCTGGAGGGAGGACCGGCTTTGTCCCTTCCAGGCCCTGGGACACCTGAGGGGCAGATGCACCTCCTACTGGCTTTTCCTGCCACGTCCCATAGGGATGAGGATCAGCCTGCTGCTGTATGTCTTCCTCTCTTTGTCACCTGCCCTCGCAGTGTCGGATTCTTTTTTGTCCCCTTCCCTCAGCAGGAGGTTGACCTATAATTTTTCTTTGTCACCTTTGGCTGTCTCTAGTTTGGGCATCAAATTATGCTGGTTTCATAAAAGATGATGGGGGACTGTTTATTTCCATTCTCTGGAGGAGTTTGTTCCTTGAAGGTTTTGGTAAAACTGGCCTTTAAAACAGTCTAGGCCTAGTGCTTTTAAATTTTTTAAAATTAATTAATTAATTAATTTAGTTTTGGCTGTGTTGGGTCTTCGTTGCTCTGTGCGGGCTTTCTCTAGTTGTGGTGAACAGGGGCTGGCTACTTTTTGTTGCAGTGCGTGGGCTTCTCATTTCAGTGGCTTCTCTTGTTGCGGAGCATAGGCCTTAGGCGTGTGGGATTCAGTAGTTGTGGCACGTGGGCACAGTAGTTGTGGCTCGCAGGCTCTAGAGCGCAGGCTCAGTAGTTGTGGTGCACGGACTTAGGTGCTCCGCGGCATGTGGGATCTTCCTGGACCAGGGCGCGAACACGTGTCCCCTGCATTGGCAGGTGGATTCTTAACCACTGCGCCACAAGGGAAGCCCCCTTAGTGCTTTATATATGGTCAGATTTTTTGACTACGGATTCAATTCCTTTAACACTTATAGTTCTATTTGGGCGTTGTATTTTTTCTCGAGTCCTTATTGGTCATTTATAGTCTTCCATTCCACTGACCATCCATCTAAGTTTTCAGATTTACTGGCATATAGATGTTCATAGTGTCCATTTAAAATTTTTAAATGTTTGTATCTGCTGATACCCTTTTTCCACTGCTAATATTCGAATCCGAGTTTATGGAACATTTGCATGTGGCCCTCGGTCCGTTCCCTATGTGTTGAATCTGAGTCCCCTGCCCCTAACCTGCTTCCCGTCCTGCGCCCCCGCCCTCCCAGAGGTGCCCTCATCTGAGGGGGAAACGCTAAGAGGAGGCCAGCCTCCGGGCGCCCTTTCCCGGCTTCCCAAGACTGGAGTGTGCCCCCATCGTGGGAAGAGCTGGTGCTGTCCACTTTCCCTCAACAGACAGCATCGCCCAGGCCGGGCTGGGGGTGAGGTGGGAGTGCAGTTTAAGCAGCAGATGCTCTCCTCCGTGGTTCCTTCTGTTTCCTTGGCCTCCCTCACCTCATCCCAGAAAAGAAAGCCGGGGCGCCCATCAGCAGATCAGTCTTCCCCAAACAGAGTTTTCACCGGGCTTCCCGCTCAGGAAACTCATCACAGAGCCGCCAGTAGACAGAGGGATGGAATTGCATCTCCCCTGAGAGGCCAGAACCGGCTCCGGGCGCCTGGTTACTCTTGGCATCTCGAGGAGGTGGGCAGCCCACCGGCCAGGCAGCACTGGCGCCTCCGGAAAGGTGACACAGGAGCTGTTGGTGGCCAGTTACCCATCAGGGGCGGGTGGCGGGACGGGCGGGGAGCCTGCGAGGAAGATGCAGCCCGCCGCGCCCTCGGCGCCGGGATCTGGGGGAGAGAGGAAGGGCCGCCCTTCTCGCCGGGGGCCGTGGCGCGTGCGCGCGGACCTGGGGCCCGGGGCAACCGCGTGACACCTCTCACACCCCCTTCCTTGCGGAGCTTTGAGATGTTAACACACGGAGCACCGGGCCTCCCCCACCCTGCGTCGGGCTCCCCTCCCTCTCCTGCGGAGTCCCCCGCTTTCCGATCGCCCTTCACCCCGAAAACCCGAAAAGGAATCTCGGAAGGTGAGAGAAGAAACCATGGACAAGCTTGAAGGTCACTAGGGCAGGGCCTCGGGAACCTACACCCCAGTACGGGCTGCGGCGGGCCAGGAATGCGGAGAAAAAGGGCGCAGAGTCCGTGCCTTCCTCGGACTCCAGGGGGCGACAGAGCAAACGCGGCCTGGGGGCGGGGCGGGGCGGGGGCTCAGGCTCCGCCCCAGTTGCTCTCAACTTAGAGAGACCCACCTCGCCCCACCCTCACCCTCACTCTCACCCTCACCCTCACCCCAGGACGCACCGGCAGCCATTAAAATAGATGTGTTATTTGGGGTTGAGTCACTTGGATAACTGGCTGCAGGTGTCACCTGTTTAAGAAAAATCGTTGGGAAAAACAACCTCGAGATTGAAATAAAATTTTGGTCTCAAACAATGTTCATTTTGTAGTGGAACACGAGCATCCAGCTCGAGAAACAGGCATCAGTGGAAACAACCGATGGGGTTCAACTGCTTCTTCATTTTGCAGACGGAAAACGGTGAATCCAGACATGCGGATTGTCCCCCCAGTGGCAGAGCAAGGGCGGGAACGTGGGTCTCCACCCTCCCCAGCGGTCAGCCCAAGGTCACTTCTTTATTCCAGGGGCTGCACCTTCCCGAGGGGGTTATGTAACCCAGGCAGCTTCCAGCCGCATCGGCATCACGTTGCACTCGTCAGAAATGCAAAACCTAAAAAAAAAAAAAAAAAAAAAGAAAAAGAAATGCAAAACCTAGGTCTCCGCCCGTTACCCACTCAGTCTGACTCTGCACGAAGCCCCCCACCCCCAGCCTGAGGCTGCAGTGTGGCTCACACGCTCACGTATGTGCCGTATGGTCAGGCCTCTCGTGATGGCAGTTCTCTTGCTCTCTGTACATCCCCTTCCGGACTAGGGCCTGCTTCACCTATACCCTGTGCACAAGACTGAGCTTCCTATGTACGTGCCCCAGGCCCCAGCTGGTGATTGTTCTTATCAAAGGGGCGGTGAGGGGTGTGCCCTTCTGCTGGTTTCCCTGGTAACTAATGAGCCAACCTGACGTCAATTCCCCCCATAACTGGTCATCTCCCCTTCCCCAGGGGAAGCGAAGTCTGCTGCCGCGTCCTGCCCACTGTCGGCCTCACACGGTGGGGGGTCGCTCCGGGACCTTGCTTCAGACGTGTAAGCTCCCCCATCCATCAGACCACTGATGTCTCTGTTGCTGACTCTGGGCTCTTTCTTCGGTCTTGTAGGCCTGCGGGGTGCGGCCCAACAGTGCACACGTGTGTACGCATTCATGTGTACGTGAAGCATCTGGTGGCCGTGGTCCACTCTTAGAAGGCTCGTGTTCTAGTCTTGGTTCTCACACGAATGCGAGGTGACCCTTGGCAGGCGTCACAGACTGAATGTTTGTGTCCCCCAAATTCATAGGTTGAAATCCTAAGCCCCAGTGTGGTGGCGTTAGGTGCTGGGGTCTCTGGGAGGTGCGCAGTGATAAGAGTGGAGCCTCACGAATGGGCCTGTGCCTAATGAAGGCCCCGGAGAGCTCCCTCATCCCTCCCAGCACATGAAGACCATGCCTGTAAGCCAGGAGGCAGGCTTCTCCGACACCCAGTCTGCCGGCGCCTTGATCTTGGACTTCCCAGCCTCCAACGATGAGAGAGAAACCTCCGTTGTTATGGGCCACCCAGTCTGTGGTGTTCTGTGAGCATGGCCCGAGTGGACCAAGGACAGCAGGTCACGACTTCTTGGAGCATCAGCTTCCTCCTCTGTAAACTTGAGAGTTCCAGCCGTGTGAACTTCGCTTGATCGTGCTTACAGTGACCAGCTCATTCTGGTTTGCCAGGGACTGTCCTGGTTTCCAAAGTGAAAGTCTGACCTTGTGGGACCTCCGAGGGTGGCCACAACAAGTGCCACAAATGGGGTGGCTTAGAACAACAGAAATGTATTTCCCCCCAGATACGGAGGCCAGAAGTCTGAAATCCAGATGTTGGCAGGCTTGGTTCCTCTCTGGAGGCTCAGAGGGGAATCAGTTCCATGTTCCCCCAGCTTCTGGTGGTGGCTGGCAATCCTTGGCATCCCTTGGCACGTAGCTGCATCACTCCAGTCTCTGCCTCTGTCCTCATATGGCGTTCTTCCTTCTGTGTATCTGTCTCTCTGAGTCCAGATTTCCGCTTTTTATAAGGACACTAGTCATTGGCTCAGGACCCACGCTACTCTAGTATGACCTCATCCTAACTAACTACGTCTGCAAAGACCCCATTTCCAGATGAGGTCACATTCACAGGTGCTGGGGATCAGCTACAACATAGATTTTTAGAGGACAGAATTCAATGCCCCTCAAGCCCCAGGCAAACCGGGGCGGTTGGTCACTTGGCATGCTCTGACGTCCTGCAGTCATAGAACTCCTCCCTGTGGTCCCCCCTCATTCTTAGGTATCATTGCCTAAGCGGTTCTCAAAATGTGGTCCCTGAACCACTAGTAATAGCAGCCCTGGAACTTGGCCAGAAATCCAGATGTCTTCGCGGAATCAGAAACTCTGGGCACGAGCCCCCCACCCCACCCCACCCCTTGTGCCTTCCCGAGCCTTCCAGGTGGCTCTGGAGCGTCTCAGAGTTTGAGAACCAGTGGCCAGTAGATAAGCCGCCCCCGCAGGCATCACAGGGGAGTCGGTGGCCGACTTGGAGCTGTTTCCATTATTTTACAACGTCACGCAATGCTCCAGTTACAGACACAGAAAAGGTTGTGCCTCTGAAATGATTTCTGCTCTGGGATAATACAAATCCACACGTCAGGGCCGAGGAATGTAACCTTTCCAGCTGCACCAGCTGTCAACACCAGGCTGGCACTCTGCTTAAGCCTTTTAGGGTAACTTTCAGGACATGTCAACCTCACAGTGATGCCCATAGAAAAGCCAGAGATTACCGTATGGATTTACTTGGATTCTTCGTTGACCTGGTAATGATGGGAGAAGGAGGAGGGACTAAAATGATAAAACACTAGGAAGCCAGCGACTCTTGCAGAGGGCGGCTCTCCCTGTGGGAGCGGCAGCCGGGAAGGGGCTGCTTTGTTTTTGGAAGAAATAAATCAAAGCTCTGCCCGGGCCTTTCTTGGGCAGCAGTAAGAACTGGGTGAAAGGTCTTGATTGCTGAGGCCATAATATTTCCAGAATCCTATGCTATTTCTTGAGAAAATTCATAACTTAAAAAGATGAGCTGGGAATTCCCTGGCGGTCCAGTGGTTAGGACTCTGTGCTTTCGCTGCCAAAGGCATGGGTTCGATCCCTGGTTGGTGAACTAAGATCCTGCAAGCTGCATGGCGCAGCCAAAAAAAAAAAAAAGAAGAAAAAAATGAGCCAAGGCCATTTTCCAGGTTGTAATAGAACGTGGGAGCTGGAGGCGCCTTTGAGCGTGATGACGTCCTCAGGGGAAGGACCGAGGTCCCCACTTGGAATCTGAAGGAACAAGCTGTCTGTCCCCCAACCAGGGCTCATCCACTGCCCGGCCACAGGGTTCAACGGGGTGGGTGTGCGACTGAGCCCTGTGGGTCCAGAGGGACCTTCAGTGCATGTGGCCGTGAACTGTGGCAGACCCGCATGTCTTTTATTATCATGTGTTCTTGATATCTTGGGCCAGACCGGAAGGAAACTTTTTTGTGTGTGTGGTAAACTTGCTTGTGGAAGTAATTTGTGATTCTCCATCTTGCCTTTTTGGATGTGCGGCCCTGTGATGATACGGCAGCACTGCTGGAATTTGGAGTCACCGACTATGGCGGGAGACGCACCATTGGGAACCTCGGGAGCTTCAGAAAGCGGTGGAGGCCCTGCCATCAGGTGGAAAACTCAGGCAGGGGGTCTGGGTCAGCTCGTCATCCACAGGACAATGGTCTGCACTTGTATTTGGGCTTCGGGAACAGCGAAGGTTTTCATACTTGGGTCCATTACAACAATCCCTGACAAAGGTGCAGGAATCAAGACCAGAGACATAAAGAAGTTACCCAAAGATACACACTAGCTGCAGAGATGGGACCACAATGGCTACGTCCTGAGTCTTAGTCCGAGGCTGCATTTATTTGGGGTTCCCTGTGGGTATTGGGGTTGTGTTCACACGTGCAGTAGTGTGAACAATGAACTAAGAGCTGGGGGGGTCTCTCTGGGATCAGGCCCCTCCTCTGAAAACAGATGCTAAGTTAGCTCTCAGCATCTTTGCAGTCCTAACTCCAGAGCTGACTTCCCCAGGTCATTCTAGGAAGCGATCAAAGGTACGGAAAGGTAATAAGGATGTGTGACACAAAAACGTTACTCAATGTAAAGTCTTCTGGCCTAATGTAAAACTGTCCGCTCTTGGGGAGGTGAGGGAGTGGGGTGATTCTGGAATTTTCTGAGAATGCTTCTGAAGGCGCCCTGGTTTCCTGCTGGCACAGCCTTCGTGGCAGCCTCTGTTCACCTGCACAACAGTCTCGGTCAACTGGAGTCACCAGGGCAGCCAGAAGCCTTCTGCAAGCAAGCCTCTCACATGTGGCTGCAGCCTGCAGGAGCTGGAGATATTTTTCTCTGGAGTCTAGACTTCTCCAAGAATTGTTAAACCTTGTTTCCATTTAGCCGATCATCTAAAAGGCAGCGGGCATGGGGCTTCCCTGGTGGCGCAGTGGTTAAGAATCAGCCTGCCAATGAAGGAGACACGGGTTCAAGCCCTAGCCCAGGAAGATCCCACATGCCGTGGAGCAGCTAAGCCGTGCGCCACAACTACTGAGCCTGCGTTCTAGAGCCCGCGAGCCACAACCACTGAGTACACGTGCCACAGCTACTGAAGCCCACGCGCCTAGAGCCCGTGCTCCACAACAAGAGAAGCCACCGCGATGAGAAGCCCGCGCACCGTGACGAACAGCAGCCCCCGCTCGCCACAACTAGAGAAAGCCCGCGCGCAGCAACGGAGACTCAACGCAGCCAAAAATAAATAAATAAATCAAAAAATAAAACGTAAAACGCAGCGGCTATTCTGCGTCCTCTGACTTACCGTTAACGAAGACTGCTGCTGTCTGAGTCCGAGGTTAGCTGCACCAACAATGGGAGGGGTGCCCGGTAGCTGCACTCCTTCCTTGTTAGGAGCGGAGGAGGGGTGGACCCAAGATTAAAGGTCATCCCGGTGCGCTGTGTGAATGGTGAGGACTTCCTCTACCCTGCAGCAGACACGGGCCAAGTTCCACGGAACCCGTCTAGGAAGCAGCCCATGGGAGGGCTCAGCTACTCATCCATTCAACAAACAGCTACTGCGGAGACCCTGGAGGGTCACCATCGGGGAGAGGGCAGGAAGACCCTTCAAGAACTCAGTGAGAACACTGGCAAAAAACTGTCCAAATGTATCACTTTTTCATACGTCTGGAGATGAAGGGCTTGCACCAATCCAAGGGTGTTTAAGGAAACCGGCTGCTTCTCAGCACAACGAGATTTGTGGCACTGTCACTTGCCCTATTGCCAGATCCCTCCTTAGCAGCTGCATGTAGGGTCAAGATGGGGCTGGTGCTTTCTCAGCCCCCTGATCAGAAAACTGTCATCATCTGCAGTGTCTGGTAGTTCCCTGGAAAACCCCATCTGCAAGGCTTGTCTTTGACCTGCCTTTTTTCCCTGGGGGTGTTTGTCAAAAACAATCAGTGGCAATTTATTTGACATTGAGGCAACTGACAAACTAACAAAAAACCTCTTCTTTTTTTTTAACAAGAAAGGCTGGAGAATGAGATGCCCTGGAGACCCTGAGCAGGCACAATTATTACTAAAGGATTTTAAGCAAGGGGGTAACACGGAACAATTTATGTTTTAAACAAGTTGACTTGGGGAATTCCCTGGTGGTCCAGGGGTTAAGACTTGGGCTTTCACTGCCGTGGACCCAGGTTTGACCCCTGGTCGGGGAACTAAGATCCCACAAGTGATGCGGTGTGGCAAAAAAAAAAAAAAAAAAAAAAAAAAGTTGACTTGGGCTGCAGTAAATGATTTGGAGGGTGTGGTGTCAGAGACTAGTATGCAGTGAAGATGGAGAAAAGTGGGCAAAATATTAGATTTTTGAAGGCAGGGCCCTTAGGATTTGCTGATGGATTGGCTGGGAGGGGACACAAGGGAAGAGGTAGCGGATGGCTCCCAAACTCCCAGCTTTAGTATCTAGTGGATAATGGTGCCATTTTCTGAAGCAGGGTCCAGGGGAGACCACGTTTTTAGGGAAAATCAAGAATTGGGGCATGACAAACTTCAGATGCCTATGAGACATCTAAGAGAAGACAAGCCTGGATGGAACCCACAGAGGTCAGGGTGGGAGAAACGAATTTTGGTCTTCAGGAGACACGGCAGTGAGAGCTATGTGACAGGATGAAATCGAGGAAGGGGAGAAGGAAAAATGGCCCATTGAGAGGTTAACGGAGGAGGAGACAGCCAAGGAGACTAAGGCAGCAGCAGTGAGCTGATGGGAGGTAAGACAAGAAGGCGGAAACAGAGACCTTCAAAGAGAAGCCACCACTGCGTGCAGTGCTGCTGGAGGGCCAGGAAAGAGGCCAGGAGATACCTCCTGGACTTGGTGACAAGGAGGTGATGAGCAGTTCAGGCAAGAGCACCATCAGTGACACGGCGGGGAGACAGGGCAGTCTGGAGAGGGCGGGGAGTGAACAATTCAGTTTTAGCAGAATTCCATCACATTAATTTGAATTTGTCCTGTGATTTTACACTTTGTATTATGAGCTGCAAAACAGCCTTGGATATACACCGAGTTTTGTATTCGCACCTACTGTACTTCAATGAATCTAAGACTGCATTGTATGTCCCACTAAGAAAAATGCTAAAATGGCGGAGGTGACAAGACCTCTCCTGGCCCCAGTGACGATGGCAGTGTTTCATGAGGTGGAGATCAAGGACTTCCAATATGACGAGGACTCGGAGATGTACGTCTACCCCTGCCCGTGTGGGGATACCTTCTGCATCGCCAAGGAACATATGGAGAATGGGGAAGATGTGGCAACGCGCCCTGGCTGCTCTCTCATTATAAAAGTGATTTAGGACAAAGATCAGTTTACATGTGGAGGGACAGTCCCAGCCCCTTCCCCCAAAACAGAACTAGTTAAATGCTGAAGACTTAGGACTCCAGAACCTAAACTTTGGGGATGAGCCAAGCTGGAAAAACCAAATGCAAAGTCACTGGCTTCTTCACGGGGACAATCACTTTGCAGTTTGCTGTTAGTGTGGATTCTTTCCATCGGCTGCCAAGTTCACCTCCAGTTGAAGAAGCAAGTCCACCACATGACATACCTGAATTTTGTGCTTAGAACTTTGAATTGGAAGTGTTCTTTTTTATAGTTTTTTTTTTTGGAAGCATATTTATTTATTTATTTTTGGCTGTGTTGCGTCTTCGTTGCCGCGCACGGGCCTTCCCTAGTTGCGGTGCACGGGCTTTCCCTAGTTGCGGCGCACGGGCTTTCCCTAGTTGCGGCGAGCAGGGGCTACTCTTCATCACAGTGCGCAGGCTTCTCATCGCAGTGGCTTCTCTTGTTGCGGAGCATGGGCTCTAGGCCCGCCGCCTTCAGTAGCTGTGGCACGTGTACTCAGTGGTTGTGGCGCACGGGCGTAGTTGCTCCGCAGCGTGTGGGATCTTCCCGGACCAGGGATTGAACACATCTCCCCTGCATTGGCAGGCGGATTCTTAAGCACTGTGCCACTAGGGAAGTCCTGGAAGTGTTCTTCATTTTCCATCCGAACTTTAAAGAAAATTTCAAATCAGAAAAAAAAGAAAAGTGCTAAAATGTAAGGAAAGGTCTTAGGAGTGATGAAATACACTATTAAATAATGACATTTAAGTCAAACCCGGCAGTTCTAAGAATTTCTTCAGAAGGCTCAGATAACACATCATTAGCATCGCTGACACAATGAATGTGGTTAATGACTGTCGCTGACACCTCGAAGGCAGTTTCCTCGCTGTAAATAGGGCAGCATCTGCTTCACAGGATGGACGTGAAGCAAACCGGAAGAGGTACTGCTGACCTGCTGACCGCCTTCCACCACCACCTCCAGGTCACGTGCTCCCCACCACCGCAGAGCACCTCTCGGCAACATCACACCCGGAACACATCACAGGCTCAGCCCATCAGTTAATCCAATCAACTGTCTCGTGGATGGGTCACCCCACTGGGAAGCGGGACTGCCCGCCCTGTGCTATTCAAGGGGCAAGGTCAGACGTAAGTTCTACAGGGTGCAGAGTTCTGTTGTGTTCATGGCACTTAGAACGGTGTGCAGCACACGGCAGGTGCTCAGAAAACATCTGAATGAACAGCTGAGCCACACCATGTAAAGAGATCCATGTCACCTCCAAACAGGGCAGCTAGGCCTAGAGGACATTCTGTGAGGGTCAAACTGTAGCTGCAAGAACAGGCTGCCCCAAGATTCCATTTACACAGAAGTAACTTATCAGATGTAAAATGCTGCCTGGATGAACTGAATCCAGGTTTAATGTGGTTCCATCCAGTGAGTACTGACACATATTAGGCCTAAGAATAAACCCTGTTAATAAATAATGATACTACATTGCTAAAACTTATTTTTATTTAAAAAGTATTTGGTGGAGGTCTTCTAAGGCTCAAATTTCATCCTGGAATGATAAGACAGAGACACTATAAAGATTAAAAGTAACGGCATATTCTTTTTTTTAAAAATTAATTGTTGGCCATGTTGGGCCTTCATTGCTGCACGCGGGCTTTCTCTAGTTGCGGCAACCAGGGGCTACTCTTGGTTGAGGTGCGCTGGCTTCTCATTGCGGTGGCTTCTCTTGTTGCGGAGCACAGGCTCTAGGCACACGGCTTCAGTAGTTGTGGCATGCAGGCTCAGCAGTTGTGGCTTGAGGGCTCTGGAGCACAGGCTCAGTATTGTGGCGCACGGGCTTAGTTGCTCCGCGGCATGTGGGATCTTCCTGGACCAGGGCTTGAACCGGTGTCCCCTGCATTGGCAGGTGGATTCTCAAACCACTGTGCCACCAGGGAAGTCCATAATGGCATATTCTAAAAACATAATTTTTCATTAAAAAATCAGTTACAAAGCAGTATTATATTTTATCAATAGACTCAATAACATTTCCCTAAATGTTAGAAATGGCCCTGTGAAATTTTAACTGGGAAGGAACATCATTTAAAAAATTTCGCTCAACTTGAACTCTTAGAGTCGAGGTGATGGCCACCAGGCAATTGAAATCCTCGATTCTCCCTCGAAGCTGCTCTTGGCAGAACGGGAGGTAGGCCGTCTGGGTCTGAGGGAGGTTCAGGAAGCCCTGACCCAGAACACTTACCAGGCAATCTTCCCCATCCTTTAAACTCCTGGAGGTTTTGGGATAGTGACAGGCCAATCTATTTTCTAAGGCAGATCCTGTCCGCCGTGGACACGCTAAGTAAAAGGAGGGACAGTAAGTGTATCTTTAGGTCCCCTTTTCTTCAAGTAGCTAAGAAACAAGCAAGAGGGTGACCAGAAGGCTCTAAGTAAGCCTGCAGCCCTACCCGCATGAAACATTCCAACCAAGGCGGGGACAACAGTCATTATTGGGGAGCAACTCCCCTCACAGACCCCCCAAGGTCACTCGGCTTTAGTCAACAGGAACACCCCCCCCCCAATTTGGGCACTCTACCTCAACTGCCCACAGCCGCCTGGTGGGCCACTCGCCTTTCTGCGGCCACATCCTCCACTGGCTCCTGGAATCCAACCTGGAGCCTCCTCGGAGGCAGGGAAAGAAGCTCTCACTCAGGAGGACAGGTTTTCTTCTTTAAAAGCCACACTGAGGAGCGCAAGGATTAGGCTTTGCAGCTATTTTATTTACAAGTATACATTTAACACAACGAAATAAACACTGATATATTGAAGCCTAGTTAATAGTAGTGTAACAATATGTATCATTTGGATGATTACATTATTTTAAACAACAAACTACACTGAAAAATTAATGCAATAAAATTCTTGGTCATAATATTATTAAGAAATACAATATATAAATTGAAAATATGATTGCTCAAAATTTGAAAATGGAAGTGAACTCATTTGGACCGAGTCAGAGTTTAACATAATCTGAAAGGAGGAGGTGGGAGAGAAGCTCTGACCCAAATGAAATCTTTCAGGTTAACAGAAGAGAAATGAAGCAGAGTTTATCTTGAAGGATAATGGCCAGGTTGCTTCCTCAGGCAGGCCAGGTTCCCAGCGCCCTCAGGTTTTGCAGTAGAATCACATCACTGAGCAGGAAGACTTTCCTTGTGAAGCGGCCCCATCAATTTTTTCTGCCTCCAAAATTATCCTTCTAAAAACATCAACAGCAGTCTGAAACCAAAGAGAAAACCAATGACAATGTTAGCGTTAGAAGCGGAGCCACGAGGAACCCTGACACTGCTGGCGGGACTGGAGAAGGCCCAGGCCCGCCCTGCACGTGGAGGCCCAGGTGTGGAGGCCAACGAGGCGGGCAGGAGCCGGGATTCCTCCCTCCCCCACCCCCACGTGGTGACTGCAGACCCACCGGAACTAACCTCAGATCACACGTCCGAGCCCTGTTCTCATCAGTCACAGGAAGCCCGCCTCCTGCGGTGCCTCTGGACCTCCAGGGTGGAGTATCCCCTGCTGGCTCACTCCCCCGGCCCGCAGGCGCTCTGGGACTACAGCAGGGCAGGGGCTCTTTCTCCTGGCCCCGCACCCCACCCCCTGCCTGTCACACCCTTTCCCCTCCCACTTCCTGCAAACTCTCAGCTCTGACTCTTAGGTCGTGAGATGACACCCGTGCCCTCCGAGCCTGCTTCCTCTAGGCCACCTAGAGCCGCGAGTCACCCCCCGGCCTCACCCCCCTCCCCCGGGGCAGCGGCTCCACCTCCACCTCCACCACCACTCGCACCACCCTGGCCTTGCACACCCGCCGGGGACCTCCTCCCCCCACTGCGCCTCTCAGCCCCAGGGACCAGCCCTTCACAAGGAGGAGCCACTATCATTTAGGGGAGGAAATCCTCACTTGGGCTGAACGTCAGTCCCCGTCCTTTAAATGCGGTCATTGTGATAATCCGAAAATGCTCCTGTTTTCAAAAGCCTCGAAGGGCAGCACCAGATCTTGTCATCACCAAGCAGCCGCCCCCCTCCAGCCCCCATCTTCCTTCTCTCGCCTCCCGGGCCAGCACAGACGTCCCCAGGGCAGTCACCGGCCTCCTACTCCCTTCCCTGCCACCTGTCCGCCTGCTCGCTGCCTGCGCCACACAGCGGACACAGCCCACGGACACAACTCCAGGACCCTGAACCCAAGGGGACCCCTGCTGCTCCAGCAGCCCAACCACATTTCTCTGGTCCAGTCAGCCCCCAGGATGAAGGGGTCATATGCCTCTTCCTCCCACTGGGATCGCTAACCCTCTTCCTCGCTCTCACCCTCGGCTGATGACTGGGCTCTACATTTCACCGGGAAAACAGAAGCAGCATTCATAAGCGAACTCTCCATACGCCGTCCACCAATGACCATGCCCTTGAATCTGGGCTCATCTACTCTGGTTCCCTCTTTCCTGCTGGCACAAAGGAGGCACCCCTAAGTGAGCCCAAGCCAGCCCCAGGCCCACCTCTCCTGTCTAGTCAAGGCCACTGACTTCAGCAAGCACCCTCCTTTCTGCATTACCAATTCCCCTCCTTTCCCACGACTACACAGGCAAGTTGTTATTTGTTTCATCCTAAAAAAATGCACAGGGCTTCCCTTGTGGCTCAGTGGTTTAGAATCCACCTGCCAATGCAGGGGAAACGGGTTCGAGCCCTGGTCAGGGAGATCCCACATGCCACGGAGCAACTAGGCCCATGTGCCACAGCTACTGAGCCTGCGCTCTAGAGCACGCGAGCCACAACTACTGAGCCTGCATGCTGCAACTACTGAAGCCCACATGCCTAGAGCCTGTGCTCCGCAACAAGAGAAGCCACCGCAATAAGCCCGCGCACCGCAACCAAGAGTAGCCCCCGCTCACCAAAACTAGAGAAAGCCTGCTGCGCACAGCAATGAAGACCCAACGCAGCCAAAAAAAAAAAAAAAAAAAAAAGCACAGAAAAATGTGTGGAAAGATGCATGCCAAACTCTTACCAAAAAAATAGAGCGTGCCTGGAATCTGGCTTTCTAGATAAATCTTAGCGTTCTCCTTGATTACCTGTGTGATCTGACTCTGACAAAATGCATTCTCTTCCATCAAATTGCTGAAATACAATTTGTGAAGGCCTCCACAGAAAATAAGCCAGAACTGCAAACACACCCCATGGTTCGGTAATAGTCAAGGTGCAGTATTCTCACTGACTTGATCATTTTTACCACTGTGCACTTTGTAAGCAACAAATCTGACTGAACTCCACTGAGGACAGTTTATTTTAAAATACTGGAGTTTTGCTAAGTAATACAAAGCTACATTTGAAAATTTATCAATAAAAAATTTGAGTAGTTCACAAAGATTGGTCTCTGATCACGTGACTATTGATGTGGATGTCTCTTTACTACACAAATTCTCTCTCTTCCTACTACACAGACCAAGAGTAGTAAGCATTCTAGTATACATGTGGATTAGAATCAATCACACCTCTTAACATAAGGGATTAGAATTACTTGGTTTCTCCCCACCTGATAGGGAGAAACTCACTAGGCTTAGGATCCAATTGTCTTCAGCACACTCAGCAACAAGGTGAGCAGCGTCACAAGAGCCACAGCCGAGGGTTGAGAAGTGTCTAGACAACTGGTCAGGACTGCTGCTTTCCAAGGATATGCATATCATTACTGTATATTTACCTAACTTGTGTACAAGAATCTTTCTGCCTTTCAGGATTATTTCACGTCGAATAGGTATTTGTTGATCTGATGAAGGTGCTAAAGTAACCGAGACAACAGTGAGTTGGGTCATCTGATCTTCTCGCTTGTCTGGGATGCTTGAGGTCACCGTACTGCACCCTTGCCTTCTTTTAGCGCTTTGGTTAATATCAGATAAATCTACTAAATTTATCAAAACTTTAAAAGAATTACAGCAGTTGGAATTTTTTCATTTTAACTTTAAGCCTTGAGAACAATTTCCTCTTTATATGGGTACTGAAAAGGCAGTATCCTACCTTCTGAAGGAAACTAAAAGGTTAAAAAGTAAATCTATCTAGAACCATATTAAAAATCTTAAGCTACGGTAAAGTATAACATAAACTAGACAGAGAAAAGGCCTGCATCCTCCGACCAAAAAGTAGTTTAATGACATGCCCTAAGCATACCATTATAGGTCACTCTCAAAAGATAAATTAACCTGAGGCAACATGCCTTACTAAGCAATCCCTCTTAATTACATTCGAGGTAGGGTCCATAAGGTGTCTACACCTTTGAGGACGCTGGAAGGAATAATAAAGCAACTGCCAGAGATGCACAGAACAGTAACACACAGTGCACAGGGGCCATATGAACCTACATGAATAGTGAAACTGCTGATGATGCCTACATAATTATAAAGTCAAACAGAATAACTGTTTTAGGATCCTCAGATTTTCACCAAAGAGAAACACAACAGAGCAAAGTTAGCAAGCAGAACCAAAGATAGCTTAGGGCCATTCAACTTCACTCCTCCACGTCAAAAAAATTTTTAAATTGAGATAGTTGTCACATAGCATGTATTAGTTCTAGGTGTACAACATAATGACGATGTCTGTATATATTGTGAAATGATCACCACAGTAAGTCTGGTCACACACAGTTATAAACTTTTTTTTCTTGTGATGAGAACTTTTAAGATCTACTCTTAGCAGTTTTCAAATATACAATATTGTTAACCATAGTCACCACGCTATAAATCACATCCTCAGGACTTCTTTATTTTATAACTGGAAGTTTGTACCTTCTGACCACCTTCAAATTTTTACTATGCAAATTTTTAAGCATACAGAAAAATGGGGACAATTGTATAATAACCACTGAGCCCTGCTATCTGAGTTCAACAAATGTTAACATCTTTGCTATATTTGCTTGCTCTCCTTCTGCATCCCCCCCATCTATCCCATCTGAAACTAAGCTGCAGACATTATGAAACTTGGCACCTACATTCTATGGTTTGCATTTTCTAAGAATAAGGATATTCTCTTCATAATCCCAACACCATCATTACACCTAAGACAATTAACACCATTTCCCTAATATATCTAAAACGTAATCAAATCTCCCCAGTTGACCAAAAATGTCTTTTACACGAGGGATTTTAGAACCAGATTCCATTTAAGGTTCACACACAGACTTTTTAATACAGGACGGTCTCTCTCTCTCCCTCAGGAACACTCTAATCTCTATTACACTTTGGTTATGCACAAGGCCCTCTCTTCCCATCCATCAGAAAGCATGGTGGAGAGGAGAGAGGACTAAATTTGGGTTAAATTTAAAATTTAGTCCACGTTCTTATACCATATGAAATATAGAGTGACCTTAGAAAAGTTTACCTCTCTGGATCTTAAAACGCCTCACTTCTAAAATGAGACAGTTCAACTGGATGATCTTCAGGATAGATGAGACACCCAATAAATGTCTGATTTAATTCAATTAAGCAGTACAGGTATCTCTTACTATCTCAGCTCTTCTTATCTGAATTCTCACTTTCTGCACTAAATGGATGCAGATAAATCTCTTGCTATCTGGAACTTGGGAATCAATTGTATAGATTTAACTTCCCTCACCTGGGGACACAGGGACAAACAGATTTGCCTATCAAGGGATTCCTGGGTTGACCGAGCACCTAGTAGATATAAAACCACTGTGCAGGACATTATGGAGAAAATGAAGGCCAGTGATATGGCCTTGAATCTCAGAATGAATTAAAGGGGATAAGAGAGAAGAAACTACTATTAATTTTACCTGGACGTATCATGCAGGGGTCCAGGAGAAAGTGGAATTTAAGTAGAACCTTGAGGGCTGGGGTCTTAGTGGTGAAAGGTGGCGGAGCTGGGGAAGAACAGCTGACTGTCCTCAACCACATCAAGCCACCCACCCTCACTGACCTACAGTTTCCTCACAGAAATGAAAGCCAATTAATCTTATTGGAAGATCAAACAAGAGCACATGTTGAAAATACTTTAAGTATGTAGTTAATTAGAGAAAGGATATTCCAAGTCAGAGAAGAATGAGAGTAAAGGGGAGGCATCTGGAAGTACCCCTTATCTTTAATTAAGTGGGAGGAATTTGGTGCAACTGAAAAGTACAGGGATACAGTGAAAGAAGAAACGGGAAAAGTTCGAATCACACACTGCACTCATCATGCTGAGGGCTTTGGGGTTTGTTCTATAGATGATGGGCAACCCACTGACAGTTTTTAGTTGAGGGTGACATCATCTGATTTGTAGCTTCAGAAGGTGAATGGCAGCAAACAGAAATACACTGGTGAGAACTCATGGAGGCAGGAGACAAGCTTGGACGTTCTCGGTCTAAATTAACGCCACAGAGGAAAAGGGAAAAGGAGATACGGGAAGCCTTCTGAAATGGAAGTGACATCCTTCCTCGGATATGCCTTTAAAGGAACATCTGCAGGGCTGAAATTGGGAAAAATGCTTGTAAAATGGTTCTTAATACTTTCTGTGTTAAAACAACACATGCATCTAACTCAGTTCCACCCAACAGAAAAAGGGGGGAGGTAAGGGTACAAAATTATTGCCAAAGTGATGTAAGATCATTCCTGTTTCTTTTCTATGCCTGGACTTACTTCTGTACCAGCCTTTAGTATGAAACAAAAATAAGACTATATGTTCTCAAAGGAAGTATTGTCTTTACTATTAAGTTCTATTTATCCTACAAATATTCTAGGTCTCATTTTAAGTAGAATACTGACTGAATTAAAACATCAATAGTATTGTCCTAAAGCAACCCAAAGATGGGTATTAGAAATGGTGGATGGATGAAGACTGAACAGGAGTGATGAAGACGGTGGTGAGATGCTGACTGAGAGGAACATACGCCCATGAATGATGGGATGCAGGGCAAAATGAAGTTTAAAAAACACATACCTGATTTTCTTTAGCAGAAGATTCCAAAAAAGCTGCGTTCCAAGATTCTGCTAACGCTTTCCCTTCTTCATAACTGATCACCCTAATGGAAAAAGAAAATTCTAATTAAAGTACTTTGCTCTTTATTATATAAAACATCTATAATTGATTTATGAGACAGGCTCCACTTTAATCAGTTTTTTTCCTTATGAAGCAGAAGCATGCTCAGCTCAACATTCTCATCCAGTATGTAATGCAGAGAAGCATTTCCGTTACCCTTGAGCTGGGGAACAGAGCGGACACTGCCTTATGGGGTGGCTACCCCTGCTCCAGCGAGTTCTTACAGTTCGGAGAACAGGACGCCAACACTCCAGCGTCTGCAACAATTGACTATTTTGAAGCCAGCTCGGCTATAAGCACCCAAAGACAGGGCAATCCTGAACGGGCCCTCCGTGCGGTCCTGCAGGCGTTAGTTTAGCCAGTGAGCCTCTTCCTCTAGGTGTCAGGCTCCTCCCCTGTTCACTGCTCTAATCCTAAGCCCGGGACTCAAAAAACTATTTGTTGAATAAATGAGTGCTACCATTGTCTTTTTAGGGTCTGCTTTATGCAAAATGGTAAAAGAACCTAAAGATAATTTTCTATAGTGTTTGCCCTCTTTTTTTTAGAGGAAACATTTTCCAAGACAGGTTGAGATTTTTACTGCAGTTTTGCTTCTGTGATGCACAGTCACCGCCACATTTCTGAACACAGAAACACAGCTAAAAATATTCTTGCTATAAGAACAATAATTAAAAATGAAACTTCAGTGACTAAATCGTCTTAGACTTGACTTTATAAATCAGTATTTAGAAGCTACTTACCTTTCCATATGTAGGTCTTTCTTATTCCCAACCAACATAATAGGTATCCTATTAATACAAGGGAAAAAAAAGCCAAAGTACCCTAGTCAGTGCCCGATTTGATTGTTCAGAAGATACTATTATGAGTATCTAACAAAAGAGATAAACTATTACTACTTACTGTACTTTCCCCACCATATCCAACAGTTTGCCATGGATAACTTTGATCACTTCAAAGCTATAAAACAAAAAGCATGAAATCAGACATCCATTTTAGTGGTGATGTTTTAAAACGTCTGTTATGTAATACTTATAGTGGGAAAAATGGAAAATGTCATAGACCCACCATTTTAATATAAAGTAAACCGAACACAAGGAATTCCTTTATGTTTTCCTACCACTCTTTTTCACATGTGCGTGTATTCAACACTCAGCAGCCCTTACTGAGAATATTCAAAGTGGAATAGGTGAGATATTTAAATGGGAAAGTCTACAACTGGGCTGATTTAATCTCTGAATAAACATTTGCGGAATGGTGCTTAGCGAGAGGGCCCTAGCAATCAGCTAATACGGTGAAAACGCACAAAAAGTAAATCAATTAATGCATTTCCCATTGCAATCAGCAGAAAAGCTCAGATCACGTTCAGTCACTATCTAGTCAGGCAGTCTGAGGTAAGAAATAACAGAGTGTTTTTACGCCATCAGTGTAAGAGAACACCTAATGGGATAATTTTTTGCCCTTAACAACTGGTTTGCTCCATAAGACAACCACTAAAAACCATTAACGTCTAGTTGTTACTACTGCCAATTCCAGCATAGTCCCTTAGAAGGATTAATGCCATCTAAGCACAGCAAATAAACTCAAGCAAGCAGAAGTGGGCCTTACCTTTTGATTGATGTAACAGAATACACGAGAATATAACCATTAATATCTATGGAGTATGTCTGAGGAAAGATGGAATATTCATCCTGTGAAAGGAAAAATAATTACATTTGAGTAGCATAACAAGCAATCTCACATATCACATGGTCAAAGAAATCAAAGTGAACAAAAAATGGATTAATCTGTTATTCTAGAGACATAGCCTACACACTCAAGATTTACTTAGGACTGGTTTGGGGGCAATAATATGCTTTAAGACAATATTGAAAAATGACCCAGGCTATTCTAAGACCTTTTCTCCTTCCTTCCTTCCTTCCTTCCTTCCTTCCTTCCTTCCTTCCTCCCTCCCTCCCTCCCTCCCTCTCTTTCTCTCTTTCTTTTTGCCATGCAGAATGCAGGATCCTAATTCCCCAACCAGGGATCCAACCCATGTCCCCTGCATTGGGAGCACAAAGTCCTAACCACTGGACCACCAGGGAAGTCCCTATTCTAAGACTTCCGAGGGACAGCTAACATCTGCTGCAGTTCCTGGGAGAAGAAGATGGAAGGAATGAAAAGACTGGTTCCGTGATCTTGTATCAAGGGAAAAGCACCACCACCTCTCCTTTATGGACCTAAAAGTCCAGAGTCTCTTAGGCCTCGCAGTAAATTCACAAGTGCTACTAGTTTATTCCATAAATGTGTACTTTCACCTATTTTCTGCACATGAGTCACAATGGCCTGAGCCCAATGTACCAGTCATTATTGGGTTGCTACCAGCACTTGAAAAAGAGGAAGAGAGAAGAGAAACAAAACACTAGACTCAGTCAGTATATTCAGACTTTTTAGGATCAAATGAGCTATATATTGAGCAACTTCAGGAATTAGAAAGAAAGGTATACATTATGCAATAGCCTGTTAGTACCAGTTTTACAATGCTTTAAGAAAACCCCTGCTGCTTTAGATACAGAATTACCAAAGACTACAAGAGTGTTTAATGTCAATGCAGTACTCAAGAGTGCCACTGTATGGTACAAACATTTCCTTCTCAGTTGAAATATAATTGTTAATATACCACACAGCCCAGGCACTATTATAGAAAAATCACAGCAAGCCACCCTTATATCAAGTAACTAACTGTCTCTGTTAACTCTGCAATTCCATAGTGTGATTATGATGATGACCCTGAGTCATTGCCCTATGTTAAAGTGTCTTTAAAAAAAAAAATAAAGTTTTACTATCAACTCTCTGATATTATAGTCATTAATCACAATAGCATTTCAACATCACAGAGCTTACTACATATGTAAAATAAAACCTTCTTTGATTTCATTAATAGTAAAACTTTCATTAAGTTGAATTCATTTTAGTGTTGATGTTGAAAAACAAGTTGTTAATGGAATGAGACATCTTTCGACCCAGATTAAAAACAAAATTTCAAGTGATTTTAGTCACCAGCTCAGCTACAGCAGACCCAAAGTTCAAATTACCTTTTTCCTGAAGTGAAGATGTGGGAAAAAAGAAAGATCATCATATTCAAGAAGTACAGTGTAAAAAATGGGAAGTATAACAGAGGAGAAAGACCCTCAGCTTTAAAGCAACCAAAAAGGACGAAATTCCTAGTAATAAGCCTAAGAAAATAAAAGTATATGATCCATCTGAAGAAAATCTTAAAATACTCCCAAGAGATAAAAGAGTTAAATCAGCGGAAGAGTGTGCCATGGTCTTCAGCAAGAATATGTAGAATCATAAGGATATCCACTAATTAATCCTAAATTAACATACAAATGTAACATAATCCTGATAAAAAGTATACTTCCGGAGAAAGAATAGCAACTGCAGATGCAGGTGGGTGGAAACCATAAAGCTACAGTAATTAAAATAGTGCAGTACTAGCTCATGAATGGACCAGACAGGGAAATCTACAAAGACCCAAATAGTCATGGGAAGTAGGTATATGATAATACTGGCATTTCAAACCAGTAAGGATAAAAAGTAACCCTCAACAAAATGTACAGGGAACAAATGCAGAGCCATCTGGGGGGAAATGGCTAAGTTGGATCTCTACCTCAAACCTTAGCAAAAATGTACTCCAGAGGAATAAAAGATATGAAGATGAAAACTGCAACTAGGTACACAGTGGATGGGAGAATTTTTAAAGACTAGTATTGGTTAAAAAGAGGTTAATAAATTCAACCATATGAAAATGAAGACGTTCTTCATGGCTGAAAACCTCCCAAACAAAAAACATAAACAAAAGATGGACTGAAAATAAAACAGAACCCTGCAGCTAATTTTCATTTTTTAAGGTATATCTATTTATTTTTTTAGCTGCGTCGAGTCTTAGTTGCGGCGCAAGGGATCTTTCGTCGTGGTGCGCAGGCTTCTCTCTAGTTGTGGCGTGTGGGTTTTCTCTCTCTAGTTGTGGTGTGTGGGCTCTGTAGTTTGCAGCACGCGGGCTCTCTAGTTGAGGCATGTGGGCTCAGTAGTTGAGGTGTGCAGGCTTAGCTGCCTCGCAGATGTGGGACATTAGTTCCCTGACCAGGGATTGAACCTGCATCCCCTGCATTGGAAGGTGGATTCTTTACCACTGGAACGTCAGGGAAGTTCCGCGGCTTATTTTCTAGTGCTAATTTTCTTCACACATTAAGTGATCTTTCAACTCAACAAGCAAAGACCACCCTCCCAATAGACAAGGGCGAAGTACATGAATAGACAGGAAAATGTACAGAAAGGAAATATAATACAAATGCCCTCAAGCACAGGAAAATATGATCAAATTCCTTCATAAGAAGAAAAACACGACACTGAGATACTATTTTTTCACCCAGCAGATTGGCAAATATCAAAAAATGGGGTAACCCGTCGTGTTGGCGAGGGTGTAGGGAAACAGGCACGCCTATTCACTGCTGCCAAGAATGTGACCCTATGGCCCAGCAATCCCACACCCAGGACATTTCCTTACATACGTACCATCCTTCTAAAGTAACAAAAGATACTGGCTGTGGCACTGCTGATGGTGGCATGACTGGAAACAACCTAACTGCTGATCAATAGTTAAATTACGATGTATCCAAACAATGGGACATTATGCAGCCATGGGGGGAAGAGCCCGTATACACCGATACGGAATAATTTCCAAGATGGAGATACAGAGACACACTACTTTTTGTGTAGAAAAGAAAAAAAATAGGTTAAAACTATATTTGCATGTTCACGTATAAAACAGCTTGGAAGCATTTACTAGAAACTGATAATGGGTTACTGTTGGCGGTGAAGCTAAGAGAGCTACAGTGGAAAGATTTAATTTTGACTATTTACCTTTTTGTGTTATTTTATTTCTATAACATGTACATGTATTATTATTATTTTTTAAATGAATTTAAAACTTTGTTTTTAAAAGGGGATTTGACATTAAAATTGACTGTCTCTGAGTCACTTGTCATTGAGTTTACTTAAATTAGGTCAAAACAAAGTATTTCAAGCAAACTAAAAATAATCCACTCACTCTGTTCATTATCATCCCTAGCTGGGCAATTAAATCAGCTGTATAAAATACACTGCTAAATGAACAGTACTTGCTATCATAATCATTTTTCCTTGCTACCAGCAGTCTCAACCCCATGATACGAATCCGATTTAAAAACAGTTCTTAGAGCAGTAAATATAAGTGTGATCTCATCCAATTTCTACAGAACGAGGGCAGGACCGTGGCATAAGGAAATACCACCCCTGCTGCACCATCGTGAATTGTAAATACCAGCATAACCTTTTACGGTCTCCCAACTGTGAATACAGCCTTTTGGAACTATTAGCTGCAATGAGAACAAATTATTCCAAGTAGCTAAATCTGAAGATATTTTGTGCAAAAACTCTCTGAATATTCGTAGCCAGCGGTAACAAAGCCCAAAGGAGCGAGACGGCAGAGCCAGGCATTAACCTATGCTCTTTGCATACTCACACTGTACACTCACTCCCTGAGAGCTCTGATCCTTTCGGGGTCATTCTTTATGTTACTCTGTCATGAAAACAGTTAAAGGCGTGTGATGTCCAAGTGTACATTTATGCTTTAGAGCAAAACAGAATCTCTGAGGAACACACGTTCTATTTTCACAAGGAGAGTCAATATAAAGAATTTTCTCTCCAGAGAATGTTTTCAAGGACAGCTCTCCTCCAAGTATGAGAGATTCCTGCACGACTCCCACTCACACTGTGAGCCTCAACTCAGTTTCCATGCTAGGCCCCCGCTCTAGCCTCAGTGGCATCAAAGAACTACAAGTAAGGATCAAGTTCTCTTGAAGCTTATAAATCGCCTCTAAAACATGTAACAATCCTGTGAAGGCAGGCACCACAGTTATCACCATTATGCAGATGAAACGTACGAGGCACAGAAAAGTTTGTTACCTTTCTCAAGGTCAATGAGTTAGTAAGAACACCTAGGATTCAAATCCAGGCAGTGTGACTGCAGAGCCCATGCTCCAAACAACTACGAAATACTGATTCTCCTTCTGGCCTATTATAAAATGAATTGCTATAGTTACGTCACATGAAAGTGATTTATCAATCTGCATCCTTACCCTTACTTTCCACGAGCTTAATGAAAATTCAAAACAAAGATATAAAAGCAAACCGAAATCTTTTTTCTTTTTGGCCGCGTTGGATCTTCATTGCTGCATGCTGGTTTTCTCTAGTTGAGGCGAGTGGGGGCTATTCTTCATTGCAGTGCACGGGCTCTAGGCGCGCGGGCTCAGTAGTTGTGGCACACGGGCTTAGCTGCTCCGTGACACGTGGAATCTTCCTGGACCAGGGATCGAACCCGTGTCCCCTGCATTGGCAGGAGGATTCTTTTTTTTTTTAATGGATTTTTAAAAATTGTTACATACATACATACATTTATTTATGGCTGCGTTGTGTCTTCGTTGCTGCGTGCGGGTTTTCTCTAGTCGCGGCAAGCGGGGACTGCTCTTCATTGCAGTGTGCGGGCTTCTCATTGCGGTGGCTTCTCTTTGTTGCGGAGCACGGGCTCTAGGCGCGTGGGTTTCAGTAGTTGGGGCACGCAGGCTCAGTAGTTGTGGCTCACGGGCTCTAGAGCACAAGCTCAGTAGTTGTGGCACACGGGCTTAGTTGCTCTGCAGTGTGTGGGATCTTCCTGGAACAGGGCTTGAACCCGTGTCCCCTGCATTGGCAGGAGGATTCCTAACCACCGCGCCACCAGGGAATTTCCAGCAGGAGGATTCTTAACCGCTGCGCCACCAGGGAAGCCCCAAACCGAAATGTTGATAATGTCAGACTCCCATATTTCTTCACCTGGGACACTCTCAGCTTATACCTGCTGTCCCAGCCTGACTGTTACCAGTGTCCCCCTTCACTCTTAGACGTGTCTCATTTTAGGTAATAAATTACACAACTGCCTGAACTATTATAAAAAATACCAACACTAAGACTCCAGAACAAGGTCCTACCCCAGAGGCTCTTCATACACTAACTTCTAAGACAAGCTGCGTCCTCTATGTCGTCAGTCGCTAACGGAGACTTCTGTTATTTCCCTTGTTCCAACAGGCTCCCGTTCTATCAACAGGCAGGTACCCCGCAGAGTAAAAGCCTAGGATGGCTGTGCTCCAAGAACACCACCATGAGGTCTGAAGACGAAAGCCCAGAACATCCACCGCGGATGGTGGGTGAATGACTTACGTTATAGCTCTCTGACATACACATGTTTGACTTATTTTATTTGAAGCTTCCAGAATGGAAACTCCAGGGTTCCTCCAGTGCTAAAACGACCCAATACAGCTATTTTCTTGCTTCACTAGGGCGGTTACACTTTCCTTCTATGTTCATTTCAAAATATAAAGCAGAGGGAGTTCATTCCAAACCTGCAATACAGGCCACATCTTTCTAGGTCTATGCCAGTTTCCCCAGGTTCCAGAAAAAAGCCTCCATTTAACACGGCAGACCAGTCTACCCTATGCTCACCCTCCTGCTAGTCTGATCCTTTGTCGGTTATAAGATGCAAGGGGACATCCCAGCTTCTTTACATGCCCCAACAGTAATAAATTCAGCCGAACAAAATGGTTTCCAGTAAAAGCAAGACTCGGTGACATGGAATGGGGAAGGTGCACTGTCACAAGGGTTCTCTTGGCTCCCTTCAAGTTCTCTTAATTTCTTTCGTCCTTTGCTTCCAGTCGATTCCTCTGGCGATCCAGTCGCCACATCACTGCCACATTAACCTGTGCATACCTCTTTTGGGGGTTACTCACCTTTGGCAGTTACTGTCTAGCAAGTCGGACCGACACTCTTTAATCTTGTAGTCATATAATAGATCCAATACAACCAGCTCATTTCTGCCCTATGCCTTTCCCAGGCCCTTCCCCTAGAAAAGATCAACTTCTCTTCTTAACGTAGGAGGATACATACTACAAAGGGAGGAAAAGGGCTAATGTGATTCTCTGATACAGAATCAACCTTTAGAAAATAGAAAACAACTAACCTTTAATAAATATAAACCTTCACAATGTTATGATGAATATATTTAAAACAATTCTACAGTAGAAAAACAAGGTAATTATTTGAAAAACTTCCGTACATATCTTAGAAAAGACAAAGTAGACAGCCTGTTAATATCCAAACACACATAAGTCACGAGGGGTTTTCTTGGCAGTGTCCTTGTGTTTAAGCGTCAGTGGCAGGGCTAGGACTGTTGGGTGCGCTATATGGGATTCTGACACACTTACCTGCCCAGCTGTATCTACAAGTTGAAGATGATATTCTTGTCCATTTACTGTGATCAATTTTGTGAAAGCTACAGTGAAAAAGGAATTAAATATTAGCTAGAAAAACATGAACTTTGGATCACTGAAAGCTCAAACAATGACAACCAATTAAGCAGAGTCCTTAGTAATCTCATAAAAAGATCCCACAAAACAAAAAAGAATATCTGAGTTTATAGATTGTTCCCTACTTCCATTATTTAACTAAGCAACGCTGACTGACTAAAACCAATGTTGCATAAACTTTGAACGTTTTCCAAAGAAACAAAGTAGGCAACGCTTCGAATCTTATAAAAGTGATCTGAATGCTCTAGCTGTGGACAGTCTTTTCCTCTTGTGAAAAAGTGAAATATATTACATAAAGTCTGAGTTCTAGAATGAACCAAAAGCACACAACTTGTCATTAATTTATAGCAAGTCTGGTGCCAGAGCAGGAAGAGCTGATATTAACTGAAGTGCTAAGAACTTTCAGTACCTAGAAAATTAGCAATTTTATTGAGAGAGGACAGCAACAGAACATGTTCTGTGTGAAGCCATCATCTCCACTTAGATGAAAGATGCAAGCAATTTGTCACAACAACCTTTACCTATCTGGGGGGAATCAGACTCAACTTGGGGAAAATTCACAATTCTAAGGAGACAGACTTCAAACAAATGGAGAGGAAAGAACTATTAATAGTAACAGGATATTAAAAAGTAACCATCTGGAACCCTGATAACGAAATGGAACAGATTTCTTCCGTACACCCCGTCCCAGCCATCTTGACTCACAACGAGTCTTCAAATCTCCTGACTGGAGCCGGGCAACAGAATCTATCCCTTGAACAGCTGAGAGAGGACCCACTTTTGCCGACTTTGTACCACACACAAGAGAGAAAGCAAAAAGAGACAGATGAAAATCAGGAGAGAAAACCGTTAACAAGGAGGAGAGAGAGATCTTATCTGAATGATGAATTCCACTGGGAGAGAAAGGATGGCTGAAAGAGAAGCAATAATCAAAGATACTCGTACTAGCACCATACTTTTCTGATGTGGGCAGGGCTGCTAGAATCAGGGGAGTGAAAATTACAGACCAGACTACTCAAGCCAATTGCCACACTTTATTTCATTCTTGTGCCCTTTCTGAAAATTATCACTTTAATGAAATAGTCAAACTAGATGAAAACTGAATTAGGATATAACAAGATAGGGAGTACCCAATATAAACTGTTTTCATCATTTCTAAGAAAAAAACTCTATTGGAATTTTTTCCCCCCACGTTGTAACCTCTCTGAACTTGGGATGCCCAACGACACCGCAGTCAGGTGAGATCAAAGGTGCGTCTTAGACTCGATGAAAATTCTGTAAGGAATGCTGGTGAGCAACAAACCTGTAACCTTCAATTGGAACTAAGTAGTTGTGGTTATGAAGTATAATGGAGTTATTATGAAAGGATTATTGAAACAAAACATTCGTTCATTCAAGAACTCTTTTTTGAGTGCCTATGATCACCACCAGCATTGTTCTAGGTGTTCGAGACACTGCAGTCTCTGACCTCGGTGAGCTGACATCCCAGTAAAAGGAGAAAGCAGCAGACAGAGAGGCAAACAAGACATACACACAGTCAGGTATCTTCTCTGTGAGAAGCATCCAGGCAGAGCCTAAACTGCGAGTGAAGAAGTAAGAAAGGCAAGGAAAAGTGAGAAGGCAAAGCAGCTGAGCCCGTGAGAGAACGGCTGGAGACGAGGCAGGAGACGTTATTAGGACACGGTGAGGACCGCAGGCTTTTATTCCGAATGCGACGGGAAAACCAAGGGTTTTGAGCAGGGAGTAACCTGGTCTGATTTATATTTTAGAAGGATCACGCTGGCTATGCTGTGAGTAATTGAAACGGACAAAAATGGATGAGGAACATCAGTAGGAGCCCACAGTACAGTGGCTACACAGACTATCGTGACCAAAGGATGACGGTGGCCTGGACCAGAGGGGTGGAGACGGAGGTGTGAGAAATGGTGGATTCTGGATGCACTGCACAGGAAGAACCAAAAGGAGTTTCTGATTGACTGGAAGTAGGTGTGAGAAAACGGAGGTCAGGATGACTCCAAAGTTTGTGGCCTGAGCAAATGCAGGATTTACCATCTAACAACAGAGGGAAAGCCTGGAGGAGCAGCACAGGGGGAGGGAGCAGGGGCAGGGTTTAGGTAGGTTCAGTTGGAAAGCCCACGAAATACCAGTTCAGGGGAGAGGAGAGGCTGGGAGCTGTGGTGAGCCCAGCAAGTTTTTGGAGAGTGAGGATCACAAGAAAGCAAGTTCAGAGAGAGTCAGAGGGGCACCTGTGACGCCGGGTCAGAAAAACAACAAAAATTCAGCCAACGAGGCTGGGGGAGTACTGGCTAGTGAGGGAAGAGACATACAAGAAATAAGATATTAATAAACGTTTTAGTATTTCGTTGCATATAAAAAGGATGTAAATCCTCCTACACATGGCAGTGAAATGAAACTGAAGACCTTCCATCTGCCACAGGAAAACTGCCTCTTCTTGTTACTATAGAAAAAAGGGAAGTGTAATGAGAGGTATGTCTGTCAGTTCCATAAACCAGGAACAGATTCTCCTACGCCCTCCTTGTGTAGAAAGGCAAAGCTGGCTCTCTCCTGGTATCACTTTCCTCTCTCCCTCCCTTTTTCAATCACTGGAGAAATTAATCCAATTTCCAAACTAAAACCCTGAGACTGCCCTAAGCAGACTAATAGCCACTTACTAGTTACACCTACTAAGCAAGGTCATAAAGAGATTTCTAAAATTGGATATTCACAAAGTAAGATTTGTATTACTAAAGTGTATTGAGAACTCCTAATTCATATCCTACTGAGAAGTCTACCCACCATGCAATGCTCCATAATGCTGCAAAACTCCTAATGAGAATTCCCCAACTTTCTGAGAGTGGCTTTATTAATTCATCAACAGGGCTATCTTGAGATGGCAGAAACTGTGAACTGCTATTTTTTCCTTTAAATTATAAACCACCATTAGTTAAATTTCATCATATCAATTTAGTTTGCATGAGTTGTGAGATTAACACTACAGTATATAAAAAAGCTACATCTGCATAGCAGTATTTGGTCTAGAAATTTCCCCAAACTAGAAAATATTATGGTTTCATTGATATTATTCTCCTATACCCCTATATTAAAAGAAGATGACATAGTCGCAGCGTTTTTGCTTTTGCAGTGATACTTCACAGGGACGTGTTACTACTGAATGTTTGACAGAAACAACCTGTTCTATATTATAAAGTATAAAAAGAATCCCCAGATTTACAGAGTACTGTGTTTCTTAAAACCATAAAACTACCCATTCATTTATGTTGCTAGCAAAGAGTTTATGATAACCATTCCCTTTCTCATTCCTTGTTATCTCTGAACAATGTTTTTCTACTAAATCATGGGGGAAAGGGTGGAGGAAGGATTTCTGCCCTGTGTTTGACGGTCAGAAGCCTGGTAAATGGAATGTGATGTCTGTATATGTCTCATGAACTTTTAAGGGATTCATACTCTGACAGTCATTTCTGCTCTTGCCTAAAGATTTAATAAATACTGTTAATTCATTCTTTACTATTTAACAGTAAGTATTAGATAGGTAAACATTAAAATCATGATTAAAGTTGATGCTGACAGCCTTCAAAGTAGGGTCATATCATTCTGTTTCTGAGATACTATCAAGGTAAGAAAGTTGTACTTTCACTGGGTCCATTTCTTACATATAAAGAAAATGTATTTATATTCAACACCATGACTCTCCTTTCAACTCAATTTTAAATAGCACGAAGATACACAATTATAAGAACCACTTTTATGGGCAGAGCTTACCACGAAAACTATCTTCTACTGTTCTATGACTAAAATTCCCAAATGAGCCTTATCTCTTTAAGGACACAAAATTAAAAATTGCTACATACAGCAAATATTAAGGGCAAGGTCACGGCTTTCTTCTGTTCTTAGCGCAGTGGTGGACGACCGAACCTGTTCAGGTAGCATTAAAACGAGTCTGCCCCTCGCACCGGCAGACCATCACGTGTCAGCTAACAGATCAACACCGCGTGTGGTCAGCACTCCTCCCTCCTGATACCGGCAGGGCTTACTTCAAACTCTCTTCCCAGAGTTAGCTTAGCAACCAACAGCTTTCCTTCCCTGCCGCCAGCACACCAGGACACGAAGGACAGCTGAATACTTTAAGCCAGAAGCTGGCAAACTCTTCCTGAAAAGGGCCAGACAGTAACTATTTTAGGCTTTGTGGGCCATATGGTCTCCGCGGCAACTACTCAACAGCTCTGCCACGGTAGAGCAAAGACAGCCATAGACGGTGTAGTGTAAGGGAACAAGCAGGACCGTGTTCTGATAAAACTCTAGGGTGCTGAAATCTAAAATTCACAGAACACTCACATGTCACAAACATTATTCCTTTTCAAATATTAAAAATGTAAAAACCATTCTTTGCTCATGGGCTGTACAAAAAGGCAGTGGGGCCTTTGTGACCTGCAGGCCATAGTTTGTCCATCCCCCTGTTGTAAGCTTCTTCTTAAGTAAGTCTCTCTTGCAAGCTTTGGGCAGGTGAAGTCTGTGAATCTAGCTGTTAAAGTCCATGAACCTAATTAAGTCGGCTTCATGTCTAACATGCCAATCAGGCTTTGACAAACCCCACGTTTAAATCTATGTGCTCCTGGTGATAAATCCTAGGTAAGTCCTGGTGCCCAGAACCTAAGAAGACTGGTTCCAGGGCCTACCTAGGGTTCTAAGGTAGCACAAAACAAGACCAGCTTCCCTGGATGGAAGTGTTTCAGGTTCTCTTCCATGATCCCTAGAATCAAGACTTGTGTCATAGTCCTAGAGTCCTTCAGGAAGATTCTGAAACCATGGACTGAAACTAGACGAGGTAAAGGCTGTGACTGGTTCTGGTCTTGGGTGCTTTTTTCTGCACATGGCCTGAAATGCCAATAGGCTTTGGGAGCCAACTTCTCAGAAAATGCTGCGAGGGCTCTCTCCAATCCCGGACAGCTCTTTTCTCCACAGCCTCCTCTCAAGTCTTTAGAACTAGAAGGGGTTGGGGGACTAGTGCTTCTACAAGAGTAAGGTACAAAAGATCTGGAGTGTGTTCATCCTTTCTTTTTAAGCTTGGAATCCCTAGAAAGGGCTACTGTTGAGAAGAAAAAAAAAAAAAAAAAAAAGATTCTGCTCTCTACTTGTTTTCTTAAAGCAGCATCTCTAATATGAGGTTCCAATGTAAAAATGGATTCCTATGCAGATGAATAACAATTTCTAGATGGTGGGACCCAGACACTGAATAAAAATTCATTCAGTGTAAAGTGGGTAAAGCTTTTGGAAGCTTTTTTGGGCCCCCAGTTGGACATCTATAGGTTTAACTGAATACCCCCTGCAATCAAAGGCTCCAGGAATACACAGTGGCTGTTTGTAGGCAAAAAGCAGGCTTCTCAGTTTATAAATCCTTGAAAACAATACTTACTGTTTTCTATGGTTGGATCGTAGGAATCAACAAATTGGCCTTCAACAAACTGAATCGTCAATGAGGATTTCCCTATAAAAGAGAGCAATAGCTGAGTACGTGTTGGCATATTAAGGTAAAAAAACTTTAATTCTACTATTTTACCAAGAAATACTCTAAATGGAAATAAATTCCATATATACTATAGGAATTTAAGCAATTACGCTATTATGAATTACACATGTCTGTGACATTAACAAACAGTACTGACCAGTAGGCATATCACATAGTTTGTCAAAAGTAAACAAACTCTTAAACACGGTTTAAGCTAATTTCCTCTGGTGTCCCTGAGATATGGCTATTAATTTTGAACTCGAAATTAATAAAGCATGATCAGTTTCTTTGGGCTCTTCACTTATGGCTGTTATAAGTGTTACTAAGTAGTTTTTAAAGAGGATAATCTGAAAGTATGTGATAAAAGTCGGTTTTTAAAACTTCTTCAAGGTAGAAATTCTCTCTCAATCATTCAGTATTGAAGGCCTCACAATGTCTGGCACACAGAAGACAATAAAGAAATGCTCTGACTTCACAAAATCACCAGTAATAGTTAAGCCTATATGTTAACAAATCAAGAACCAGAGCCCCAAGTTCTCACCCCCCTGTTAAATTTCTACTGGAGGACTTTAGAAGAGGATACCCTGTGAAGAAACACTGCAAGAACACAGGCCACATTACAGCCATCGCTCCCCTCAGACACCAAAATCCGAGGATACTCAAGTCCCTTACATAAAATGGTGTAGTATTAATGAACTTATTTACAAAACAGAAACAGACTCACAGACACAGAAAACAAATTTATGGTTACCAAAGGGGGAAGCTGGGGGGAGGGATAAATTAGGAGCTTCGGATTAGCAGATATATACTGCTAAACAGATAAACAACAAGGTCCCACTGTATAGCACAGAGAACTACAATCAATATCCTGTCATAAACCATAATGGGAAAGAATATGAAAAATAATATATGTATAACTGAATCACTTTGCTGTACAATTGAAACTAACACGTTGTAAATCAACTATACCACACACACAAAAAAGGCGTAGTATTTGCATACAACCTAGCACATTTTCCCACATACTTTAAAATCTCTAGATTACTTATAGTACCCAATAATACAACGTAATTGCCATGTAAACAGTTGCCAGCGTGCAATAAATTCAAGCTTTACATTTTGGAACTTTCTGCCCCCCACCCACCATATTTTCCATCCGAGGTTGGTTGACCCCCGGATGTGGGGCGAATACGAAGGGCAGACTGATTTTATCAGCAGGAAGTAGGAAGTGGTCCCTCCCTAATTTCACCCCAAACCCTTCCTTCTCTCACGCGTCCGCATCCTCAGATCATTATTAAGCACACACTCTACATGCTCGCCGTATCGCATGGAACTTCCATCTCAAAGGAGGCGCAGGGAAAACCAAGGAGAGAGGTTTGGTAAAACGAGTTTTACACTCCTGGGGTTTGGGTTGGGCCTGTCCTCCTCCAGACCACGGAGAGGTGCGGTCCACAGGGGGCACAGTGTTCTCACACCAAAGGCAGTCCCCATACGCGAGCTTATAAGTAGGGGCTGCTGGGAGACAACGAGAAAAGCCCCGAGTTGGCAGGCCTGCCCGCTCCTCATGAGCAGCTAAGCACCGTTCAGAGCGTCTCCAGAATGACGAACAACTGAAATCCTTCTCTACAAAGCAGCCTACAAGAGCTCTTGAAAATTAAATGTTACTTCCCTGCATAAAATCCTCACCGCCATCAGAATAACCCCCAGCTCCTGCCCACAAGCCCGGGCTCTCCCCGCGGGTGCCCTGCTCTGCCCCCTTCCCTACCTCATCTGCTGCCCTCCCTCCTCCTCCCGGGCCCTCCCAGGCTCCAGTCACATCCTCTGTCCCTGCCAAGTTCCTGCCCGCCTTTGTGCCTTTGTCCCGGCCACCCCCCAGCTCTGAGCGTACAGACTCCCTTTCATCGTTAATCTGGCCTGCGCTCAAACGTCCCTTCTCCGAGACCGCCCCACCGAAGGTGGCGCCAGCTCCCTCACAGTCACTCTCTCACAGCCGCCTTGTTTTCTTTCTTTTTAGTGCTTAAAGTTATCTGAAATTCTCTTCTTTCACTAATTAGTCTACCAAGACCAGCGCAGTGCCCAACACACTGTAGACATGTGGGCTCAGACCTCCGAAGGGCACACTCACACACTCAGATACTACAGAAGGTGTCAGTTTATACACATGACTAGGAAACACAGTTGTAGTCTGTGTTGGTGTCCAAGCACGGGCCTGCCTGTGACATAGGGATACAGTGGTAGTCCAGGAACGCCACATACTTCAAACGGATTGTGTTAAAAGGAAACATGTTATATAAGCTAGCCCATAAAGGAGCATTTAGCTCAAAATACAGCAAAGCTATTTTCTGTAATGAAAGCAGCAAGGGAAAAAACCCTCTTTTGTAAGTTAGCAAAACTGAAAAATTTTAGAAAGAAAATAAACTTTAGAGCTTTTGAAGAATTAAAAACAATAGGAATTAAAACTGATTTTTAAAACTTTTAAAAAGCAGAACTGGATTAAAAATAGCGAAAGAAAGAGGGTGTGATATACATACTAAGTTCCCCCAGAGAGGAGGGAAACCAGTAGGAAACACTGGATTAGACAGTAATAAACCATTATGTACTGGCACCAGCTAAGTCTCAACAGCCTTACTTGCAGGGGTGAGGGGAGGGGGAGAATAGCTTCAGGACTGATGGCGTGAAATTTCAGAAGCCACAACCAAAAGCAAGTTACACACAGTAAACAAGACAGCATGAGATAAAGTGCAAAGATGGAGTTATAGATAACACCTGGACCGCACTTAAAAATACAATTATTGGCACATATCCCAAGAAGAGTTCCTCATTTGTACCTTTATAAAGGGCATAAATTATTTGACAGGCTAAATGGACATTTAACCTGAAAACACAAGTAATTATTCTGGCAAAAGCAGACAATGTAGTTCAACCCAAATCACAATGCAGGTTGACAGCAAACTATCACCTTCACGAGTAACTGGGACACCAGATTTAAAACTGCAGTTCCTCAGGGGGCAAGCTGGACTTCTCAATCAGATTGGTCCTCGGAAAAAGGGATTATTCATTAGCAGAAGCAGGACCGGAGAAAAGCTAGGTCTCCCTTGGGTCTCTCATCCTTGGACTCTCCCCTAAGGGAGGTCATTAATTACTTAAATTAGGAAGGGACAGGGAGGCTACATTTGCAGACTTGACACAGTGCTTTTCTACGGTTTCCATTAAAAAGTAGAATTATACAGAAGACAACTAGTGCTGAAATCTTTACAAGTCAGCACTAAATGATAATTATTCTTAGCAAATAAAGTCCACTGCTCATAGTGTTCTCAGGCCTGGTTCTAGTAATGTCTGGCTTTCAGAGACGTCCTTACCATCCTCATCCTCCAAAGCAGCAATTCAGCTCTTTGGTCAAGTTTCGCAAGCAGTTTGCTTGCAGCAGCTACAAAAGACTTTGTTGATCTACAGCAAATTATGTTCTTTACTTGAGCACCTTTAAAATTTTCCCCTCATAATAAGTTCATACATTTATTTGGCTTTTGTCCTTATCAAATTCAGATTCTGAAACACTAGTTATTTCCTGAAGATGTTTCAACAATGATCATGCTCTCGAAAGGTGCATTAATTTGTACAATCTGAAGAGAATCTCAACTCCAGATCAACTCTTTGGAGAAATGTTATATGAAAGCAATATAGGAGTGATCTGAAATAAATGGAAAAGCAGCACGTGCCCAGATGTGAGTTTATCAACACAGACATAAATCACTCGTTTTATGATATATAACAGTACTATAAGAGGTTTGAAAATATATCTCAATATCCCACAATTAACTTCCAAATATTTTCCCTCCAAACTAAGAACCGCCTTAGTTTTAAAAGTCATAAAAATTATTTTTAAAAAGATTCTTCTGAACTTTTACCAGGTGAAAATAGCATTGTCATATATATATATTTTGCAATGGTAATTTAGCACAATAAGTTTTTTCACCCAGTATTTTCACAACAGAAGATATACCTTCAAGGTTGTTAACTGAATCTCTCACACTTCACAATTGTTATAAAATAGGCACTATTTACACAAACGTTTTAATACTTTTCAGATTAATTTTGAACAACTTTTCATGCTTATTCTCCATAAAGAAAAAAAATTACTTATATATCACTCCCCACCCCTAAACCACCATCCTCTGGAACAGCAGACAGTCACTTGTTCATGGGGATAAAATGGGGAGGAGTAGGTTTCAATCTGCTAGGCTATCAAATCGTTGGGCAGAAGGGTCCGTCAGGACCAACGTCACGCACCTAGCATACAACCCATCCCAAGAACTGCTTTCATTTTTACCTTGAGTCCTTAAGCTTGCCTTATGGGACTTTGACGTCCATGCAGACGAACTGACTAACAGTTCAGCTTCCAAGCTTATGGGGTCTTGTCACCAATAATAACCACCTCCACACACTTCAGCAACCACCTCCTCAGCACAACGTGAAACACCCAGACGACTCCACCTCCAACCCTGCACCTCCCGCGAACCAATCAATAAGCAGGTGGTGCGTCTTCCCAGGGCCCTCACCTTCTGACTCCCATCACCTAATCCAGACCATCTCTGGAAGCAATGTTTTCAAACCAGGGGTTGTAACCCACCAGATCATGAAATCAACATACTGAGCTAGGACCAGCACCGTTTTTAAAGAAATAGGAACACCAGAGTGGACTGCAAATAATAAAGTCGTCATGGAACTTCTCAGCTATATAAACATTTATGACTGGGTCACAATGTACAATGTATTTCTTACTACAGACTGAAGCCCAAAAAGTCAGATATACCCTGCTCTACGAGTCTCCTGAATCTCCAATCTCTGCCACAGTTCACTTCCTTCCCTATCAGTTTAAGTCCCAAGATAAATCACTGTGCACCAGCGCTACTCTTTTATCAGAACCTGTCAATTTCCTTTCTCTGGGCTGATAATTCTATGATCTTAATCTAATCTTCGGCCTGTTGTGAGCCTGTTGAGCTCAGCTGCAGAAAAGCCCCCAACCCTGTGGCTTGGCAACCATTCTCAAGCTGTGGCCTTTCCCCGCTCTGTCCTGTCTTTAGGAATCCTTTCTGAGTGTCCCTTTCCCAACAAAGCAGCCAAGTGTGGTTCCAGCGGCATCCCAGGGCAACTTACTGCAACTGCAAATTCCTAAGCCCCACCCAAACCTCCCAGGCAGGAATATTAACAAACCCCCACTCATGTGCTGCATCCTAAAATTTAAGGTGCCAAGTTCAAATGTGACCATTCTAAATCACCTACCTCCTCCTGTCTGCAGGGTGTTCCCAAATCCTCCAGTTCCTCCCAGCAGCTCAGATCATAAGCATTTAAAGAACACACAACATGGGCCAGGAACTGGGACACAGCCATGACTACAAGCTGGGGCTGAACCTCAGAGGGAACTGCTGTGACACCGCTGTCTTCCACCCACCTTTGCCTTGGCTCTGTGCACGTCAGACAGTGTGGAGGGAGCCCCTGGTCTGTGCAATGCAGCCCGCCTGCCTGGCCCTCTTCAAATTATCACCATGGCGCAGAGGAAGCGGGCAGCACACCCTTCTTTCCACAGAAGCGATTCCAGCCCCTGGGCTCTACATCCCATCCCCGCTCCTGGTCTCCTCCAAACCTTCCTCCTGAAACAGTTCTAAACACATTCTTTGTTTCTCTACTGGTTTAACTCCAATCCATCTGGTTTGTTCACATGCCTCTGACATACTTATTAAATATGTTTAAAAACCCAGGGGAGCAACCCTGACTTATGTTCCCCTTCTGCTCTCAATGCTATAGAAAGACTTGACTGGGTGTTGCAGCCATTGGGTGCTATATCGCTGACCACAGAGCTGAGCGCATGCTCCAGAAAATGATTGCAGTCACTTAAAGCTCTACCCCACTAACCCAGATCAAACGCAACCATGGGGGTGCATGTGACCTGCATGTCCTGTAGTAATCTGACTACAATACCTGACAAAAAGTGTGTAGCCTCTGGTTTGAGGAGCCTTGAAGTAAAAAGTCAGGAAAACAGAGGCTAAAGCTACGGAGGCAATTAAGGAAGAGCAGCAGCTCTTTCACTTAACAAAAGAAATCAAAGAACAGTGAAGCATGCAATGTGTAACAACAATTCCAAGAAACTACTGGCCAGAGGCACGCTGTCACTTCGGGATGTCTGCCTCCATAGGGACCAGATGCTGACACAGCCACCAAGCTGCAGGTGGTCTATTCTCCCCTCCAGTTCCCCAGAGCTAAATGGTTACACTACCCGCACTGAAACCTGGACTTGTAGCTTCATCAGTTACAGACAGAAGAGCTGCACTATTCACTTTGTAAAATAAGGAGGTGCGTTCCCCAGCCTGTCCAAACACCTTTTTTCCTCCCGGTTCTGCCTCACAACGGCTGTATTTTTTTGTGTGTGTGTGCGGTACGCGGGCCCCTCACTGCTGTGGTCTCTCCCGTTGCGGAGCACAGGCTCCGGACGCGCAGGCTCAGCGGCCATGGCTCACAGGCCCAGCCGCTCCACGGCATGTGGGATCTTCCCAGACCGGGGCACGAACCCGTGTCCCCTGCATCGGCAGGCGGACTCTCAACCACTGCGCCACCAGGGAAGCCCTGTATTTTTAATAGTGTCAAGCTTGGTAACATTTCATTCCATTCTGAATCCCGAGTTTTCAAATCCCTGACTATGGATTAATTCATTAGTTTCTCAAATAGCTATTAAGCAGCTATTATGTTCCAGGCACGGTTCTAGGCGCTGGGATATATCAGCAAACAAACAGACAGAAATTGCTTGGTACATAAATTCTAATAGTGAGAAGTATATTAAAATAAAAAAGCACAATAAATGCAATAAATTGGAGAAAATATCTATTCCTTGTAAACAAAAGAACATAACAAATAATTACCATGATTTTTTGAAAATAAATTTGTTTTATTTATTTATTTTTGGCTGTGTTGGGTCTTCATTGTTGTGCACGGGCTTTCTCTAGTTGAGGTGAGCGGGGCTACTCTTTGTTGTGGTGCGTGGGCTTCTCATTGCTGTGGCTTCTCTTGTTGGGGAATCACGGGCTCTAGGCACACGGGCTTCAGTAGTTGTGGCTCATGGGCTCTAGAGCGCAGGCTCAGTAGTTGTGGCACATGGGCTTAGTTGCTCCACGGCATGTGGGATCTTCCCGGATCACGGCTCGAACCCATGTCCCCTGCATTGCTAGGTGTATTCTTAACCACTGTGCCACCAGGGAAGCCCACCATGATTTTTTAAACTAGTGAATGAATGGATCTAAGCAACGATGAGGAGCAGCTATTAATGCTGCAAAAAGAGAAATAACCAGATATTATGGGTGTCCTGATACAAACACAGACCACTACCCTGGTAGCAATTTTAAGGAGGCTGGGGAAGGAAAAAGAGAAAGAAACCATCTAAATCTGACCAAACTGCTAGATTTAACTACCAATTTACAGGAAATAATGGGGGACAAATGAACATCTTGAATACTATAGGATGCAATAGCAAAACCCAGATTCTAGGTAACACTTCAGGTAACCCCTATATACCAGAATTTCTAGGGTGGGGCCCATGCTTCACTCAGTATTTTTCAAACTCCTCCAGTGATTCCAACGTGTCTGGAAGTTTGAAAACCAGTGTTCTAAAGCAGGGCTTCCCTAATGTTAAAGAATAAACAGTTCTCCTAGGGACCACATTAAAGTGTAGATTGTTGATCTATTTGATCTGGAGTGGGGTGTGGGATTTTCCATTTCTACCAAGCTCCCTGGTGATACTGATCTCCAAACCAAGTTCTAAAGTTTAGAATACTGGTTCACAAACTTACCTGCACTCCGGACACACAGAGGGAATTCCAAAAACTACTGGCTGGGCCTCACCCTCTAGTAATTCTGATTTAATTACTACAAGGTGCAGCCAGGGCACGGGGATTGTTAAAAAGATCCCTGAGTGATTCCAATGTGCCAAAAGTTTGAGAACCCCTGGACCAAGGTCAAGGGTGGCAGGAAAAAAGAGATGGAAGAAACTCTGTTCTTGAGTTGACTGACTAGTCAACCGCTAGTCTTCCATTTATGTGAATGAATAAACCTTATTCTTTAAGCCAGCGTGAGACAAATTATTTCGTAGTCAAAAACATACTAATTGATTGCAATAGAACTGAAAATTTTAGCATCTTCTTATAAAGATCACTCAAATCACTCCTCTTCTATTTGATAAATTCGTATTTTAGAGTGATAGGAGTCTTCTCTGCTTTAAGAAACATTACTTATCACTTGACTCTACACCCACTCTTAACTGACACAATCTGGAAGTAAAATTTCTCAAGGGGGACTTCCCTGGTGGTGCAGTGGTTAAGAGTCCCCCTGCCAAGGCAGGGGAAACAGGTTCGAGCCCTGGTCCGGGAAGATCCCACATGCCGCGGAGCAACTAAGCCCGTGCGCCACAACTACTGAGCCTGCGCGCTAGAGGACGCGAGCCACAACTACTGAGCCCACGTGCCACAACTATTGAAGCCCGCTCACCTAGAGCCCATGCTCTGCAACAAGAGATGCCACTGCAAGAAGCCCGCGCACTGCAATGAAGAGTAGACCCTGCCTGCTGCAACTAGAGAAAGCCCGCGCGTAGCAACGAAGACCCAACACAGCCATAAATAAATAAATATATAAATAAATTAAACAATTATATATATATAAAAAATTTCTCAAGGAACAAACCAGTGATGGCTTCTAATAATTGACTTGAATGATCCTTGGAAGAGGCCAGAGACAGAAACTTAAAGAAAGCTGCTGACCAAGCACTGGGGTCATATTTTTTATGTGTCTGGGATGGGGATGGCAAATGGGACAGGACACAGTCCTACCAGGAACCAAGCAAGCTCCCCACAAGAGGACTGTGGACTGGGGCCAGATGATGGCCAGTGAAAAAACCCAGTAGAAAAGAGTGAGTAAAGATGGGAAGAGGGCAGAGGAAGTAAGAGGAAAACAACTCAAACACCAATCTGTGATCCCAAATTCCCAACCACACAGAAACTCTATTACTAAGAAAAAGCAGCCATCAGAATAATTGGAATAGGTGAAATTAATCTTATAAAGGTCTGTGAAGACTGTAACTAAGCATGCTCAGAGTTTCCAGAGATTATCCAAGGAATTGCTTCTGCTTTTAAAAATTTATGAAAAAACAGATTAAACATGATCAAGTGAATATGAAAAAACTTTTTTTTCACAAATGCTCTGTTAAAAAAAATCTAGGTAACATCTTTTGAAATAAGTTCCTACTATTTGACATAAAATACATTTCAAGTAAATAATGGAATAACTGTGGTTATCGCCACAGGGCAAAAAGCATTCACCACGTAATAATCAACTTTTCCCATTTCCAGGACTCCATTTATTCTAAGAAACATCATCTGTTAACAGCAGCTTTGCGGGGCAGGGGTTGATGAGAGCACACTAGTAAATTAAAACCACAATACACCCTGGCATTGAGGAAATATAATTAATAGAAACAGGACTGTGGGTTAAGGTTCAGGATTTGAATTCAGGTTATGGTGTGAACCCCAGCTGTGTCTCTGGGGAAGTTAATGCCTTTGTGCCTTGGAACCCTCATGCATGTGATGACTAAACACACTACACCTTAAGTCCACACACATCGACTGATCCTATTCCATAATAGGATTCTATGATCACCTGAATTCTGAAAAAGATGTCAGTATGATACACCTGATTGCCACCTACAAGGATCCTGTAATCTTAACAGGAAGGAAGGCACCTATGTGAAAAGTCAAGCACCCCCCCCCCACAGGATTAGAAAGTGGTGGTGGTGTTTTTTTAAAAAGAACAGCCAGGGAGTTTCCCGGTGGTCCAGTGGTTAAGACTCCGCGATTCCACTGCAGGGGGCATGGGTTTGACCCAAGGCTGGGGAACTAAGATCCTGCATACCACGCGGTGCGGCCAGGAGAAAAAAAAAAAAAAAAAAAAGGAAGAACCACCACTGGAGAATTTCTACTGAGGCGAGGGACGTGAGAGGATGCAACACTAGGGAGATCAGGATGAAATTCTGAAAAATGGACTAGAAATGAAAAATGGGCATTTTAACCTGCTTCAAAATAGGTATTTAATACAAACCAGAAAAGGAAAAAAATGGAAAAATTGATCTGTAAGGGAAACAAGAACCTCAGAAAATTTTAAAAAGAAACAAGTATGTACTTGATTTCAAGACTTAATAGGAGACTACAGTTATCAAGACGTGTGGTATTGGCATAAAAATAGACATATAGATTATTGGAACAAAATACAGGCTCCATAAATAAACCCACACATATAAATGATCAGCTGATTTTGGATAAAGGTGCAAAGGCAATTCAAGGGAGAAAGAACAGTCTTTTTCAACAAGTGGTGCTGACACAATTGGATATCAATATTAAAGAGAAAGAGCCTGACCATATCCCATATAAAAGTATAGGATAAAAAATGGATCACAGACCAACTGCAAAACCTAAACTATGAAACTTCTGAAAGAAAACACAAAAGAAAATCTCTGTGAACTTGAGTTAAGAAAGATTTCAAAAGCACAATCCATAAAGAAAAAAAAGGATATATTGGACTTCACTGAAATTAAAACTGGTCAGCAAAAGATTCTTAAGGGGATGAAAAGACAAACCACAGACCTGGAGAAAACATGTGCAACACACATTATCCGACAAAGGGCATGAATCAGGATATATAACAAACTCTCAAAATTTAACAATAAGAAAACCACCCAATTAAGCATACGAGCAAAAGATTTGAACACTTTAACAAAGAAAATATTCAAACGGCAAGTAAGGACTTCCCTGGTGGTGCAGTGGTTAAGAATCCGCCTGCCAATGCAGGCGACACGGGTTCGAGCCCTGGTCCGGGAAGATCCCACATGCTGCGGAGCAACTAAGCCCCTGTGCCACAACTACTGACCCCGTGCGCCACAACTACTGAGGCCTGTCCACCTAGAGCCCGAGCTCCGCAACAAGAGAAGCCACCACAATGAGAAGCCCGCACACCACAACGAAGAGTAGCCCCAGCTCCGCTGCAACTAGAGAAAGCCTGTGTGCTACAACAAAGACCCAATGCAGCCAAAAATAAATTTATTAAAAAAAATAAAACTGCTGCTAATCAAATTATATAAAAAAGGCAAGCAAGCCCATGAAATGCTTATGCTTATCATTATTCATTAGGAAAATGCAAATATAATTACAGTGAGATATAACAAATCTAATTAATAATGTCTACAATAAAAAAACACTGACAATACCAGTACTGGAGAGGACGTGGAGCAACTGTTCTCTTTTGTGGGGATGCAAAATGGTACAGTCACTTTGGAAAAAGTTTTAAAAAAATAAAACACACATTTATCAGATGACCCAGCAGTCCCATTCTTAGGTATTTTTCCAATTGAAATGAAAACTATGGTCACACAAAAACTTGGATGCATATACCTGTAACAGCTTTATTCATAATTGTCCCAAAGTGGAAACAAACCAAATGTCCTTCAACCTGTTACTGGATAAACAAATTATATTAAATCCACACAAAGGAACACTACTCAGCAATAAAAAGGAATGAACTACTGATAGACACAACAACATGGATAAATCTCAAATGATATTCCATTTATATTACATTCTGGAAAAGACAAAACTATAGGGACAGAAAACAGAAGGGGGTAAGGGCTCTACAGGGGCACAAGGGCATTGTGGGGGGTTGATGGAACTGTTCTGTGTCTTGTGGTTGTGGTTACATAACTATAGAGTGTTTGCTAAAACCGAGCCATACACAAAAAGGGATAAATTTTACTGTATGTAAATTGTACTTCAAGTTTAAAAAAGAATCTTAACCTTTACCTCAGACTCAAAAATTAGCTGGAAATGGGGTCTTCCCTGGTGGCGCGGTGGTTGCGAGTCCGCCTGCCGATGCAGGGGACGTGGGTTCGTGCCCCGGTCTGGGAGGATCCCGCATGCCGCGGAGCGGCTGGGCCCGTGGGCCGTGGCCGCTGGGCCTGCGCGTCCGGAGCCTGTGCTCCGCGACGGGAGAGGCCGCAGCAGTGAGGAGCCCGCGTACCGCAAAAAAAAAAAAATAATAATAATAAAAAAAATTTAGCTGGAAATGGATCACAGACCGAAACTTAAGAGCTAAAACAATTATACTTCTAGAAGTAAACATGAGAAAATTTTTATGATCTTCAGATAGGCAAAGATTCCTTACATGATAAAAAATGAGTAAACCATAAACAAAAAAACTGATAAACTGGGCTTTAACAAAATTACAAATTTCTGTTCTTTGAAACATAAGAAAATGAAAAGGAAGCCATGAACGAGGAGAAAATATTATATATATATGAAAAAGAACTATTATTCAGAATACATAACTCAATAAAAAGAACCCAATAACAAAGGCAAAACACTTGGACACTTCACAAAAGAAGATATACGAATGGTCAAGAGGTATATGAAAAGACGCTCAACGTCATTAGTCATTGGGAAAAGTCAAATTTCCATGGCCTACCACATCAGTACTGCTGAAGAGTTAGAAAACTGACAATATCAGGTATCAGTGAGGATGGGTCTCATTTGTTGCTGGCGAGAGTGTAAAATGGTACAAATGCTTTGGCAAACTGGTAGTTGCTCAGAAAATTAAAAACTTAATACATGTGACCCAGCAACTCCATTCCAAGGTGCTTACCAAAGAGAAATGACAGTGTCAACAAACATACAACAGATGCTCATCAAAGCTTTATTCTTAGCAGTGAAACACTGGAAACAAGTGACTGGAGAAACAAATTATGGTATATGCATACAACAGAATACTACTCAGCAATAAAAAGAAACTGCTTATATATCTGACAACATGGATGGATCTCAAAACATTATACTAAATGAAAGAAGCCACACAACAAGAGTATTTATTGTGTGATTCTATTTATGCGAAATTTTATAACAAGAAAAACTAATCGATAGTAATGGAAAGCAGATCAGTGTTTGCCTGGGAGTGGGATGGGGTATGAGGGAACTTTTAGGGATGATGAAAATGTTTTTTATTTTGATTGGAGTAATGGTTTTACATAGGTGAATAAATCAGTCAAAACCCATCTAAGTTTACACTTAAAATGGGAACTTTATTAGACATAAATTACACCTCAATAAAACTTGATTTTTCTTTGTTTTATTGAAGTATAGTTGATGTACAATATTACCTAAGTTACAGATGTATAATATATTGATTCACGATTTTTAAAGGTTATACTCCATTTATAGTTACTATAAAATATTGGCTATATTCCCTGTGTTGTACAATATATCCTTGTAGCTTCTTTTATACGTAATAGTTTGTACATCTTAATCCCCTACCTCTGGGTTGCCCCTCCACCCTTCCGTCTCCCCACTGGTAACCACTAGTTTGTTCTCTGTAACTGTGAGTCTGCTTTTTTGTTATATTCACTACTTTCTTGTATTTTTTAATTTTTAAAAATTTTATCATTATTTTTAAATTTTGGCTGCGTCAGATTTTTGTTGCGGCATGCGGGACCTTCGATGCGGCAGGCGGGATCTTTTCGTTGAGGCACGTGGGCTTCTCTCCATCTGTGGTGCACAGGCTCCAGGGTGTGTGGGCTCTGTAGTTTGTGGCACATGGGCTCTCTAGTTGAGGAGCACGGGCGTAGTTGCCCCGCAACATGTGGATCTCAGTTCCCCAACCAGGGATCGAATCATGTCCCCTACATTGGAAGGCAGATTTTTTACCACTGGACCACCCGGGAAGTCCCTGTTGCATTTTTTATTTTCCACATATAAGTGATAGCATACAGTATTTGTCTTGGAGGGTATTATGCTAAGTGAAATAAGTCAGATAGAGAAAGACAAAACTTGATTTTAAAACAAGTATTGAAAAGGGAAGACATTTTTTTTTTTACAAAGCATAATAGGATAGTGATGAGCTATGTGACGGTAGCAGTTTTCCTGGTCTGTTTCCTCATTTGTAAAATAGATATAATAACAGCACATACTTTATAGGTAGCTGTGAAGATTAAATGAAAATATCGATACATGCAGAATATCTGCTATGTAATAATAATGACATTTATTGAGGACTTATTACATAACCACATTCTAGACGTTTTCATTTAATCCTAGTCTCACATTCTAATAATTATACCTAATATATTAACTTGAAATCTAAGAAAATGATATCCAGTAACAACTACTGAAGCTAAATCCTCAAACTCACATGAAAAAATATCAAGAAATGTAAGAATACACACACGTACCCCTAATGCAGAAAATTACTGTTTCAGTAATCACTGCGTAACAAACACCTCAAAACTTAGTGGCTGAAATCAACAACTATTTCATTTCTTCCTGATACTACAATCAAGGCTGGGCTCAGCTGGCTCCTCTGCTGGTCTTAAAGTCACCCCTTGGCTGCCTCCGCTGGTGGGAGGCTGGGGGCCAGACTCAGCTGCGAGGGCTGGACCTTCTCCCTTCCCACATGTCTTCTAAGGTCTCTCCCCCATGTTCCTCGAAGCTCCAGAGAACACAGAAGCAGAAGCTGCCGACTTCTTAAGGCTTGAGCCTGGCACTGGCCCATCATCATCTCTGCAGTGTCTTGCTGGTCAGGAGTGCCACAGGGCCAGGACATGAATAAGTACCAGGAAGGTGCTTCTCTGGGAGCCACTGATGGAAGGACATCAATAAAAGGGACCAGGTTTGCAAACAGCAGAGAAAGACTACAGAATCACCTGGGGTTGTAAATGGATGCCAACCTGAATATCATCGTTAAAAGGGCTAGAATAACAACGAACCATATGAAGGTTTCTTTAACAATGTGTTAAAGAAAAATTGTTCCACAATACACGATACCAATTACATGCTGACTAAAAAAATGTGTAGTTCTGTCCCCGGTGGCGCAGTGGTTAAGAATCTGCCTGCCAATGCAGGGCACATGGGTTTGAGCCCTGGCCCGGTAATATCCCACATGCCGCGGAGCAACTAAGCCCGTGCGCCACAACTACTGAGCCCGCACGCCTAGAGCCCGTACCCTGCAACGAGAAGCCACCACAATGAGAAGCCCGCGCACCGCAACGAAGAGCAGCCCACGTTCACCACAACTAGAGAAAGCCCGCGCGCAGCAATGAAGACCCAATGCAGCCAAAAAAAAAAAAAAGTGTAGTTCTGTCAATAGCAGCATTGGTTATTGTTGCCTTTTTGAGGGGGCAGGGTGAGATGTATATATATCAGGGTCACCAAGGAATCTTTTGGAAACAAAACACAAAACACCTCACCATTCTAATTTTAAAAAGGGTGCCTAGGGCTTCCCTGGTGGCGCAGTGGTTGAGAGTCCGCCTGCCGATGCAGGGGACACGGGTTCGTGCCCCGATCCCGGAAGATCCCACATGCCGCGGAGCGGCTGGGCCCGCGAGCCATGGCCGCGGAGCCTGTGTGTCCGGAGCCTGTGCTCCGCAACGGGAGAGGCCACAGCAGTGAGAGGCCCGCGTACAGCAAAAAAAAAAAAAAAAAAAAAAAAAAAAAAAAAAAAAAAAAAAAAAAAAAAGGGTGCCTAAGGAGTTCCTGTGTGCTCTGCAGAAGTGCTTCCTGTGATTCTAATATGCATCCCCATCTCCATGTCTCCACCACATACAGAGTCAGATGAGGGCATGTGATACAGATAATCCAAATTTTAATTGTTCACCAGAACCTACAAGTGAGACACTGTTTTAAGAGTTTACGACCCAATTCCTGGAAATCTCCGCCTCTTCCCCAAAATAGTTGGAATAATTCTCCTACTTATTAGCCTATGAAATTACCTAACCTATAAAAACTAACCACCCCATATTTCAGGGCCTCTCAACTTCTAAGACGGCCCACACTCTGTCTATGGAGTGTGTATCTCCCTGAGTAAACCTTCACTTAAAAAAGTTTACAAAACATTTTCACATGAATTATCTCACTTGTTCCTATGAAATAAGCAGGGTTGACATCATCTTATTCTCTCTCACACTCTTACCAATTTTCAAAAAACAGATGCTAGGAGAGAAAAAAATTAAGGTGCAATTATTATTTTGACAAAGAGAATAACCACGCAACACTGGTTCATAGAATTACTACTCATTCAAATACTTTTTTTTAATATATAAATTTATTTATTTATTTTTGGCTGCGTCGGGTCTTTGTTGCTGCATGCAGGCTTTCTCTAGTTGCAGTGAGCGGGGCTACTCTTCATTGCAGTGTGCGGGCTTCTTATTGCGGTGGCTTCTCTTGTTGCGGAGCATGGGCTCTAGGCGCGCGGGCCTAAGTAGTTGTGGCTCACGGGCTCTAGAGCGCAGGCTCAGTAGTTGTGGCACACGGGCTTAGCTGCTCCACGGCATGTGGGATCTTCCTGGACCAGGGATCGAACCCGTGTCTCCTGCATTGGCAGATGGATTCTTAACCACTGCGCCACCAGGGAAGCCCTCAAATACTTATTAGGTGTTTACTATTGCCAAGCACTAGGCTACCAGATACATTCCACTGAGAAAAATAAGAGAAATAAGTTTGTACCATAACATGAAGACCTGAATTACATAAATGAAGAAGTTTGTTAACTGTCTGGGTTATTAAGCTAAAAGGAAAAAAAGAAAGTGCTGACAAGAAATGCCATGGACCTGCTTCCCTAAAGATTTTAAAAACAGGATATTCATCTCTCTGGGATGATTTATAGGTAAAGCCAAGTTGGAAGGTAAGGGAATAGAACTGATAAACTGCAGTCAATTATATGTTTGGCAACAATGAAGAATGAATTTTGCTAGATTTGTGGCCAAAATAGGGGAGAAGGCTGGGGGTCGGGTGGGAAAGAGCTAGAGAAAAGCAAACAAGAGATAAATTCCTAAATTATAAAACAATCTTTAATGAGAACATGGAGTTTAAGACTGATCAAAACTAGTAATAGGGCTTCCCTGGTGGCGCAGTGGTTGAGAATCCACCTGCCTATGCAGGGGACGTGGGTTCGTGCCCCGGTCCGGGAGGATCCCACGTGCCACGGAGCAGCTAGGCCCATGATCCCTGGCCGCTGAGCCTGCGCGTCCGGAGCCTGTGCTCCACAATGGGAGAGGCCACACCAGTGAGAGGCCCGTGTACCACAAAAAAAACCAAAAACAAAAAAAAAAACTAGTAATAAAAAAAAAATTAGGAAAATGAATTGAGACATAAAGCATATTTATCAATCAGCATGAATGGTTATTAATAAATATTATTTCTTCAAAAGCTCTTTAAAACTGCATTGACCCCACATACTAACACCAATCCATCCCTCACCATACCTGTGCTACCTTATGGAGTTTAAAGATATCCCATACCAGTAAATGCTTTAAAAACACCAGCCAATCATTATTAATAGTAGTAACTGTATGCTGTGGCTACCTCACTAGACTGAAGCTCCCTGGGGGCACAGATCAGGACTGCCCTGTCCGTGGTGGCTAAGTACACAGTGCCTGGCACATAGTAGGGACTTAGGTTACTCAAACATGTAATGAACACCTATTTGAATAACATGTGATACACTTAACTCACACACTGCCCTCTTCAACCAGTCATTTTAGCAATTCAGTCCTTTGAGGGTCTGAAATCCTCTGGATAGCTGACAAAAGTCCTGGACTCCTTCCCCAGAAAATATGCACCCAGTCTCAGGCAAAGCTCATGAAGTCCAAGTTAAGAACCACTACTCGAAGTGGGCACCAGAACTGAAGACAGCGCTCTGCCTGGGGTTCAGAGCTCGGCCGAGCTAGTTTACGATGAGAACCCATCAACTGAACTGCTCAGAAAATTAATCCAGGTCTCTCCATCTGTACATGCACAGGAGATTCTTCTGAAGTGTAAATGTAAGACTTCCCATCTGTGGCCCTCCTTTCCTCCAGCATCACCTCAGTGATGTTCTGTTCTGAACTTTTGCATGGCTCTCCTCTGAGGTCAGGCACTCCTGCCCCCTGGTGTACTCAAGGCCATACTCACACCTAGTTTCTTCCCAGAAGGTGGGCTGGAAATCCCACTTCTACCCCCACCACGGAGCACCATATTTTAGTGTGGTGTGTCCAGTCTGCCAAGGTCATTTTGAACCCTCCTCCATCTTGATGTCAGCCACCATGGCTGAATTTTGCCAACTAGGTTTTTCGTTCAGTCACTCATACAAATCATGAACAAGACTGAAGAGAAGCTATATTTTTAAATACTCTTTAAAATAAATTCCGAAAGTGATTTAGATTTGAAAACCAGAAAAATACTGGCCAGATGCATTTATATCCAAGACATACAAGTCTAAGAAAAGCATTTTCATGTCCTAAAACTATATTAACTGTAAAAGTCACAGTTAATTTCATCTCCATGTTCACAAATTATTTACCATGCCTTCAGGTAGCTAACATTCAACTTTGAATCCTGCAAAAAGCAGGATCATAACATAGCTTGTTAAAGTACCTATTTGTTTCAAAAGTCCCTGAGGAGTCTTTCTGCAAGTAAGAAAGCTCAACAAAAAAGACAAAATGGGGGGGCGGGAGCAGGGAGGTAAGAGGGAACTCAATTATACCACGGTTAGGACACCAACCAACCAAGGACCTGCACGAGTTAGTTTTATTAGGATCCTTAAATCACCCTGCTTTCTCACTTGCCCACAGAGTGCAATACAAGGCTTCCGGCACTTCTGCTCTAAACTAATACCAATTTAGACTTCAAATTCCAACGCCTTACGTGGCGCTCTCTTTTATCAGATGCCCAATATATATTTAAGATTATTAAAACACTAAAATAGTATCCCTGGACTTTTGTGTTTGAGATATTAAATTAAATTTTTAAATCAATCAACCATTCATGTCAAAGGTACCCAAGAGTTTACATTCTCACGGTTATCAGTTTAAGACAGAAACTGTGAGTACTCTACTGTTAAGACTTAATTTGGTCCTTCAAAGTAAATTAGAACTAAGAATAAAGGTTCCCTCAAGTGTGAGCACTAGAGATTTCATAATGCTTTTAACTTGCACAATCAAGTCCATGTTCAGTTATGATTTATTCAAATGAACAGGTAGAATCCACTCATGGACAGTATTAAAGTTATTAACTCTCTCTTCCAGACCCTAAGCTAAGGAAACTGTTGTACCCTTTTGACTCCATAATCACAGGTAGAGATGGCTATTTCTCATTTTGTGATAACGTTGCTGATACTTGTACTTGAAAACCATGTTAATTAGCAGACAGATCCTGCTGTGCTGCCACCTTGAAATTTTTGTTACTCTTTGGGAGCGTCACTAGTAACGGGTCAAAAACCAAGACTTCACCCCAAACTACACAACAATCAGAGTCCAAGTCAACCGGCATTTAGACGTCCTAACTCTCCCCAGGCTTCAGTGATTCACTGCTTATTACACAGGAGGCAAGTTTCCCTACAGTCCCTGTACAGCCAGCTCCTGACCACCTTTTCCGACCCCACTTCCTCTTCCCACCTGGCAACGCTTAGCCGCCCCAATCCCTTCCGTTGTCAACATGTCAAGTTCTCTCCCGCCTCGCCATCCTGGCCTCGTCCAGTGCTGCAGGGCCTCTCCTGGAGTCTCCTCTAACACCGCGGTCACCGCATCCCCTTGGACAGGAGTGAGTAGCAGTCTAGCAAGATCCCGCACACCATGCTTCGCTGGTTCTCCAAGTACAGTCTGCACAACTCTGGGGGTCCCTTGAGACTTTTTCAGGGGGCTCACCAGTCAAAACTATCTCCATGATATGTATTATTTTCCCTTCCCAGTATGTGCATATGCGTACAAACGGTGCTCAACCAGTGGTGGTAGAACTGCTGGACTGGTGCCCCGTAGCACAAGTCAAGACAGTGGCACAAACGGTAGAGGACAGCCACCGTATTCTTCACCGCCGTGCACTCACGGCAACAAGGGAAAAAAAGCCAAGCCATTGTTACTTGACAGTGTCCTTGAGGAAGCGGTGAAAATTATGTAGGTTACTAAATCTTGACCTGTAAATACACGTCTTTGTAACGTTCTGCAGACAAAATGGGGTGTGTGCATAAAGCACGGCTGCTACACACTGAAGGGTGGCGCTGTCTGGGAGAAAAGCACTTGTGCAACGGTTTGGGAAGTACTCTGAAACAGACACTTTTATCATGGAACACCATTTTTACTTGTAAGAACGACCAACAAACTGTCCTTGTTTCAGATGTGGGTATCTGGCAGACGTTTTCTTGGAAATGAAAGAAATGAGACTGTCATTTTAAGTAAAACTGGTAGCATTTTGCCAACAATCAAATTCGAACTCTCAAGAGGAATTAGAATTCTGCATCACTCAGAGTGAACTTAACAGCTTCCCAATATTTAGATTTTTCTGAGATTGATGGTGATATTAAAAAATGTCATTTAAAGAAGTATCTGTATATTGAAATGCATCAAAATGTGGAAGGATCTGCATAACAGTAAACCACTGTTTTCCAATTACCAACGTACGATGTTCCCAAATCAGGTATGGGTAGCAGATCCATTCAAAGGGCAAACAAACCAACAGAGTTCAGTGTAACAGAGTAAAACAAACTTCATCCACGTGAGTTTAGATGCTACAACTAACTTCTAACAAACTAGCACTTATGGAGTCTTGGTTCGATGGTGTCAAAGAATACCCACAATTACCGGAAAAAGTAGTATTAAAATGCTTCTTCCTTTCCCAGGTATGCATCTGTGCAGGCTCGTATACTTTATTAAAGTAACATATTGCAATGGAATGAATTCAGAAGCACATATGAGAATTCAGCTGTTTTTTAAACCAGGTATTGAAGATACTTGCAAAACTGTAGAACACCATCAAAATCCCAGGTGCTTTTTTTTTTTTGGCAGAAATTGATAAGCCAGTCCTAAAATTCGTATGAAAATACAAGGGACTCAGCATAGTCAAACAATCTTAAAAAAGAATTAAGTTAGAGGGCTCACACTTCCGTATTTTGAAACTTACCATAAAACAACAGGAATCTAGACAGTGTGATACTGGCACAAGGACCATATAGATCAAAGGAACAGAGTCCAGGAATAAACCCGTACATTTATGGTCACGTGGTTTTTGACACGGATGTCAAGACAATTCAGTGAGGAAAGAATAGTCTTTTAACAGAAGGTGCTGGGACAACGTGATATCTACATACAAAAGAATCAACTCCTATCTCCCAACACATACAAAATTTAACTCTGAATAGATCATAGACCCAAATATAAGAAATTAAAGTATAAAACATTTAGAAGAAAACACAGTGGTAAATCTACATAGCCTTGGATTGGGCAATGGCTTCTTAAATATGACACCAAAAGTGTAAGTGACAAAAGAAAAAATTAATAAATTGGACTTTGTCAAAATTTAAAATTTTTGCTTCAAAGGCCATCATCAAGAAAGTGAAAAGACAACCCAAAGAATGGAAGAAATTATTTGCAAATAGTATATGATACTTCACACCCATAAGGATGGCTAGTACAAGAAGACAGATGAGCTAATTAATTATTAGAGAAATGCAAATCAAAACTACAATGAGGTACCACTTCACACGGGTCAGAATGGCCATTATTAAAAAGTCCACAAATAAGAAATGTTGGAGAGAGTGTGGAGAAAAGGGAACCCTTCCCACACTGTTGGTGGGAATGTAAGTTGGTGCAGCCACTATGGAGAACAGTATGGAGATTCCTAAAAAAACTAAAAATAGAACTACTGCATGACCCTGCAATCCCACTCCTGGACATATATCTGGAAAAGACGAAAATTCTAATTTGAAAAGATACATGCACCCCTATGTTCATAGCAGCACTATTTACAATAGCCAAGACGTGGAAACAACCTAAACGTCCATTGACAGATGAATGGATAAAGAAGATGTGATACATATATACAATGGAATATTACTCAGCCATAAAAAAGAATGAAATAATGTCATTTGCAGCAACATGGATGGACCGAGAGATTATCAAACTAAGTGAATTTAAGCCAGACAGAAAGAAAAATACTCTATATCACTTATATGTGGAATCTAAAATATGACACAAATGAACTTGTTTACGAAGCAGAAACAGACTCACAGACATACAAAACAAACTTACAGTCACCAAAGGGGAAAGGAGGTGGGGGGAGGGATAAATCAGGAGTTTGGGATTAGCAGATACAAACTATTATATATAAAATAAACAACAAGGTCCCACTGCATAGCACAGGGAACTATATTCAATACACTATAATAAACCATAATTGAAAAGAATATGAATATATACATACATTACAGAATCACTTTCCTGTACACCAGAAACTAACACAACGCTGTAAGTCAACTGTATTATATGTCAAAAAAAATAATAAAAAATAATAAAAATTAAATAAAAAGATAACAAGCGTTGGTGAGGATGTGGAGAAATTGAAACCAATTTCAACGGGTGGCTGGAATGTAAAATGGCTGGAAAACAGTTTGACAGTTCTTCAAAACATTAAACATAAAATTACCATACGACCCAGCAATTACACTCCTAGGAGTATACTTAAAAGAAGCGAAAACATGTCTACACAAAGATCACACACACAAAATATGAAATACGAACGCTCAGAACAGCAGTACTTCTAATAGCTCAAATGCAGAAACAGCCTGCATGTCCATCAACTGACAAATGTATGAACAGAATGTGGTATATTCAAATAATGCAATGTTATTTGGCAACCAAAAGGAATGAATTACTGATACATGCTACAACATGGATGAACCTTGAAAATATTTATGTTAAATGACAAATGCCAGGCACAAAAGACCATGTATACGTGATTCCATTTATATGAAATGTCCAGAACAGGTAAATTCATAGAAACAGAAAGTAGATCAGTGGATGACAGGGGCTGAGGTGAGGAGAGGATGGGAAGTGACTGACTGCTGGTGAGTACAGAGTTTCTTTCTGGGGAGATGAAGGTAAGTAGGGATCGATATAACCCACATGGACATCAAAGTAACATCTGATATAACAAAAAAGAAGCAAACTCACAGATATACAGAACTAACGGTTAGCAGTGGGGAGAGGCAATACAGGGGTAGGGGATTAAGACGTACAAACTTTTATGTACAAAATAAGCTACAAGGATATATTGTACAACACAGGCAATACAGCCAGTGTTTTTTTTTTTTTTGGCGGTACGTGGGCCTCGCGCTGTTGTGGCCTCTCCCGTTGCGGAGCACAGGCTCTGGACGCGCAGGCTCAGCGGCCATGGCTCAGGGGCCCAGCCGCTCCGCGGCGTGTGGGATCCTCCCGGACCGGGGCACGAACCCGTGTCCCCTGCATCAGCAGGCGGACTCTCAACCACTGCGCCACCAGGGAAGCCCCAGCCAGTGTTTTATAGTAACTATAAATGGAGTATAACCTTTAAAAATTGTGAATTACTTTGTTGTACACCTGTAACTTATATAAACATTGTACGTCAACTATACTTAAAAAAAGAGTCTAAAAAATTACATTAAGCACTGGGAAGTCATAATCACAAATGCAAGCTCTGATTATTCTCTTGTACAAAACAATGTATGACACTGAAAAAAAAGTTAATTTCAAGCTTCAACACAAGGTGGTCACTACAGGACTATCCCCTCCCACAGGTACACAACTTTTTACCTTAAAAATTTTCAATGCAATGTGTTAGAAAAGGATAGGATAATTAAAAAATATACAGTAAATCAGAATACAATTGGACTATATTCTACTGGAAACAAATTTAATGACATCTTTCCCTCTGAAGTATCCAAATCAAAGGATGTATGTTCTTTACTACCTAAAATATTTTGACAAGGTAGGTAATAATTTGAGTTACTTTTACTGAATTGCCTTTTACCAAACCACAGAATTGTTTCATTTTCTCTCTTAAGATCTTTCACATTCCTGTGATTCCCTCTTGCTTGTTAACCCCTGAGGCTTATATATGACAGTCTTTTGATGATGGTCTAATGGTAAACTCCATTATCAAAGCTCTCTGTAGAACACTGCAGTGAAAAAGGTGCCAGATTTTATTTGAAGATAATTAAATGACACTATAACTTTAATTCGATTAAGTTTAGTTACCTCCTATCACGGGACTATTCGTTTGTGTTAGAAACAAAGGATGTAAGGGAGCTGGTACATTTGACCACCAGTAAAACAATTACTACAAAGCACTCCCTGAAAGCCAGCCTGCGTTACAGGTGACGTGTCCTAAAAAGCTTAACATTGTAAATAACAGGAAAAGTACTTCGCGGGGGGTGGGGGTGGGGAAGAGTTGTATAAATTACCTGAGAATTATATTTTCCTCACTGGTAGGTTTATCAATGTTTTTAAAAAAGACAAAATTTGAACGCCAAGTAGTAAAACAATCATTGCACTTGCTAGTTTTATCTGAAGGCAAACTTTTAAAATAAACTTACAAGTATTTTACTAGTCAAACTGGCATAAGATATTTAACCAAAAGAACATTCTAGGAAAGGTGCGGTTTCCAGCTTAGCCTTTTCCCACCCCCAGTAAATATGACACAACAGCTTAGTATCACAAAGTGACATAACCTAGAAAAGAAACACAGATACTCAAATTTCTCTGGTATAGCACCATTCACAAGCAAGCATGTCAGTAAACTCAGAAGTCTGAATACTGAATAATTCTCTTAAGAGTAGCTACTACATGGAATCAGGGAATTATCTCCTTTTTTGATGCTGGCAAAACAAAAGAGCCCATAACTACAAAATGTCCTGGTTCATAACAAAGGTAAACAATTGTAAAATCAAATGCAAAGACTGGGAATAATTTAACCTCTGCAAAATACATTTCACTTTAATCACCACATATGAAAATAAATACGGAGAAAATGGCGTAGGATATAGCAATATGACATACTGAAGGCACAGAAAACAGGGACTGAACTTACTCTGTATGCCACTGGAGGCTAAGTTAGCACAGTATTTTATTTTATTTTATTTTATTTTATTTTATTTTTTTTTGTGGTACGTGGGCCTCTCACTGTTGCGGCCTCTCCCGTTGCGGAGCACAGGCTCCGGACGCGCAGGCCCATCGGCCATGGCTCACGGGCCCAGCCACTCCGTGGCATGTGGGATCTTCCCGGACCGGGGCACGAACCCGCGTCCCCTGCATCGGCAGGCGGACTCTCAACCACTGCGCCACCAGGGAAGCCCCACAGTATTTTATTAACAGCAGTTTAAAACAAATGTGAAGTGAGGGCAAAGGGGTGACGTGTCACATCTGGATCTTTAGGAGGATGATGACTAGAAGGCAGATAAGACAGAATGGGTTTCAACTGGACATAAGGAACTTCTTTAGCAGAACAGTGATAAAATGCTAGACTTGCTTACTGAAGACTGGAATCACCAGCTCCGGAATTTCAAGGGGTCAATAAGTCGGGATCTTTTGGGGCATTTTCCCACTTTAGATCAGGTAGCCCAAGTACAAGTCACTTGTAACTTGATTATTCAGAGACTGCTACGTTTAATTAGTGGGCACTCTATCTGATTAGATAGAACTCACTCAAGAGCCAAGATCTGTTATAATCCCACACTTCAAAATGCAGAGAAGCAAAGGGCTCCGTGGTTCAGACTACCAATAAAGGTGGGATGCCGGGTTCCATACAGGCATTCGGGACGGTCAGGGACTTCAAAAGCCTCCAGCTGAGGCACGGTTCCTTCAGGGCTGCAGCTGTTAAGGCTGCTGTCACCTGTTCTTCCCCCACACGATTTGGCATTGCACCCTACAGGAGTCACCCCCTATCTCTACACAAGCGTCTCTCAGCCTCTGATTTTGACTCCCCCCTGCACCCCCCAGCCCTTTGACGGAGAGAGATGATAAAAGGATGAGTAAGCACGCTGTAGCTAGTCTTGGGCAAAGAGCACAGACCTTGGCACCGGCCGTGGAAAATGGGGGTGAAGAAGCAGAACAGAAAGCGAGCGAGCTCGGGGAGTCCGTCCAATGAGCAGCCGGCAGTTACAAGCTTTCCTCCTCCTGCAATCACCAGAGACTCCAAACCTGCTTTCACGCCCCCGCCCCACTGTGGTCAAGCGCACATTCTCCTGAGGCTCATTTACTTCTTAAACAACACGAAAAGATAAAGGTAATTTCTCCAGGCTGCCCGTTGTCAAAGACCATAAAGCCTCACCCTGAAGCATGGCTAAGTCCAACGGTTCTCCTTTCTCACTCGTCTTCTAGCACCCATTCCATCCCCACTCCACCCCAGATCACCTCCGTTCGGCAAAAAAGCGACTGCCACCAACAGTTGCAAATATATGTCAACCTTTTTCGGGGGGGAAAAAGGAACTTTTGAATTACTTCAACAGCCTGGTTACAAGTACTTGACCTTATTTTTCTCCCAAAGAAAAATAGGACACCGAGAGATCAAAAATTCCTCTTTCTGTGCCCTCCTACTTCGGCCGCTGGCAGCATCTAAGGGGCTTCCGAAGAGGACTCTTCCGAGTTTCCTCCGTAGGAAACTTGCCCTCACTAGCCAAACGTCCTTTAGGTCCTTGGTTTTCTTTAAAATGCTGAACTTCACTGACAGAAAACCCCCAAGGTGCTATTTCCTTTGTTAAAATCCCACGGACTTTAATTGGGGGTGGAAAGGCTAGCAACGATCACGACAGCTCGCCGCGGGGAGGTGCAGAGGGACAGGTGCGGCTCCTGCCTTTGGGGGCCCCGCGGCAGTCGGCCGAGCGGCAGACCCCGCACCGCCTCCCCGGCCCCGGACCAACCGGAGCTCCCCGTCCGCCCGCGGCCTCCCAGACACTTCCCGCCGCGCCCGGGCCGCCCGCCGCCGCCCCGCGGGCCCGGCCGCGCCGCCGCCTCCGCTCAAGATGGAGGTGGCGGCGGCGGCGGCGGCGGCGGCGGGCGGCTGGTTACGAAACGCGCGGCCGCCACATGGCCGCGCCGGCCCCAAACTTGGCCGGGCCCGCCGCGCCCCGGAGCCCAGGCGAGGCCGGGCTCGGGCGCGAAGAGGCCGCGCGGCGCCCGCCACTCACCCACAGACCGGTAGCCCAGGATCGCGATCTTCCGGGACTTGGACTGCGGCATCTTAGCGGCCTCCTCAGCCCCGGGCCAACCACATCAACCGTGGCGGCGGCGGCGGCTCCTGTGCTGCGATCGGTGGCGGCCGCGCCGGGGCACAGCGGCATCCAGGGGCGGGGCGGGCGGGCGCGGCTGCCTCGGCTCCTCGCTCTCGCGCCCAACCGCCCGGAACCGCCGCGCGGCCCCGCCCCCAAACACGCCCACGTGACCGCGCGCCGCCGCAGGGCCCCCAGAGGCTCGCGTCAGCGCCGCACTCCCACTGCGGCGGCTGCCCTCGCCCCCGAAACGCACGAGGTTGCGTCGGGCGGTGTTTTACTTTAAACGGAAAAAGAGAGGACGCCGAGATGCCCCTGAAAAAATCACGACTGAAACTCGCTGCGTCATGACCCTCCCACCGGCTTCCGCCGCTTTTTAATTACGCCATTTCTCTCCGAGCGCTGATTGGGCAGTTCTAACCCGCCCGCACGGTGACGCGACGGAAACTCCTTCTCCCATTGGGGGCGGTGGAGGGGAGGAGCCAGAGGTGGGGCTGCTTGCCCGGGAGCTAAAAATAAATTCGGACTGGGACCGCGCGGTTGGGCACCAGTGAGGTTTGAAGGCTTCGAACTTCGTAAGGGTCGGTGGCGGACGGGAGGGGCGGAGAGAAGCTAGCTCCCCAGTGATTGGTTAGGTCGGGGTGAGGAGGCGGGGCAAGATGTGGGAGATGCGGTGAATGGTGGAACGCTGAGCGGTTCGTGGACTCCCGCCCTCTGAGCCCTTAAAAGGCGCGAGGCGCGTGGCGGTTGCTCGCTGGGCTGTTGGTTGGTAGTACCTTACTCGTGCTTGTTTTTTTTTTTTTTAAACTCTTTGCTATATTAGCGTTAATAAGTCTGGGTTTGAGGATGCAGGTGATGACTGAGTATCATCCGTGGGTGAAGGACCGTGGGAAGAATGGGATATGCGTTAATTCAAAATGTTATGCATTTCATTGAAAAAGTGCGCACCCCCCAGTTCTGGTCTCAACCCTGGGATTTGCGGATCCCGCACACCTCACGGGAAATAAATAGCGCAAGTCGACACATCTTTAACTGTCAACACCTGCGTGGCTAATTAAGTAGGCAAACGTAAACACCAGCGGTTGTTTGTTGAGAACTCTCCAGAACAGTCCTTCCGAGGGGGGGGCGGGGAATTTAAGACCGATGTGCCTGCGCTCTGGTGTGGGTTGACCTTTCCGGTAAAGCGACGCTGCTGTATTTCCCACAAAAGGCGCACTAATAACCCCTTTTTGCAGTGGTGCTGGTGAAGGGCCCTGGGGATGGCACCAATGTTGGGGTACAAGAAGGGATGCCAGCCTGGGAGGCCTGGTTCCTGCAGAAAGAAGGTGAAAGCCGGGCCCAAGAAATGAGGATGCGATCAGAGCTTTCCGTCATGGTAGGTATTCTTGTCCATGGCGGTTGCCAAAGAAGCAAATACCCACTAATCCCACCGATGTCCTCTGGTGTTGTCCTCGGGCTGTTTGGCTGAGTGGGACCACCGCTCTCTGGTCATGGCCTCTCCCAGTGAGTACAGAGGAGGAGCCCCCAGGAAGCTGAGCGGCAGGGTAGGATTCCTGGTATGAAGATTTAGAGGTGACAGCTTCATACAGACGCCTTGTTGAGTTAAACACTGGCGTTATGGCAGAATCCTTCCACCATCCCGCTGAAGTACTCAACAGGAGAGGGGGCGTGCACATATTCATGTCCTGGGGCGTCTACAGATTGAAGCACCAGGCCACCAGCTGGAAGTGAGAAATGCCTTTAAAGTTGTATTTTATCTTAATGGGTTTTTGCATTTCTACTCTGTAATTAGTTGAAATATTTTTAAAAATTCAGGTCAGATGTGTAATTTTTATCCTGTGAATTTGGATGCACGTACTGCAGTATTTTGAACTGATGGTACTAGACTCTCTAGTGTGTTGTGAAATCAGCTTAGTGGATTTTTTTTTTTTTTGCGGTACGCGGGCCTCTGACTTGTGGCCTCTCCCGTTGCGGAGCACAGGCTCCGGACGCGCAGGCTCAGCGGCCATGGCTCACGGGCCTAGCCGCTCCGCGGCATATGGGATCTTCCCGGACCGGGGCACGAACCCCTTGTCCCTTGCATCGGCAGGCGGACTCTCAACCACTGCGCCACCAGGGAAGCCCTGTTTTTTGTTTTTTTAAATAGAACAACAGAATAAAAAAGAGTAGCTTGCATAGTAAGGGTGAGTATTGTTTCATGACACTTCTGTTGTATGTGTATGTATATTTATAGTTATGCTGTATATGTGTATTGTATACTGAGTTCCATTGTAAAATGTATTTCTTACTGTGCATTGCCTCAAAAAGTTTGAAAGCACTGTCCTAGCGTGGGAGTTTTAGGAGTCCAGACTGGGAAATGCAGTTGTACAGGACAAATCCATTCAAGAAATGTTTCAGTTGTGTTAAAGCCCTTTAAGGCCAGACTCAGGAGTTCCGAAAATTCCTTTATTCCAGAATGGGGAGAATTTCTTTGGTTTAAGAAATGACTCAGATTACCTAAAATATTTGGGATTGATGTATGAATTCACATAGAAATAACTGACTGCAGCCAGACCATATAGAAAATGGACTTGCTTCTGAATTCAAAGTACAGTTGACCTTGAACAACACCGCCCGGATGTTTTCAATAGCAAATTCTATAGTACTACACAATCCAAGGTTGGTTGGATCTGTGGATGCCGGGTGGCAGAGACAGAGGAACCACAGATCCGGAGGGCCATTCTCGGGTTTTCCACTCAGCAGAGGATCCGTGCCCCTGACCCCTGTGCTGTTTAAGGATCAATTGTAGTTCTTCTGATTGAGAACACTTGTTAACCCTTTTCAGCATCAGGGAGTTCTGCCACCAATCAATTTCTCCTGTGCAGGTTCCGCTCTGTCTTATGGCCTCTGCATACTGCCTTCTCTCTGTGTCCTTCTGTTTCCCTGGGAACCGAGAATTCTGTCTCTTCCATTTAAATTCCAGAGAGAAGACATGGTGAGTTTAGCTAATTAGCATTGTCTCTTGAGTGAGGAGCTCATGCTAAGCCTATAGATTGGCCAGGTGAGGCTCCCTTGGCCCAAACCTGTGTAGCTGGTCGTGGCAGTTGATGGCAGTTATTTGAAGCTTGAACTGTTCGTTATTTGGGATTTTATTGTGGGATGTCATTTCTAAGGCCAGTGACATCTGACTTCTAGTTGGAACTAATTCCCGGAGGTAATGTACAAAACTTCTTTTTTTTCTACATTGGGTTAGACTAAGAAAGAGAGGAGTGAAAATCACTACTATGCTTATTTTTCCTAGAAAGACATTTGTGAAATTATTTTACCTTTTCACACGTGAAAGGGTGACCCTAAATGAAGGTAGGCATGAAGGTGTTTTGTTGTCGTTTTGCTTTTTGAATATTTGATGAAGGAAGACTAGAAAAAGAACTAGGCTCACCGTAACCTTGGTACCAGCCAAATCAGACTGGTCTGTTATGCCTCACATAGGGTATTGTTAAAAATCCAACAGTCCAGATGTGGGCAGCATGCCAAGGTCATTTCATTGTGTGGTCTTGTGAATGGGAGAGCGGTTCCCTCGGCAGGGCCTTGGTAGGCCTGTCCTCAGTGTCCTAGCATGAGGCCATCATGCGGAAGCCATGCCCTCGACTTACCTGGGGCTGAAAGAAGATCCTCTTTTTTTTCCCAAAGCCAGGGGATCAGCCTGGCCCAAACCCTGAGGTGTGGGGTTTGGTGAGGTGCTCCCAGAAGCGGGAAGTGGAGTGAGCCGGGGTGGCCCTCAGTCCATGGCGTGGGTTGAGCGTGAGAAAGGAAGTCAGCTCAGCAGGAGCTCTGAGGACAGGTCAGGACTCTGCAGTAGCTGTAGATGATTCTCCATGTGAGGGGATGAATTGTTACCGACCAGGGTTCTTGGACTCTTTAATGAGTAGAAATCGATAGGAGGTCAGATGAGAAATTCAGACAAGGCTTTACTGGGACTTGTGCTGTGGCACGAGGGAGCGAGAACAAGTAACAGGTGCCTTTGCTCGCTCCCTGAGGCGGGGTGAGTTGGTCCCTTAAATGGGGAGAGGGTGGGGGCCGACTGGTGGGTCGGGCTGGAGGTGGCTTAGGTGGTCTGCCCTCCCCCTTGGTGATGCTGTGTGCAGGGATCATGCTTTTGCTCCTGGTACCTCAGACGTGGCAGTTGGATTCTGGCTTTTTTGTTATCTTATTGTTCATAATTGACCCCAACAATACATGCATGCGGCTATTTTTAGTCCCTTTTAGTTTCTTTGTATTCTGTTGCTCCAGGACTGGGGAGAGGAGATGTTTGTCCAGGTGCAAGCACTGCAGTAAAGGGTCCCAGGTCCCAGCCTGTGTCAGAATGTGTCCCCCACAAAGATATGTTGAAGTCCTAACGCTCTCAGAATGTAATCCTATTTGGAAATAGAGCTGTTGATGATATAATTAGTTAAGGTGAGGTCATGCTGGCGTAGGGTGGGCCCTAGTGCAATATGGCTGGTTTCCTCAGAAGAGACGAGGAGATGCAGGCGCACACACAGAGGGACGTGGGGACTGGAGCAGTGCTGCCACAAGCCGAGGAGCACCTGGCGCTCCCAGGAGCTGGAAGAGGCAAGGCAGCGCCCTCCACTGGAGACTTCAGGGGGACCATGGCCCTGCTTCCCACTGAAGGGAGGGTTTTAGACTTCTGGCCACCAGAACTATGAGAAAATAAATTTACTTTTTTTTTTTCCCCATGGGTTGTGGGATCGTAGTTCCCCGACGAGGCATTGAACCCAGGCCCTCGGCAGTGAGAGCGCAGAGTCCTAGCCACTGGACCGCCACAGAATTCCCTTTATGGTTTTTTAAGCCTCAGTTTGTAGTACTTGGTTAGCAGCAGCTCGAGAAAATGAACCCATCAACTGTCCTCAAATTATCAGTAAAGTTTCTTTTAAAGTTTGAATCTAGTGTCTGCTGGGCGGTGGGTGAAATTGGCCTTCTTCCCAACATCCCAAGCCAGCTTGTGCCTAGGGCCTGGCAGAGCAGGTCCTGAGGGTCCCGACGTGGTCATCAGGCATGATGGCTGGAAGGGAGCAGCTGCTCCTAAGAGCCCATGCAGCAGCAGCAGCATCTGGGGATGCTTGGGAGAAGCGGGAGGCCAGGTCCTCGCAATAAAACCAGGCGATGGCTTGGCCACTGAGGCTTTGATTACATACGCTCTGCAAATGTGCCTTAGATGTGGAGTTTAGTCACAGTGCTCATAAGCCACCGAAAGTTATAATTACCGTTTGAGAGACATATTCACCATTGGTTCCTCCTCCTATGTGAAGAGTTCTCAGTGTTGGGTTTTATCCAGCGTGTTGGGATCCAGGGTGTCTACCATTGGTGTGCAGGAAAAAAAAAAAAAGAACTTCTTGTGTTTTTTTAACATTTTTATTTTAAGAATAAAATAATTGAGCTTTGCTAATATGTAATACTGTGTATGGATTGACCATGGCACCGTCACAGCAGACGGTGGCATGTGGTGCTTGGGATGAGAGGTGTCCTGTTGGGGCTTCCACGGCAGGGAGGGGCCGGCAGTGTTGTCCTCACTGTTTAGTGTTCAGAATATTATAATGTATTGCTTTTCACATGTCTGGTTCTGAGGAATTACAGAATGTATTATCTAAGTTCTGCTAAACTGAATCTCACAAAATGGTCATGGGTCTTAAAAGATTTCCTTCAAAGAAACCATGGGGCTTCCCTGGTGGCGCAGTGGTTGAGAGTCCGCCTGCCGGTCCGGAGCCTGTGCTCCGCAACGGGAGAGGCCACACCAGTGAGAGGCCCGCGTACCGCAAAAAAAAAAAAAAAAAAAAAGAAACCATGAATTAATGATGAGAATAAAAATGCAATATAAACACACACTAAGAAAAATAGCAGGGCTACCACCTCTTCCTTGTATGAGCTTTTTGCCAGCTACATTAAAGGTAAACATAATCTAATCATATCTTACAAGAAAATGACCAAAAATTTTTACAAAAAGGTAAAAATTAAGAGCATTTAAAATATGGATTCACATCCACTGTCATTAATGACGACTAAGTGTAATTACACCTTGATATTAGCTGATAATGTAGTGAATATCCCTTAACAAATAATGAGACATTTAAAAACTAAGCATCCAAAACACTAAGGCAGATTTTACAAATTTTTCTGCAGCTTTTTTCTTTGGAAAATTTCAAGCATATATGAAAGTAGATTAGTACAGTGAACCCCAGGCCCATCACTTGCTTCATTCAATATTTACCAAGTCATGGACCATCCTGTTTCATGCTGCCCATTACCCACCCACACATGGATTGTTTTGAAGTAAATCCTAGACGTCCTACCATTTCATTCATAAGTGTTTCAGTATTTTCTCTGAAAGATGACTCTTTAAAAAATAAATGTAACATGCCATTTTTACTCTGAAAACAAAGAAAGCCAATTAAGGAATCGTTAATACCATCAAATAGCCAGACTATTCAAATGTCTCTTAATGTGTCATAATTTTCTTTGCAGTTTGTTCAAATCAGAATCTAATTAAAGTCCATATGGTGTAATTGGTTGCTATATCTCTTAAGTCTTTTTTTAACAACAAACTTTATTTTTTAGAACAGTTTTAGATGTATAGAAAAATTGGGAAGATAGCGTAGAGAATTCCCACATGCCTTGCACCCAGTTCCCCCGTTATTAACATCTCACACTAGTGTGGTACTGTTAGAATTAATTAACCAATATTGAGTCATTATTATTAGCTAAAGTTCATACAGTATTCAGATTTCCTCAGTTTTCCCCTAACACCCTTTTTCAGGTCCAGGGTCCCATCCAGGACACCCTGTTACATTTAGTTGTCATGTCTCCTTAGGCTCCCCTTGGATATGACCATTTCTCAGATTTTTCTTGTTTTTGATGACCTTGAAAGTTTGAGGAATGCTGATCAGGTGTTTTGTAGGTTGTTCCTCAATTGGGATTTGTCTGATGTTTTTCTCAGGTTTTGGGAGGAAGACCACAGAGGTAAAGTGCCATTTTCATCGCATCAAAAGTGCATCGTATCCATGTGACCGACCACTATGGTGGTTGTCCTTGATCACCTGTCTGAGGTGGTGACTGTCAGCTTCCCCACAGGTAAGTTACTCTTCTTTCTCCCTTTCCATGCTGTCCTCTTTGGAAGGAGGTCGCTGTGTGCAGCCCTCACGGACGGGGCTTTATGCTTTACCCTAGTTTCCTCCTGCCTGAACAATTTTCTTTAGCGTTTCTTATAGTCTCCGGCAACAAATTCAACATTTATTTACCTGAAAACTGTCTTTATTTCATTTCTTTAACTTTTTATTTTGAAATAACTATTAACAGATAGTTTAAAAATAGTACAGAGAGGTCCTGTGTACCATTCTCCTGATGGTAACATCTTACATAAATGGGGCACAATCTCAAAAACAGGAAATTGGTACAATCCACAGAACTCATTCAGAATTCACCAATTTTACATGCACTCATTTGTGTGTGTGTGTGTGTTCTATTCAGTTTTATTACATGTGTGGATTTGTGTAACCAAAACCACAATCATAATACAGAGCTGTCCTATCACCACAAATATCTCCCTCATGTTATTTTATTCCTCTACATTTTTTTTTTTTTTTGCGGTACGCGGGCCTCTCACTGTTGTGGCCTCTCCCGTTGCGGAGCACAGGCTCCGGATGCGCAGGCTCAGCGGCCATGGCTCACGGGTCCAGCCGCTCCGTGGCATGTGGGATCTTCCCGGACCGGGGCACAAACCCGCGTCCCCTGCATCGGCAGGCGGACTCCCAACCACTGCGCCACCAGGGAAGCCCTCCTCTACATTTTTTTTTTTTTTTTTTTTTTTTTTTTTTGCTGTACGCGGGCCTCTCACTGTTGTGGCCTCTCCCGTTGCGGAGCACAGGCTCCGGACGCACAGGCTTAGCAGCCATGGCTCACGGGCCCAGCCGCTCCGCGGCACATGGGATCCTCCCAGACCGGGGCACGAACCCGTATCCCCTGCATCGGCAGGCGGACTCTCAACCACTGCGCCACCAGGGAGGCCCCTCCTCTACATTTTTGAAAGACTTTTTATTTTGCTGGATATAGAATTTTAAGTAGACAGCAGGTGTGTGTGTGTGTGTTTGTGTATTTAGTATTAAAGATGTTCCATTTTCTTCAGGCCTCCATTTTTTTTTCTGTTGAGAAGTCAGCTATCATCTTCTTAATTCCTTTATGTAATATGTTCCCCACTACCCTTCTGCTTTTCAGATTTTGTCTTTATTTTTGGTGTTCAGAGTTTGACTGTGATGTGTTTGTGTGTAGTTTTCTTTGCTTTAATGCTGTTTGAGGTTTACTGAGCTTCTTAGATTTGTGAATTACTGTTTTTGATCCAATTTGGAAAACTTCCCTGCCAACATTTCTTCAGGTGTTTTTTTCTGCCCTCATACTCTCTCCTATCTTATTCTGGGACTCCAATTGCACACATATTAGACAGTTTGATAGCTTTCTACCAAACCTCTGTTTCACTAAACCTCTGTTTTTCTGATTTCTAGTTTAATAATTAAAAAAATTTTGGACAACATATTCTTCAGTTCTAGGATTTCCATTTGGTTCCCTTTTATAGTTTCTACCTCTCTCCTGAAGTTCTCCCATCTCTCCCCAGCATATCCCTGTTTTCTGTAAGTTCTTTTTTTTTTTTTTTTTTTCGCAGTACGCGGGCCTCTCACTGTTGTGGCCTCTCCCACTGTGGAGTACAGGCTCCGGATGCGCAGGCTCAGCAGCCATGGCTTACGGGCCTAGCTGCTCCGCGGCATGTGGGATCTTCCTGGACCGGGGCACGAACCTGTGTCCCCTGCATCAGCAGGCGGACTCTCAACCACTGCACCACCAGGAAAGCCCTGTAAGTTCTTTAACATGCTTATCATAGTTATTTTAAAATCTTTGTCTGCTAATTGTAATGTCTGGATCATTCATAGGTCTACTTTTATTGAATGACTTTTCTCTTGATTATAGGTCATTTTGATTTATAGGTCATTTGATAATATGTCATTTCTAGTAATTTATATTTTATAGTGGCCATTATAGATTAAATGTTATAAAAATTCTGGATTGTGTATCTTCTTTTGAAGCCTGTTGAGTTTTGAGTTAATATTTGTATGTGGTGAAAAGTATGGATCAAAGTTTCTTTTAATTTTTGCGCATGAATATCCAGTTGTTCCAGCACCATTCATTGAAAAGACTCTTCTTTCTCCAATGAATTGCTTTTGCATCTTTGTCAAAATTCAGTTGTCCATATATGTGTGGGTCTATTTCTGGATGCTCTTCTGTTCTGTTGATATATTTGTCTGTCATTACATCAACATTATATTGTTTTGATTATCATAGCTTTATAATAAATCTTGACATAAGGTAGTTTTATTCCTCTAATCTTGTTCTTTTTCAGAGTTGTTGTGACTAATCTAAGACCTTTGCATTTTCATATGCATTTTACAATCAGTTTGTCAGTTTCTACAAAAAAGCCTGCTGGAATTTTGATTGGCATTGTGTTGAATCTAATCAATTTTGGGAGAACTTACATTTTAGTGATACTGAGTCTTGACCCATGAGCAAGGTATATCACTCCCCTTATTTAGGTCTTCATTAATTTCTCAGCAGTATTTAGTACTTTTCAGTGTATAGGCTGTATGTATCTTTTATCAGATTTACTCTAAGTATTTCATATTTTGATGCTGTTATAAATGGGGTTTAATTTTTTTTGCTTTTTTGATTGCTTGTTGCTTGTATATAGAAATGCAATTGATTTTTGACTATTGATTTCTTATCCTAAAACATTGCTAAACTCACTAGTTTTAGTAGATTTTTTGTAGAAGTCCATTTGCTTCTCTACATTGATAATCATATAGTTTTTGTTGCTTTTCATTTTGGATGCTTTATCTAATTTTCTTGTCTTACTGCACTATGATTCTGAATAGAAGTGGTGAGAGCAGATACCCTTGTCTTGTCCTCTCCTTGATCTTAGGAAGTAAACAGTATAAATTGCATCATTACGTGTGGTATTGCTTGAGGACAAGATACAATTGGTTCAGACTCTACCTTAGCAAGAGATGTTTATATCTTAAATCATTATGGAAAAAGAAGCATTGACTGGTGTGCCAGTTTTCTTCCAGAAATGGCCCGTCAGCAAGGCAAGGACTTCAGCTTCGAGTACCCCTAGGTTTGAACTCCTGCTCTGTCCCCTAAAACCTGCACAGCCCTGGGCAAGCCACGTGACCTCCACGTGCCTCCCGGGCCCGGTGACGGCACTGGGTGAGCCAACACTGGGGAAGGCTTCGCCTGTCATCTTGCCCCTTTACTTTGCTTTCCTTCTTTTCTCTTTTGAGATCAGATTAAATGCTTGATTCTGTCCTTGGTGTGACATACAGTATGTGACATGGCGCTGAATATAACGTTTCTTCTTAGCCTTGTTCTCAAATTATTCTATGATACTTACTTTTCTCTGAATTCTTTCGTAATATCAGTTCATTTCTTGTTACTTGGTCTTTAATGTGGTTTTTGTTAAAGATTTCATTTCCAAGGAAAGGCCAACTTTCCTTTGATTTTGATGGAGGGAAGATTAGCTACATAAGTCTTTTGAAATTAAAGCGAGTGAACCAAAACACAAACATGAAAGGAGTATCGAATGCTTCCCTGAACTAAAAAGGTTCCCATCCCAGAGCTTCTAAAGTTGGGAGGGCTCTTTTGCTCGTTCTTTAAGGAGGTAGCCCAGAAGAAAAGAAAACCAGCTACAGTAGTTAAGAGGAGACAGGAACAGCCAGCTGGAGACAAACCAATGAAAAGCCTTAGAGGCCGCACTTGGCTGAAGGAAGAAAGAGATCTGACCTCAGTGTGCTATACAGAGGTCTTCCCTGAACTGGGCAGTGCCAGGCTTGGTTCAGAAGTCTCCTTTGTTAGTCGGATGTCAGCATGACCAAGGTCAAGGTCGAAGAGGAAACTTACAAAATGGGTTGGATGTTAAAAAACAAAAAAACAAAAAAACAGGTGATGTGCAGATAAACTACAAGAAAGAAGCCGGCTTGAATTTATTGTGTGTAAGAAAATTTGGCTGTGAATTTTCCGTGAGAATTATAATTTTTAAGATTAACACAAGCATAAAATTAGCCAGCCGTCAAGAGTTCAAGAAAATTTGTCATTTAGTGTGCCGTATACTAAACAGTAAAAATATTCAAACAGGAGAATTTTGGGAATAAGCATTGTGCCCTGGTTGAACAGTAGGTTACCTTATAAAACCTCACTTAACAGTACATAAATTCTGAACTGAAATATCCCATCCTGATTTGGAGTATAGCTTTGTCTCAGTGTTTGCTGAAATGTAGAAGCTCATTAGTAACTTGAACTAATATTAGATCAAAGTCATTACATTAGTACGCTGAGTCTGTATGGATAGTTTCATTTTCAACTCTAGTGAGCAGAACAGGCAGGGTGCTCTCTGGTTAATTATACAGCTGCGTTCTGGGGAGATCTTGGAAGGCTTTTCATGCCCATAGGGTGCTACGGGGGGTTTCTTCCTGCACAGGTGGGCATGGTCTGTGTGACGTGACTCTGCAGTTCTGGCCCAGCGCTGGCTGCATCAGGATGGGCACCTGACCCAGGGGTGGCCTCCTCAAAGCCTGGCTCGGACGGGTGATCTATTCTGTACGATTGGCTCAGCTTTCCCAGCCCCTCGGAGCTTGAGTGTAAGATGTGTCAAGTCAGAAGCAGGGTAGGAGCTGAAAGACACACAGGGAAACGGGAGCCATAAGCCGCCAAAGACACACAGCAGAGAGGGGTGCAACAGGTAGAAACAGGAGACAACTGCTGCGCTTGGGGGGCAGCGGAACCCAAGTGGGAGGGCAGCACTGCCCTCCAGAGCCCGCTGTGCCTCACCTTTCCGTGTAACCTGTCACTAAGGCAGTCAACCTATAGCTTTTCTCAGGAGCCAGGACGCAAGGCAAGGCCTTTGCTTATTAACTGGCTGGTTCTCAGGAGCAGCTCTTGTGTCATTGCGTGAACTTGGTACAGAGTTGGCCATTGTCAGTATTTAGTCAGAATACTTAAAGAGGGAGAGGTGGATGGGCCGGCCAGTAATGCAGTCAAGAAAAATATCAGGGCGTAGAGTACTTAAATTCTATACAATTGGAGGGCATATCTTAGGAATTATGGTAATTTGGTACTTTTCAAATTTCAGATTGTGTAAGTAGATTTCCATTAAACAAGAATTATTGATTACGACAGTTGTCAACATTTTGTAACTTTAGTTTTGCAGTTTTTATTCCACTCATGGTCCCCCTTCCCCATTGAAGTAATTGCTGCAAATTGGGTAAACTGCAGAGGCAGTCAGGATTACTCACCATCACTGGATAGATCCATACAACCAAAGGCTTATTAGCTCAGATTCAGGCTTTTTCTTAAGTAACCCTGTCTTAGCCTATTTGGGCTGCTGTAACAAAGTGTCACAGGCCGGGTGGCTTATAAACAACAGAGATGTATTTCTCCTGGAGGCTGGAAGTCTGAGATCAGGGTGCCAGCAGGGTTGGGTGAGGGCCCTCTTCTGGGTAGCAGATTTCCTATTGTATACTCACATGGTGGAAGAAATAATAATTAAAAAAAATTCTCTTGAAATTCCATTATCCAGAGGTAACTGCTGTTGGTACTTTGGTATAACGTATTTCTAGACTTTTTTTCTAATCACATATCTATACATTTGTAACCTACAAAAATGAAATACTGTCCATTCCATTTTACACCATTTTTCTTTGGCAAATACACATCCATCTACAGCATAATTCTGACCGTCTATGTAGTATTCCACTGTATGACTCTATCATGATCTATGATAATAGCAGTTTATGGAGCTTTTACTTGGTTCCAACTGCTTTGTATGCATTATCTTGGTTAATTCTCACACCAACTCTATGAGGATGGGTTTGCTGCAGTATCTCCACTTAAAACACAGAAAACTGAGCTTTAGGGCTGCCGACCTGCTCCAGATGGCACATCCGTCAAGTGGAGCCTAGAATGCCAGCACCTACACGTATTTTTATTTCAGCACCTACACTTCTAACAACTGTGCTTTTGTGCTTCCTATTGTGCATTTTGGTGGCTTCCAGAAAGCCACATGCCAATCATTATTTTGGTAAAAATATAATTTTTTATTAAGCTGAATGAACATTTAAATTTCATAGAACAAGTTTTTACAGTGAAAGCAATAAGGTTTTATACCTTTCCCACTGATATTTAATAAACTCAAATTACAATTTATGCTAATTCTCTTTAATTTTTAAGATTTTAATTAATTAATTAATCTATGGCTGCATCGGGTCTTTGTTGCTGCACGCGGGCTTTCTCTAGTTGCAGTGAGCGGGGGCTACTCTTTGTTGTGGTGCCTGGGCTTCTCATTGCAGTGGCTTCTCTGGTTGTGGAGCACGGGCTCTAGGCGCGCGGGCTTCAGTAGTTGTGGCACGTGGGCTCAGTAGTTGTGGCTCCGTGGGCTCTAGAGCTCAGGCTCAGTAGTTGTGACACACGGGCATAGTTGTTCCGCGGCATGTGGGATCTTCCCGGACCAGGGCTCGAACCCGTGTCCCCTGCATTGGCAGGCGGATTCTTAACCACTGCGCCACCAGGGAAGCCCAACTAATTCTATTGTGGATGAGCTCGCTGTGTTAACTCCCTCCACACCGCTCCTGTTGGCAGACCTTCCCAGATTCAGGGCGCCACGTGGTCCTGAGGCAGCTCTACTTCACTGAGGGCCCTGGTGGAGGTCCTCCCTGCTGGCAGTGTCTCCTCCTCCCCAGGCGTAGCTGAGAGGGGAAGCACTGCCTAGAAGACGAGAAGGACGTGGGCTGCTCCTCTCCGGGGCCTGTTCTAGGACCTCTGCCCCACCCCAGCCCCTGCATCTTCCCCCCATGCCGAAAAGTCAGAGATTAAAGACCATCCCTACATACACTGCACAAGACCCACTCTGCCCCCCCCACTTTCCCAGTAGGAAAGCAGTCATTTCCCACTTGCAGAAGAGCATAGTACCTTTCCACGCAAAGGTTATTTCAAGCAACTGCTATCTGGGTATAACCTGAACCCAACACAATACTTGTACAGAGTGAGTTTCATAAGCTGGTAAAGGGCTGACTTCCAGTACTGTTAAATTGTGATGCTAGATGAGGTTGGCATATACTTTCCAATTTGATTCAGATTATCTCTGAGAAATGGTCAGTTTAATCCAGATTTCCTAGGATGATGCTCTGATGGCGCTCTCATTTGGGTTTCTGAATGTGTTCTGTCAGCTGGTAGATACCTAGGGAATGTACTTAAAAGGGGGTGAAATTGATTCTAGTCTCCTGTGGTATCAGTATACACTTAAAAATTGGAGGTCTTCAAATAAGAGCATGGGTAACTCGAGGAGGATGCAGAAGCTTTCCAAGAGACACACAAGAACAGATAATTTAAAGAGAATCAACTTCTGGATTTTCAACTTAAATGTATACTATTTCCTAGATGGAGCTGTCTGGGAATATACCTGAGTTCATTGTAGCTTTTTCCCCACTTTACAAAAGAAGTTAGCCCCTTCACCAGCCCTAAATCTTACCAGGTTGCATTATTTCAGGTGTACAAAACACTGGGGTGCCAAGTAAAGGGAAAAACTCCTTGAGTGATTAATGGAAACATGGCAAACCCCTAGTGTTTCCTGTATTCTTCCTTTTTATGCACGTTTATGTTAAGGTTGAAGCCTGGTGTTAGAACTGAGGTATTTTGACCTGAGTTGAGATATTCAAAAAGAGGATAGAAAGGGATGGAGAGAATGACAACTTTCCTTTATTTCCCTCTTCCATCCCTGGGCTGTTGTCAATATATATCCATCTTCAGGGAGAGTTTCATGAGAGCAAAGCAAAGAGAGCATTGATAAGAAATAATATGTGTAAAAACCAGCTTTGAAAAAAACTTATCAGGACATAATTTTTTTAAAAATAAATTTATTTATTTATTTGGCTGCGTTGGGTCTTCGTTGCTGCTCACGGGCTTTCTCTTGTGTGGCGAGCAGGGGCTACTCTTTGTTGTGGTGCATGGGCTTCTCATTGCAGTGGCTTCTCCTGTTGTGGAGCATGGGCTCTAGGTGCGAGGTCTTCAGTAGTTGTGGCACGAGGGCTCAGTAGCTGTGGCTCGTGGGTTCTAGAGCGCAGGCTCAGTAGTTGTGGCGCCTGGGCTTAGTTGCTCCGCGGCATGTGGAATCTTCCCGGACCACGGCTCGAAACCGTTTCCCCTGCACTGGCAGGCAGATTCTTAACCACTGCCCCACGAGGGAAGCCCCAGAACGTAATTCTTTTCAACTGCTCTCAGTACTCATCTCTTGGTTGTATCATTAACTAGAAAGAAAAGAACTTTAAATAGCCAAAGCAGTATGATAGTTAAGCTGGTTCTGTTAATTACAGATGAAAAAATTTCTTGAGCCACCAAAATTTTCAACATATATTGGATAAAATCCAAGGATAAAGCTTTGATATTTCTTTAATAGTTGGAGTGCATTGTTCAGAAATGGTACTTAAAACCCATTTTACCAAATCATCATGAAATATTTATGTGTATTTTAATCATTTTTATTTCATCTTTTATTTTTTTTATTTTTTATTTTTTTTGCTGTACGCGGGCCTCTCACTGTTGTGGCCTCTCCCCTTGCGGAGCACAGGCTCCGGACGCACAGGCTCAGCGGCCATGGCTCACGGGCCCAGCCGCTCCGCGGCATATGGGATCCTCCCAGACCGGGGCACGAACCCGTATCCCCTGCATCGGCAGGCGGACTCTCAACCACTGCGCCACCAGGGAGGCCCTATTTCATCTTTTAAATGTTTAAATTTTCTTACCTCCAAAGAGCCAAAAATAGAAGTTTATGCTAGCTGCTGGACTGACTAGTGTTAGCATTATGTGGTCATACTCTTCTCTTTGACTGAATACATAGGAAATTTTTTTTTTTTTTTTTTTCGGTATGCAGGCCTCTCACTGTTGTGGCCTCTCCCGTTGTGGAGCACAGGCTCCGGACGCACAGGCTCAGCGGCCATGGCTCACGGGCCCAACCACTCCACGGCATGTGGGATCGTCCCGGACCGGGGCACGAACCTGTGTCCCCTGCATCAGCAGGCGGACTCTCAACCACTGTGCCACCAGGGAAGCCCCATAGGAAAAATTTTTATCATGATATCTCACAAAGTAAACATTTCTTTTAAAATATTCTTATTTAATTATTTTCAAATAAATGAAAGATGAAAATGGATGGTCTAAAATAAGACTAAAGATTCTGGAATGTTAAGTTTTTTTGTTTATGCCAGACTGGAGCAGCAGTGGAATATTTGAGGCTTTTTTTTTTTTTTTTTTTTTGGCTGTGTTGGGTCTTCGTTGCTGCATGTGGGCTTTCTCTAGTTGTGGCGAGCGGGGGCTACTCTTCGTTGCGGTGCGCGGGCCTCTCATTGCAGTGGCTTCTGTTGTTGCGGAGCATGGGCTCTAGGTGCGCGGGCTTCAGTAGTTGTGGCGCATGGGCTCTAGAGCGCAGGCTCAGTAGTTGTGGCGCCTGGGCTTAGTTGCTCCGCAGCATGTGGGATCTTCCCGGACCAGGGCTCAAGCCCGTGTCCCCTGCATTGGCAGGCAGATTCTTAACCACTGCGCCACCAGGGAAGCCTTTCTGAGGCTTTTTGACACTCCATTTCTTGCGTTTTTTTTTTTTTTTTTATGTTGGGGGTAGGAGTTTATTAATTAATTAATTAATTTTTGCTGTGTTGGGTCTTAGTTTCTGTGCAAGGGCTTTCTCTAGTTGTGGCAGGCGGGGGCCACTCTTCATCGCGGCGCACGGGCCTCTCACTATCGCGGCCTCTCTTGTTGCGGAGCACAGGCTCCAGACGCGCAGGCTCAGTAGTTGTGGCTCACGGGCCTAGTTGCTCCGTGGCATGTGGGATCCTCCCAGACCAGGGCTCGAACCCGTGTCCCCTGCATTAGCAGGCAGATTCTCAACCACTGCGCCACCAGGGAAGCCCATTTCTTGTTTTTGAGTGTTTGCTTTCTGGTTTTTTTGCTTAGTTGCATGTCAGGAAACAAACAATGTCTGACTGTCTTGTAATAGGAAGTACAAGTCCCGTCTATGAAATGTTTTTGCCAAAAAATGAAACCTGAGTCTGAAGAAGCCCCAGGTCTAACTACTGGGATAGGGGAACATGCTAAATGACACCCAGTGAAACATCAGCAATCCAGAATGTGCAGAGATCTATCGGATAAGCCTCTCGATTTCTTCCACAGCTAAATGACCTGGAAAAAGGGAGGTGGGTAGAGAATTCTTACAGCTTAAAAGAGCTGAGAGAGAAATCAACCAACTCCAATGTGTGGCTCTTGTTTACATCCTGATATGAACACACCAAATGTGTGTGGCATTGGGGATGTTTGAAACTGAAGAGTATTACATGATATTATGGGATTTTCTTAATTATGTTCAGTTGGGGTAACTGCATGATAGTTAAATGTCTTTAAAAGTTCCTGGGCTTCCCTGGTGGTGCAGTGGTTGAGGGTTCGCCTGCCGGTGCAGGGGACACGGGTTCGTGCCCCGGTCCAGGAAGATCTCATATGCTGCGCAGGGGCTGGCCCCGTGAGCCGTGGCCACTGGTCCTGTGTGTCCAGAGCCTGTGCTCTGCAACGGGAGAGGCCACGGCAGTGAGAGGCCCGCGTACCGCAAAAAAAAAAAAAAAGTTCCTATCTATTTGAGACAGTGTTGAAATATGAACAAATTCCAAATAGAAGGAGAAAGTGGAATAAGAAATGGAGTAGAATGAGAAAAATATAATCAAAAGAATAGGAGGGAAAAAGAAACATAAAATAAGGCCATGAAAATAGAAAACACAAAGTAAACCCAAATACAAATATATCAGTAATTATAACAAATGGACCTCAAATGTTCTAAAGACAAAAATTGACAGAATGTATGTAAAAAAAAATCTATCCAGGGCTTCCCTGGTGGTGCAGTGGTTGAGAGTCCGCCTGCCGATGCAGGGGACATGGGTTCGTGCCCCGGTCCGGGAGGATCCCACATGCCGCGGAGCGGCTGGGTCCGTGAGCCATGGCCGCTGAGCCTGCGCGTCCGGAGCCTGTGCTCCGTAACGGGAGAGGCCACAACAGTGAGAGGCCAGCTTACTGCAAAAAAACAAAACAACAACAACAAAAACTATCCATATGACGACTGTAAGAGAAACATCTAAAACATACAAAAAATTGAAAGTAAATGTTGGAAAAGGATATACCAAATACTAACCAAAAGAAAGTTTGTGAAGCTACATTGATTAAAAAAAAAACAAAACCAAAATAGGTTTTAAAGCAAAACCATTATTATGGATAGAGAGTCTCTAAATAATTATAAAAGGTTTAAATCACTAGGAACATATTACAATGCTAAACTTATATAAGCAATAACATTCTATTCAGGTAAAATATATTAAGCAAAACTTGACACAACTACAAGGAGAAAAAGAAATCATATAGGATATTTTAATACCTTTCAGTAATTGATAGGTGAAATAGTGTTTAAAAATCAGTGAGGAGAGGAAAGATTTGAGGAGCAGAATTAACAAACTTGTGTAATAACCACCTATCAGACATTGCTCTCAACAAACGAAAAGAAATACATTCAAGCCATTTATGAAACTGACCACGTAGTGGGGTTATGAAGCAAGTCTCAACAAATTTCCAAGAATTTCTCACATCGGCCACATTCTCTGACCACAATGCAGTTAAGTCGGAAATCAATAACAAAAACATAGAAAGAGGACCCCATACATTTGGGAAGTAGGAAATGTACTTCTATATAATTCATGGGTCAAGAAGAAACCATAAGGGAAATTAGAAAATATTTAAACTGAATGATAAGAAAAATGCTACAAATAAACACTACAAATCAAGGCTTATGGGATGCCATAAAAGGGAAATTTTAATCTTAAATGCCTACATTAGAACAATAGAAAAGGCTGAATATTAATGATTTTAGTGATCTATTTAAGAACTTGGGATAAGAACACAATAAACTCAAGGAAAGCAGAAGGAGGGAAAAATAATGAGCTGAAATTAAAAATATACAAAACAAAAATTAAATATTACCAACAAAGGAAAATGTTGGTTTCGGGAAGAACTAATAAAATCAACAAGCATCTGGCTACGCAGCAGGTCTAGAAAAGTCACTGGTCCAGGCTGAGCAGGAGGATGGCAAGGCCCAGGAGGGATGCCTCTAAGAACAAGGACACAGATGGGTTAGCTCATGTTTTTGAACTCAGTGTGAGGGGACTAGCATTTCTTGCTGAGTGTTTGGAGCTGAATTAATGATAGGTGATGAAAAACTAAGCAAATGAAGAAGTGACAGCTGCGGTCAGCCAAGGCAGAGCATGAGGCCATCCAGGGCTGGGATTTTTCAGGAGGAGAGGGGCAGGGGGTTGGTGCTGTCTGGACTGGAATCTAGGCTGGACGCGGAGGGCAGGGAGGCAGGAGGGGCAGACAGTGGGGGCTGTGGACTCACAGGGCCCCAAGCACGGGGCTGGGGGAGGAGGAGGGCTGCTCCCCAAGTCAGTGACCCCCACCTGAAAATGGTCGTGGACCAGCAGAAGGGTCCGAGGCTGCCGGTGAGGTGCTGCGGGGGAGGCCATTTCCCATCGTTTCACTTCCCTGCAAGGTGTGCTCCCCACTTGCTTACACCATCATTTCTGTTTCACAGCAGAGGTGGGGAACATTCTTCAAGACAATTTGCAGATGACAGAGGAAAGTACCCACTGTTCTTCAATAACTGTTCACATTCCTTAAAAATGCCTATTCCAAAAAAGAGCAATTTGGATCAACTATAGCATAATAAATAGAACTTTCAGGTGCACAAGTATTACAAACAGATCTAAATTATTCATCACTAAGTGTTATGTTAAGTTGTCTGAAATCTATAATATGGCAACTTTTGAGTGCCAGCTTTGAAATGTTAGTAATCGTGAGTAGCGTGGCCAATTTCTAATGAACACATTTCAAGTGACTGCTGAGTGAATCTCTGTTACCATTTGAAAAATCTCAAGTGTCTGCTTTTTAATTCTCGGCTATATCCTATCACTTATGTAATGTTAATGTGTCTAGATTAAGGTAAAATTACTTTAAAAGGAAAGCAAACTGTTTACTTCTGTAAAAAGTTTTTGCAAATTTTTTTTTTTTTTTTACTTTTGGCTGCGTTGGGTCTTCGTTGCTGCACACGGGCTTTCTCTAGTTGTGGTGAGCAGGGGCTACTCTTTGTTGCAGTGCGCAGGCTTCTTATTGCGGTGGCTTCTCTTGTTGCAGAGCACGGGCTCTAGGTGTGTGGGCTCAGTAGTTGTGGCTCACGGGTTCTAGAGCGCAGGCTCAGTAGTTGTGGCACATGGGCTTAGTTGCTCCGTGGCATGTGGGATCTTCCCAGACCAGGGCTTGAACCCGTGTCCCCTGCATTTGCAGGCGGATTCTCAACCACTGTGCCACCAGGGAAGCCCCTGTAAAGTCTTAAAAACAAGTTTTTAGCACGGAACATTTCAAACACATACTCAGCACCTAGCTCTGTCACACGCATCAGTCTGCCGTCACATGGCTTGTCCTCCCGGTGTCTCTGTGTCTCTCTCTTCTCATAAGGTCACCAGTTATATTATAGGATTAGGGCAGGCCCTACTCCACTAGGGCCTCATCTAACTTGATGACATCTGCAAAGACCCAAATACGGTCACCTTCACAGGTCCTGGGGGTGAGGACTTCAGCAAAACCTTTTGGGGGACACAGTTCAACCCACAGCAGCCATTTAGATCTGGGGTTAAGAGCATGGGCTTTGGAGTTAGGACTGTTATCAAGTCCCAATGTCCTCAAACTTGAAGCGGTATGAACTTGGCCCAGTGAACATTTCTGTGCTGGTGAAGACCGCTTTGCGATGGTGTGTGAGGATTGAGACGATGACGGCATGCAGAGTGGCTCCAGGGGAAAGCACTTAGTGCCTTGCAGCAGCTCCTCCCCCTTCTGTTCTTTGCATTGTTATTTGTGTTGATTGTAATTATTAATACCATGTGGTCAGAAAAGGTCTCATCAAGAGGGTGAGATTTCAGCAAGACTCTAAGGCAGTGAGGGAATTAGCTCAGCTGAAATCTGGGGTGGGGATTCCAGGGAGAGAAAGCAGCTGGAGCACAACCCTTAAGATGCCCGATGTTGCTCCCCTTCCTTAATCCGCCCCCGATCCCCCACGAGGGCAGGGATTTGTTGTGCTCACAGGTATGGCCCAGGCAGGTGCTCTGTGCACAGTAAGTTAATATTGAAGCCCCGTTGATCGGGACTAAACAACTCTCCTCTTTGGCATGTTTCTGAAAAGTAGCAGGGATGATGTGGGCCACAAGCCACCCAAGTCCCCTCATTCCAGACGGGCTTACTGGGAACCTGCAAACCAGGGACCGCCCGCCTCTGCCCCTGCTTCCACGCGACACTTGTGATGAGGACTCCTCCTGGGGCTTTTCCTCAGCGTTTTTTTTGGTTTCTGGAAATTGTTTCAGCTGGCAAAAAAAGACAAGGGGCAAAGAAAGATGGTGCACGGAATTCTCGAAACATCCCGGAGTGGCTCTTCCTGGATTTTAAGGGGGTCAGGAGCGAGCTCCTCGGATCCCCTGCTCCGTCTGTGAGGGTGGGAGGGGCTGGCCCTACACGCAAGTCCTTCTGGTCTGTTCCACCCGCAGCTCCTGAAGCCAGGCTCATTGTCCTCTCTGAGCAGGCGTTGGTGTGCTTTTCTCTGTCCTCCTCACAGGCGGAGGGCGCTCCCTTCACTTGGGGTCCACCGTGTTCCCTGCTCTTGACCTCTGTGCCCTCCGGCATCCCCTCCCGTGAGGGCAGCTGTCTCTGACTGAGGGCACCTGTCTGGGGGTCCTCCAGTAAGTCAGTGCCCTTTGTGTTAGAAAAGGCGGAACCCCCTTATCCTTAGGAACCTTCGTTCGGCATCTCCTTCCGGGATCCCTGTGTCGGTCCTCGAACGTCGAAGCTTAAGGCAGAGAAGAGGGCCGCCTCTGAGTTTGTAGATGACGCTCCATCTTCTGTGGCATCTTTCTAACTTTATCAAGTAAGCCAGCAAGTTCGAGGGAAGAGCTCTCGTGACCGGAGCACGTCACCAGACCCACGATCCTAGTAGATGCATCAGTACTGGCCCTTCCCGACCGCTCATCAAACACTCGGTGAACATTCAGGAAGCACCTCCCAGGTGCCAGGGTAAGTGAACGGAGACGAATAGGATCTTGTCACCTTCCTAGGGACTCAGGTGACCACCGCGTCAACGATGGCAGCATCTGCTCCTCACACACATAGTCCTTGAGCATTCCCGGAGCGCCCGTCCACGGAAGTGTGTGTGTCGATGTGTGTATCCCGCGCAGTGACTCTGCAGACGGGGACCGCAGGCTAGGAGAGGTGAGGGATTTCACAGCGGCTTCCTGGGAGCGCCCTTCCGCCGCTTGTGGATGCCAGGTGGTCTCAAGCCTGCTCTGGGCTCTCAGGGAAGAAGGCAGGGCGGAGCAAGGACTCGTGGTGCGTAGGGCTCCGGGCGTCCTACTTCACGTGAGGCTCGGAGGCGGGAGGCGTCCGTCCGCGGGTGGGGAGCGTCACGGGCGCCGTCAGAGGGAAGCAGGGTTTGGATTGGAGCCTGGAGAGCGGGCGGGCGGGGTGGGAGGGGCCTCGTCCCCGCGGAGGATGTCGGGCCGCGGGCGCTGGTGGTTTCTGAGCTGTGAGGTGAGGTGAGTTCTGGTTTAAAATTGCAGTGCGACGACTGTGACGAATGTGAGTTGTAAGGGGCCCCTTTTCGGGCTCACCGATCTGAACGCCTTCGAAAGCTCTGTCCGAAACGCTGCCGTTTTGTGATGTCTTTTCGAGGGAGGTTTCCAGCGTGTCTGCGCTGCGTGCGGGGACGGAGAGTCCCGCGTGGGGCGGGGGGCGCGGGGACCGGGCGGTGACGAGGCGGGGGCGCTCCGCGCGGGGAGGCCCTGCCGCCCTGAGGCAGCCGAGCCCCGCGCTGGGGCGGCCGGGACGCCGGGGAGCTCGTTGAAAGGGCGGCGGAGCCCGAGGTCTCAGGTGTGCAGGGCCGAGAGGCGGGCCTCGGGTGCTAGGCCCTCGGGCCCGGAGCCGAGGCGCAGGAGGCAGCGGGAGGGGACAGGCTTCAGCTGGAGGGGAGCGGCTTTGCCGCTGGCTGGTGGGAAGCGTTTCTTCCTCAAAGGCGCCCCGGGACCGGTGGGTCACTGGAATGAGCGAGGTGGCCCCGGCCTGTGGCGAATGAGCACCGGTGACACCGGGAGCGCTGGCCAGACTTCTCTGCTGTGCTGTGGCCGGGGTGGGGCCGAGATGCTAGAGTCCTGACCTTGGCGAGCAGGAACGGCCGTGGCACCAAGCCTCTGTCCTCAGTGCGCTAGAACTAGGCGTTTGCTCTGGTCGCCGTGCCTGGGATGCAGGTTTTCCAGGGAGGGAGACACAGGGTTGAAGTCAGGACCGGTGTTTCAGCGAGTTTTCAGCTTCCGATCTGTGAGGTGCAAAGCGCGGCAGTGCTTCGGGCGCAGAGATGTCTGGAGAGAACTGGGCACCTGATTTTCTTCCAGCTTCCCCGCAGGAAGGAACCTCAGTTTGCTTTGAGGGCTGAATAATTGTACTCTGCCCTTGCTGAGGTCGACATCTAAAGGTAAGTTTTAATGCAGTGTGTTTGGAACAAGAAGTAAGATGGGGTGATCCACAATGAGATGGAATTTCAGGGGTTTCTCATGAAGGTGTTTTAAGTGTGCTTCATACACGGACTTACAATTATGCCAGCTTTGCAGGTAATTTTTTACGTGAGAAACAATTTTAGAGTTTGTTCTCGATTCCTTTATGAAAATAAAATAACTGAGTGAAATTGACTTTCCACGTACTTCCCTGTGGGTAGCAGCTTTCTCCTTAGAGTGCTATTAAGCAAAGTAAAAGCCCCTTTTTTGGTGAAAATGCTTTGGAAGGAGATTGTGATGAGGGTCATATGGACCCATGGAACTGGCCTGTGGATTATTTCAATTGTCTCCTTTCCCAGAAAGGCTGCCCACTGAGTTTTTCTTCCAAAGACAGGTGGATTCAGTTAGGAAGTAACAAATACAATCGCAATACCAAGAAGATTCTAATTGTTTAGGGCAGAGTTTCTAACTTCACCACTGCAGACATCTTGGGCTGGATACTCGTTGTCATGGGGGCCGTCCTGTGCAGTGTAGTGAGTTTTGTGGCACCTGTGGTCTCTACCCACCACATGCCAGTAGCACACAGCCCCTCTCTCCACCGCCAGTGGTGACAACCAAAATGTCTCCACTTTGCCAAATGTCCTCTAGGGTCAGAACCTCCCCAGATTGAGAACCAGTGGTTTAAGAGGACTGTCTCTTCATGCAAAGATGTTTCTCTGAAAAAATGTTATGAGAAATGTTATCGGCTCAATACGTCTGTAAGTTTTTCTCGGAGATGAGAATACAGAACAGATGCCCTCCATTTCTGGAGCAGACGTGGTGGTTCTGATATGCTCTTCCTTTCAGATTCATCACTTTTGTTCACAGTCTTTGGAGGTGCTGTCGGTGTGAGGGCCAGAGTCACAGTGGGCGCTTAAGTGAGCCCATGGCCCACTGGGTCTTAGCGAGCCTCAAGGTGAGGAGGGCGCTACAAACGCTTGAGGCTTGTCCTGCAAGGGTTTCCAAAGTGAGTTCTCTCTCTCAAATGTTTAGACGTTTCCCCTTAGAATCTTTCCTTCACTTGGCCTTCAAGTGCCACTTTTCCTTATTCCTAGAGGGGCACAGAGAAGCATGTTTTCTGTAACCCAGTCTTGATCATTTGCTGGGAACAAATAACTCTTAGGTGGAAACAGAAGGATAATGGATCTTCGTTAGTTGTAGCCTGACCGCTAGACTAGGTTGCTTCACTTAGGCCAACGTGTGTAACACTTACATCTGCTCCACACCCTGATGTGCTTGACCTGCTTGGGGGAGGGTCCGAGGCCTGCAGGACATGTGTGTGGGTCGTGGGAAGAGACAGTGCTGACATGGTTCTTTGTTAAGTGGCTCCCAGCTGTCTTCTGAAGCAGAAGACACACAGCATGCCTCCTTCACCCCGTGCATAGTGTGTGCACGCTTCCGTATGCTACACAAGCAAGGGGCGGATTGAGAATAGATACTTTGAGTTTAAAAACTGTGTTATTTTAGCAGCTTGGAGATTTTTTCCTTTTCCCAAGTATTTTTTTCTTTTTTAAATTGAGGTATAGTTGATTCACAATGTTGTGTTGGTTTCAGGTGTGCAGCAAAGTGATTCATATGTGTATATACATATATTCTTTTTCCGTTTTTTTCCACTACAGATTATTACAAGATAGTGAATATAGTTCTCTGTGTTATACAGTAAGTCCTTGTTTATCTATTTTATTTTTTTTTGGCTGTGTTGGGTCTTCGTTGCTGCGCGCGGGCTTTCTCTAGTTGTGGAGAGCGGAGGCTACTCTTCGTTGTGGTGCGCAGGCTTCTCATTGCCGTGGCCTCTCGTTGCGGAGCACGGGCTCTAGGCGTGCGGGCTTCAGTCGTTGTGGCTCAACGGGCTCTAAAGCGCATGCTCAGTAGTTGTGGCTCACGGGCTTAGTTACTCTTGCCAGACCAGGGCTCGAATCCGTGTCCCCTGCGTTGGCAGGCGGATTCTTAACCACTGCGCCACCAGGGACGCCCTATCTGTTTTATATATAGTAGTGTGTATCTGTTAACCCCAAACTCCTAACTTACCCCGCCCCCACTTTACCCTTTGTTAACCATAAGTTTGTTTTCTATGTGAATCTATTTGTTTTGTAAATAAGTTCATTTGTATCACTTTTTTAGATTACACATATAAGTGATATCATATAATTTGTCTTTCTCTGACTTCAATTAGTATGATAATCTCTAGGTCCATCCATGTTCCTGCAAACGGCATTATTTCATTCTTATTGCTGAGTAATATTCCATTGTATATACGTACCACATCTTATTTGTATATTCATTTGTTGATGGACACTTAGTTTGCTTCCATATCTTGGCTATTATAAATAGTGCTGCTATGAACATTGGAGCGCATGTATCTTTTTGGATTAGTTTTTGTCTTTTTGGATATATGACCAGGAGTGGGATTGCATGATTATATGGCAACCCTGTTTTTATTTAAGGACCCTCCATACTGTTTTCCATAGTGGCTGCACCAATTTACATTCCCACCAACAGTGTAGGAGGGTTCCCTTTTCTCGACACCCTCTCCAGCATTTATTATTTGTAGATTTTTTTTGACGATGGCCATTATGACTGGTGTGAAGTGATACCTCATTGTAGTTTTGATTTGCATTTCTCTAATCATTAGTGATGTTGAGCATCTTTTCATGCATCTGTTGGCCATCTGTATATCTTCTTTGGAGAAATGTCTATTTAGGTCTTCTGCCCATTTTTTGATTGGGTTGTTTTTTTGATACTGAGCTGTATGAGCTGTTTGTATATTTTGGAAATTAAGCTCTTGTTGATCACATAGTTTGTAAATATTTTCTCCCATTTCATAGGTTGTCTTTTCATTTTTGTTTATGGTTTCCTTTCCTGTGCAAAAGTTTGTAAGTTTGATTAGGTCCCATTTATTTTTGCTTTCATTTCTTTTGCCTTGGAAGACTGACCTAAGAAAACATTGGTACAATTAATGTCAGAGAATATTTTGCCTATGTTCTCTTCTAGGAATTTTATGGTGTCATGTCTTATATTTAAGTCTTTAAGCCATTTTTGAGGTTATTTTTGAGTGTGGTGTGAGGGAGTGTTCTAACTTCATTGATTTACATGCAGCTGTCCAGCTTTCCCAACACCACTTGCTGAAGAGTCTGTCTTTTCTACGTTATGTATTCTTGCCTCCTTTGTTGAAGATTAATTGGCCGTAGGTGTGTGGGTTTAATTCTGGGCTCTCTATTCTGTTCCATTGATCCATATGTCTGTTTTTGTGCCAATACGATGCTCTTTTGATTACTGTAGCTTTGTAGTATTGTCTGGAGCCTGGGAGGGTTATGCCTCCAGCTTTGTTCTTTTTCCTTAGTATTGCTTTGGCAATTCTGGGTCTTTTGTGGTTCCATATAAATTTTAGGATTATTCTAGTTCTATAAAACAATGTCATGGTAATTTGATAGAGATTGCACTAAATCTGTAGATTGCTTTGGGTAGTAAGGCCATTTTAATAATATTCTTCCAATCTAAGAGCATGGGATGTATTTCCATTTCTTTGAATAATCTTCAATTTCCTTTATCAGTGTTTTATAGTTCTCAGCATATGTCTTTCACCTCCTTGGTCAGGTTTATTCCTAGGTTATTTGTTTGGTTTTTTTTGGACAGAGTTTTAAAAGGGGTTTTTAAAAACTTTCTCTTTCTGATATTTCATTGTTCTCCAAGTATTACCATTAGTCTAAGTCACAACCACTACTATTTCTATGGGGAGAACATAGACAAAAATCTCCTTCTCTCATATTTGGCCTACTAGGAGATGAAAAAATTGACACCTAGCACAAGAAAATCTGCATGGCAATTTTTAATTAAATATGTTCTGTTTAATAATGGAGAAAGTTATGAATCAAATCATTAAGGTTTTTTTCTGTTGATGTAAAAAAGAATATGAGAATTCATGTTCTCCTTTATTTGGGGAGAAATATCTAAGTGGGAAACTGCATGTAGAATTTTAATTAATATGTGCTGACAGGGAGATCAGCTCAGTGCTTTGTGACCACCTAGAGGGGTGGGTTAGGGAGGGTGGGAGGGAGATGCAAGAGGGAGGAGAAATGAGGATATATGTATATGTATAGCTGATTCACTTCGTTATAAAGTAGAAACTAACACACCATTATAAAGCAATTATACTCCAATAAAGATGTTTAAAAAAGAAATGTGCTGAAATACAAAGTATTTTAAAGAACTTCTATAACAAGATGGCAGATAGTAAGATTTATTTTAATTTTTCAATCTGCAAAAAAAAACCCCAAAACAAAAAACCAAACTATACTCATATATATATATATATACACACACACACACACATATATATATATAGTGTCAACATTTTCAGAGCACTTACATTAGGAAACATTGTGTTTCTCCTCAACCATATGACAATACTGTATATGCCACAGTAAAATTTACAAAACAATCGCATCAGCAATCACACAAACGTCATGATTTTCATGTCAAAACACAAGAAAAAATAGACATCTTCCCGGCACTTTGTTTGCAGCCCCACAGAGAGGTTCCCACAAATGCTGTTAGAAACTTCAGCTTTTAAAACCTAACAGTGGCTATTAGAGAAGTCATATCCTTTCCAGATCAAACTTAATGAGAATTTTGTCCTTTTAAAATAGCAACCAATGGTTTGTTAATGGGTACGGTGAAGTTTACCCACCAAAAGATGTGTAAAAAATTGCATGAAAGTAAAAATAAATAAAGCTGTTGTAAATCAGCCTTGTTTACACTATAGTTCAGAACAGAACACTGACACATAAAACCATCATTAAAGTTTTATAAAGTAATTATTTATATTCAAATTACAGCTATTCAACAAATCTAATGAAAACTGATTTGGTAAAGGTTCAGACGTTCACACTCCAGCAGTGTCAGTTCACAAGGACGCGCTCCAGCTGCGATGGGCAGTAGTGATGACATATCGCTGTTCTGACATAAGGCACTAGATCTCAATATGCCACACACTCGCCTTATGTCATATTACCTGTTAGATACCAGTGAATTCTTTAAAAATGAAAAATAATAGAAATTCAGGACACAGTGCACTTTAATGACATACAGCATTTGAAATCTTTCAGACAATGGCCTGAAAACAGTCTTTTAATGCAAGCTCACATCTTCAAACACAAAATCTTTCTTTTTTATGCTTAGTTTCAACATCACTGGAAAAAACACCCATCACTAAACCCTGATACACATTCTCAGCCATTGGACTCTGTTCTATCGCGGTCAGTGTTCATGAGGCAAAGCGTGACCCAGCATCTTTGTTCAAGTTCTCCTGCAAGGGCTCTTCCACTCACGGTTGTCATTCGGTTTCTGTCTCCTTCTGCTTGGCACCTATCAAGAGATGCGAAACGAAAGTTTCAAAGCAATATAAAAATACGTTGCAGCTGTGCATGTCCTATATGAGCGCAGTGGTGGTTCTCTGCCTGGTGGCACCTACCCGCACCTGCAGAGCCTTAGGAGATGTGGGGAATGAGCAGGTGAGCGCCAGGCTCCCCATCCCCACCTACCATCACTGCAGCACGCTTTTAATCCATTTTGCATATCGTTAATTCTAGCACTCTTCTTTTTTTTTTTTTTTTCCTTCTGGCCATGCCACGAGGCTTGAGGGATCTTAGTTCCCTGACCAGAGACTGAACTTGGGCCACGGCAGTGAAAGCGCGAAGTCCTAACCACTGGACCATCAGGGAATTCCCTGCATATCATAATTCTAAATATGCAAGGTTTAATTTGGAAAAGAAGAGGGTTCTGTTGCTAAACGTTTTTTTTTTTTTTTTTTTTTTTTTTTGCTGTACGCGGGCCTCTCACTGTTGTGGCCTCTCCCGTTGCGGAGCACAGGCTCTGGACGCGCAGGCTCAGCGGCCATGGCTCACGGGCCCAGCCGCTCCGCGGCATATGGGATCCTCCCAGACCGGGGCACGAACCCGTATCCCCTGCATCGGCAGGCGGACTCTCAACCACTGCGCCACCAGGGAGGCCCTGCTAAAAGTTTTTAAAAGAAATATGTATTTAAGTTTTAGCGAAGGTGCAAAGTATTTCTGTTGTACATACTTATAAAAATGTAAAAGCATTAAACATGCTTACAGTAACTGCACATAAAACGTACTCTCACCTTGCCAGGATATTTTGAAACGGGTTGGGAGGGAGGAGCTGCCATTTTTTTCATTACAACAGAGTCTGTATTTTCTCATCAGACACTAGAAAACACTCGACTTTGAAAGAGATCAACACTCTATAAAAATAAGGGGCTAAAAAAATTGTAGCTACTGCCATCAGGCTGTTTACTCACTAGTTGCACATGTGGATACTTAGGTTTGTTTGGATAGTCTGAATTAAGTTGGACAATGAACTACTGCTAAAAACTTTTTAAAAAAGAGAAGATGTTATTATATCAAATCAGTATCCTTAATGGGGAATTGTGTCCATTATCTGGTGAAAAGAATAACCACTGGTACCTTTTATTCACATAATAGTGGATTCTTTCAAAAAGCATCTCTTACTGATTATTCCATAAACATCCAGTCAGCAGTGCTTGTCCGGGTATGGGGTCTGACGGCACACAGCATTCACGCACGGCTGTGGTTTCAATCACAGTATCTCTGGAGGGCCACTAGGCCTGTGTCAGGCTGCTCATCCTATAGCTGAAGGGAGGGATGGAGGCTGCACAGGTGAGCAGCGAGCTGGCCCACACTCACACAGCTCCAAGGGGACAGTGGGGTTGGGCTGCCCAGGCTGGACCTCTAGTCTGATGCTTACACCACACGGTCACCTGAGTATGCTAGCGTCTGATCTGATGGAGGCGCTCCCTCTCTTCCAAGACAGCACCGCTCCCGATGTTCACCGGTAATCCAGTTATTAGGAATACAGGGCATTTTCCTAAATGAACAGCGTTACACACACTGTACTACAAAGAATTCTAATTCGACTATCCCTGTCTTTACAATATTTATTTCTGTGGTAACATACATTGCAAATCCAGCTGTGGAACAGGTTTCCTCCTTGCATTTTCATTAATGCTGACTTGCATTAATAATCTAGAATTTTTGAAATACCAAATTTGGATGGAAGTTTAAACTCATCCAGACGAACGTTCTCATTCTTATGGTTTGTGACACGAAGGCATAGAAAGGATAAAGAATTGCTTACTCTGAATTGGTAATGCACAAAGAATCTTGGCCACGGGGACAGAAGCGAGTTGACATTTGGCCTGACTCAGCCCAGCAAGCTGTGTGCCTTGGCCCAGGGCCAGCCGACTAGAATAGGGGTGTCTTTTTCTGAAGGTGCCAGGTTACGTGCCTGTGGGGATGAGCCTGCCTGGAGATGAGTCCTTTTCCTAACATGCACAGAGGAGCTGCACAGCTGACCCTTGAACAACACTGGGGCGCTACACACAGCTTATCCTTTGTATCCATGATTCCCCTCCATATCCGCAGTTCGGTGTCTGGATTCAACCAACCATGAACTGTGTAGCACTGCAGTATCTACTATTGGAAAAAATTCACGTGTAAGTGGACCCATGTTGTTCAAGGGTCAACTGTATATAAATGGAATCACGCTCTCTGCATTGGTCCTGCTTCCTTGCTCTGTTTCGTCTGTGGGGTTCATCCACCGTCCGATACAGCTGTGTGTGTGCGCCGTCAACGCATTCCACTAATGAACATAATGCAGTCTGTCCGTTCTTCTGCTCAAAGATATTTGGGTTATTTCCAGTTTGAGGTTATTACAAGTAGTGCTATGAACAGTCTCACATCTTTTAGTCCTTTTCTCATTTCATGACTACAGAGATTATCATGAGCCATAAAAAAAAAAATCCTGCCATTTTTGACAACGTGGATGGATCTTTCACTTATTTCTAAGTGAAATAAATCAAGACAGAGAAAGATAAATACCATATGGTTTCATTCATATGTGGAATCTAAAAAACCCAAGCCAAAACTGATGAACAAAGACAACAGAAGAACATGGAGAACACAGCAGTGGTTACCAGAAGGGAAGGGGGTGGGGGTGGGTGCAGTGGGTGAGAGGCTCAGCTGTATGGTGGTGGATGACAGCTGGACTTGGGGGGGCCATCACTCTGCACACACGCTGAAATCGAACGCTGTACTAAAACTTATGTAATGATTAAGAAGAGGTTACTGTGAGTTTCAGGTTCTCACATACCTGAAATTTGAAAATGACTGCAGCAAGCCCTGTTTCTAGAGTTTCTGACTCAGCAGACATGGGCTGGGCCCCACCTGTGCGTTGCTAAATAACAATGCCCAGGTGCTGCTGCTGCTGCTGCTCTACAGCCTGCTGGGAGTCACCGCCCCCTCAGAATCACACCCCTGCCGTTCTCACTTAATCAGTGCGATCTGTTTCTCGCTGGTGATGGGGATTCCTTTCGGGTGGGTATCTTCAGGTTATAGGCCAACTGTAAAAACTAGTCTTAGCCAGTTTGATTGATTTCTGAACTAAAGAAAAATCAATACCCTAGTAACGGCACATTTTAATGTTTAACTTCTAAGAGTTCAAAGGGCACATGGTTTAGTCTCCTGTCTTGGCCTTGATCTGTGAGGCCTGAGGCTGGGTTGTCTGTACTTCCTGTGGGTGGGGAGGGGAAGTGGAGGGCTGGTGGTTTTAGGACCCCTTCAGCCATTAAACGATTGAACTGTGTGACACAGGAGAAACACCAAAGGGAGGCTTAGAGTTAATCTGGCAGAAAATGAGTTTAGTCACCAATGTTTGACAGTTAACGTAATTTCCATACACTATTAATGGAAAAAAGTTTGCGTAGGTCAAACTTTAATATACTCACTACTAGTAAGCTTTTTTTTTTTTTTTGAAGGGTAGATGGTTTCAATACTTAGATCCCAAAGAATTTCCCTTCTGATTTCCAGTTAGTAGTCCTAAACATAAAGCAAAACTGAGGAGATCTTCACTTTTTAACGGGCAAGGTTATGACGATCATGGCAACGAATCCTCGATTACTTAAGCACTTCTGGGTGTCGACAGGATGCTCTTAAGTCAGAATACTTTCTATAAACTTTTCTCTCAAGTAGAATAGGAGAACTTCAAAACCACAAAGAAAATGAAAATGGTTTACAAAGTACTGCACAGAAAGGTGCGGCTGGCAGGTGGGCGAGGGAGGGCCTGCTGCCCCGCATCCCCGCCCCGGCCCCACCTCAGCTCCCTGTGCACTTACAGTAAAGGTCAGACACTGGCATTTATACCTGCAGGGGTGAGTATCAGGGCTTGCAGAATATCCGACAGGGAGATAATACCCACGATACTGTCTGTTTCGTTTACTACCACCAGCCGATGGACCTGCAAACAAGAAGAAAGGAGGCCACGTGTGAAAGTTGAAATAAGTAAAGGTTTAAAATGGACGTTAGAAAAAAAGTCTTTCATGTGCTATACAATGAACAGATCCCACAAATGAGAGAAAGTAACAGTGCAAAGAGCCATGCAGTGGTCTTGGCTCTGTTAAAATGCAATGCTGACTTGCTTGACTACTTTTAAGAAAAATTAGCCAGATAAGTCCTGTTGAGTTTTCTATTTTCAAAATATTAATATATGAAAGATACAATTCAAAACATGAAGTATCACAGTAGCTGCTTCATGTGGCTCTAATCTCTTAAACGGTTTTTAATTTTTAAAAGTTGTATCTCCGTTTCTGTTAACTATCAGATAACTGTTTTTACCTGGGAGAGAAGTCCAAATAAGCAGTGAAACTAAATAAAAGGTCACTGCTCTTAGATTATATTTTCTCTTTTCTCTATGAAGTTCATATATTAAGAATAACAGTCAGAGGATGATCAACTATAATAAAGTGAAATAAATTACATTCACATCTTGTTTTCTACTTGAAAGTCTTTTATAAGTGAGTGGACAATGTTCTGAGGTATTAATTACTATAACAAAGTGTCTTAAAACAGGAAAGGAGGCAGAGAGCATCACGCTTCTCTGATTTAAAAGCTTTAGAATTTAGGCTTGAGGCAACCACATGCCCGTCGGTTACCCTGGAGACCCTCTTCTCCACAATGAACAGTTAAAACCCACTGGTACAGAATGGGTGGCACAGGAGGGAGACGGGAGGAGCGGGGAAATCACTTTTATAGTTTGTCTCTAATGATACTGTGCCGGTGATGCTTTTGACATCATAGCTTGCTTTTAGGTCAAAAGAGAAATCACTTTGTCATCTTTCTCATGCTAATCAACATAAATTTCTTTTAAAATCTTCTCTAGAAAAAGTTATGTTCTTCAATAACCCTGTGATACAACACAATTATCTATTAACTTTAATCGTAAGTTGACTTACATCTAGGGCCAGAGAATGCTATATATTCTATACTAGACACATTTTGTTGTTCACATTTAATAATGATAAATAACTATCTTTTGAACTACTAAAGGTCAAGGGGAAACCATTTCACTTAGAATTAGTTCTGCCAGACAGAAATGACCACCAAAAATATTATCATCTGTTGCTGAGTCTAAACTTATGAATGTTTCTTTTCTAAGAGCTAGTGTGATATTTGTCATATAAATAAACCAAATCATCGCTGATACTGTATGCCCTGCTCCTAACAAAATATGTTGAAGCTGGGAATTCCCTGGCAGTCCAGTGGTTAGGATTCTGTGCTTTCACTGCTGAGGGCCTGGGTTCAGTCCCTGGTTGGGGAACTAAGATCCCACAAGCTGCTCAGTGCAGCCAAAAATATACTATATATATGAAATATGTGTGTATATATATGTATAGGTGTGTGTGTGTATATATATATATATATATATATATATATACACACACACACCCATATATATATATATATATATATGTTGAAGCTAAAAACTGGTCTTTGTCCCCCAACAAGGAGTCATATGGTGAAAAAAATTAATGATGAAAAAAGTCAAGGTGGGTAACTTGAAAAAACTTTAATTACACCTGTATTTCCCTCAATGACCTATTTTCACATTAAAGTTTGCGCTGCTCACCAGATGAACTTCCAGGACAAGCCAATCACTTTCTTCTCCTACCTGACAGTAGCACGTGCTCAAACAGGGGTCTTGGGAACACGAAGGCTGCTGGCGTTCTCCACAGAAACAGCCGTGTTAATACTGTGGTGCAAGTCTTTCTAGTCTCTTTTCTATGCACGTGCACATATGTTAACATGAAGCATCACATTATATATAGTAACTGGCCTTTCTCTTAGCAATATATTGTTTTTCCATATCAACAGTATTCTCCTTTAACATGATTTTTAATTGTTATAAAGGATTCCATCAGATGGATGTGGTCCATTGTCCTTAAAATTAGGGAGGAATGTCTTACCTATTTCTGCTTATGATCTTCAAAAGGCATATACAAAAGAACAATAAAAAGTTTAGATGTATTCCTAAGTCAATTAGAACCCTCTGGAAAACTAGTAATGGATGTTAAATTCAAGTAGAAAAAGACTTCGTGTTGAGACTAGTGGAACAGGGTAAAGGCCATGGCAGCTGAAGCTTGGGCAGTCAGCTCTGCTGAGGACGGAGCAGGGTGGGACTCTCCAACACACGTGACAGGAGCAGGGCAGGTGGACTTGGGCAACGTTGGCTCCCGAAGACGGGCTCTGTGCTCTGACCTAACACACCACTTCACAGGTAACTTTCAGAAAGCAGGCTAAGGTCGCCTGCAATTAGCCTAAAAATAACCAGGTGCTTTTCCTCAGGGACTATATTCTTGCTTTTAAATAAAAATCAAAGCAGACTTATTATGAATTGATTTTGCCTAATTAGGGGTTAGAAGGAACACAGTTGCATCCTTCAGTCCTAAGGAGTGATGAAGAGGGTAACATTCCTACCCCTAACAAGAAAGGAAAGAAATTATTTTGGGAATGGGTATACTGAATTAGATACACTATAAAATGATCTTGCTTACCTTTTATTCAGAGTGTTATGCAAAGTATACTAAAAAATCTTACAGGCAGTAACATACAGGGGGACATAAGTGCTCACAGTCAGGAGATGAACAGACCATTTAACTTAAAAAAAAAGATCAGAATACATTTTATTGACTTACTTGTTGTTGAGACCATATAATTACACATTTTTAGCTTTAAATTCATCAATACTCTAATGAAACCTAAAGCTCTTGGGACTTCTGTTTTCTCAAGTATGTTTTAAAACCATGAAAGTATGTTGTCAGGACTTATAAATTCAATTCAATTCAGTGAACATTCACAGATGACCTACTATGTGCCAAGAAACGTGCTAGGTTCTGGAGCAGGGAGACTGTGTCACGGGACTGCACTGGAAGGCTGCCTCACGGGCTGGTCCTGTGACTCAGTATTCCTGGGGCACTGTTTCCTAGTTAGGTGCTCATGGCAGACGGGGAGGTGGGGAGGGACCCGGGTGCAGCCACTTCACCTCGGCTCTCACTATTCTGTCCACGATGGTCTCCAGTACTTCCAGCTTACTGCACTTCACTACGCCTTCGAAATACTGTGACCGGTGCTGCAGGGCCTGGGTCACTGTGATGTCTAGGTTGTTGTATGTTTTTTCAGCAGCAAGGTTCTATAATGAAGTAACAGTGAGTTATATCCTTCATTTCAATTCACATTAATGACCAAAGTTAGTTCAAAGCAGCCTGATCTTCAAAAACATTAATGTTAATCATAACTTAGTACCACTGTACCAGCTTATGACATGCCATCAGTACTGTTATTTCATCATCTTATCAATAATCATTTAAAGCTTATAAGGTGTACCTTTATTATGAAGCAACCGTTAAAACGGTTAAATTCTGACTGTATGTCCTACAGAAGATTCCCCTGTTCTTACCCTATACGGTTCTTTTTTTTTTTAATTGAAGTATAGTTGATTTACAATGTAGTGTTAGTTGCTGGTGTACAGCAAAGTGACTTATTTATATATTTTTTCATTATAGGTTATTATAAGATATTGAATATAGTTCCCTGTGCTATACAGTAGGGACTTGTTTATTTTATATACAGTAGTTTGTGTCTGTTAGTCCTAAACTCCTAATTTATCCCCCCACTCTTACCCTACATTCCCTGAATGAATAGTGTTTTGAGAGGTGGACTAACACCTGCAAAGGGTGATAAGTCCCCAGGGCTAGGGACGAGGCTTTTGCTAGAAAGGCTTTGCGGGGGTGATCTCGGAGGAAGCCCTGTAGATCTGAATGGCTTCTCAAGGTTCTGATTAACCTTACAGGGTCCCACCCAACGAAATTCCAATAAGCCTATTTTTTGGGTGTCTGTTATGTTAAACAGAATCAGATGAAACAAAAGGGTCTGAGACAGCTACAAAAGAATACTTAATGCTGTGGTCAATATTAAGGCAAAAAAACGGTATGCAGGTTTGGGGCTATCAGAGTTTCAGTTCCCTTTCTTAGAAATAATGTAAAACTCTAAGGAAATGAATTTAAATGAATGGGGGAAAAGTATCGAGTGGAAGGATGTAGGACCAAAATCAATCTAGTAAATTTAAACCAGGGAATAAAAAACAGAACTTTACATAATGCTATTAAATACATTTGCTGTCCTCTTTAGAACAGTTGTTCCCAATTAGCAAGTAGTGGGATACGGATGACCAGGGATCCATGTGCGCACTAAGCACATGCCTGCTGGCAGAATAAATCAATGTCTCTGGTATAGAAACATGACTATTTAACATATACACATGCTGTAGTAACAGATAAGTGACTCATGTACTGAAAAGACAAAGAATTATAAAATGCTACTAATATGGAAAGGTACAGTCTCCCAGGACTGAACCAGGAAGAGTCAGAAAATATGAACGGACCAATCACAAGCACTGAAATTGAAACTGTAATTAAAAAACCACAAACAAAAGTCCAGGACCTGATGGCTTCACAGGTGAATTCTATCAAACATTTAGAAAACAGCTAACACCTATCCTTTGGAAACTGTTCCAAAAAATTGCAGAGGAAGGAAAACTCCCAAACTCATTCTATGAGGCCACCATCACCCTAATACCAAAACCAGACAAAGATACCACTAAAAAAGAAAATTACCAGCCAATATCACTGATGAACATAGAAGCAAAAATCCTCAACAAAATACTAGCAATTTGAATCCAACAATACATTAAAAGGATCATACACCATGATGAAGGATTTCTCAGCATCCGCAAATCAATCAGTGTGATACGCCATATCAACAAATTGAAGAATAAAAACCTATGATCATCTCAATAGATGCAGAAAAAGCTTTTGACAAAATTTAACACCGATTTATGATAAAAACTCTAGAAAGTGGGCATAGAGGGAACCTACCTCAACATAGTAAAGGCCATGTATGACAAACCTACAGCTAGCATCACACTCAACAGTGAAAAGGTGAAAGCATTTCCTCTAAGATCAGGAACAAGACAAGGATGCCCACTCTCACCACTCTTATTCAACACAGTTCTGGAAGTCTTAGCTATGGCAGAGAAGAAGAATAAATAAAAGGACTCCAAATTGGAAAAGAAACTGTCACTGTTTGCAGATGACATGATAGTATACACAGAAAATTCTAAAGACGCTACCAGAAAACTATAGAGCTCATCAATGAATTTGGCAAAGTTGCAGGCTACAAAATTAATACACAGACATCTGCTGCATTTCTGTACACTAACAATGAAAGATCAGAAAGAGAAATTCAAGAAACAATCCCATTTACCACTGCATCAAAAAGAATAAAATACCTAGGAATAAACCTACCTAAGGAGACAAAAGACCTGTACTCCAAAAACTATAAGATGCTAATGAAAGAAACTGAAGAAGACACAAACAGATGGAAAGATATACCATGTTCTTGGAATGGAATAAATATTGTCAAAATGACTATACTACCCGAGGCAGTCTACAGATTCAGTGCAATCCCTATCAAATTACCAATGGAATTTTTCACAGAACTGGAACAAAAAAACCTTAAAATTTGTATGGAGACACAGAAGACCCCAAATAGCCAAAGCAATCTTGAGAAAGAAAAATGGAGCTGGAGAAATCAGGCCCCCTGACTTCGGACTATACTACAAAGCTGTAGTCATCAAAACAGTACGGTAGTGGCACAAAAACAGAACTGTAGATCAATGGAACAGGACAGAAAGCCCAGAAATGAACCCACGCACCTGTGGTTAATTAACCTATGACAAAGGAGGCAAGACTATACAGTGGTGGAAAGGCAGTCTCTTCAACAAATGGTACTGGGAAAACTGGACAGCTACATGTAAAAAAATGAAATTAGATCATTCTTTAACACCATACACAAAAACAAGCTCAAAATGGATTAAAAACCTAAATGTGAGACCAGACACTATAAAACTCTTAGAGGAAAACATAGGCAGAACACTTTCTGACATAAATCGCAGCAGTATCTTTTCCCATCCGTCTCCCAGAATAATGGAAATAAAAACAAAAATAAACAAATGGGACCTAATTAAACTCAGAAGCTTTTGCACAGCAAAGGAAACCATAAAACGAAAAGACAACCCACAGATGGGAAGAAAATATTTTCAAATGATGGGACTGACAAGGGATTAGTCTCCAAAATTTACAAACAGCTCATGTGGCTTAATATCAAAACAAACAACCCAATCAAAAAATGGGCATAAGGGGCTTCCCTGGTGACGCAGTGGTTGAGAGTTCACCTGCCGATGCAGGGGACACGGGTTCGTGCCCCGGTCCGGGAAGATCCCACATGCCACGGAGCGGCTGGGCCCGTGAGCCATGGCTGCTGAGCCTGCGCGTCCAGAGCCTGTGCTCCGCAACGGGAGAGGCCACAACAGTGAGAGGCCCACGTACCGCAAAAAAAAAAAAAAAAAAAAAAAAAAAAAAAAAAAAGGCATAAGACCCAAATAGACATTTTTCCAAGGAAGACATACAGATGGCAAAGAGGCACATGAAAAGATGGTCAACACCGCTAATGATTAGAGAAATGCAAATCAAAACTACAATGAGGTATCACCTCACACCAGTCAGAATGGCCATCATCAAAAAATCCACAAACAGTAAATGCTGGAGAGGGTGTGGAGAGAAGGGAACCCTCCTACACTGTTGGTGGGAATGTAAATTGGTGCAGCCACTATGGAGAACAGTATGGAGGGTCCTTAAAAAACTAAAAATAGAGCTACCATACAACCCTGCAATCCCACTCCTGGGCATATATCCGGAGAAAAACATGGTCCAAAAGGATACATGCACCCCAATGTTCATTGCAGCACTGTTTACAATAGCCAAGACATGGAAGCAACCTAAATGTCCATCGACAGAGGAATGGATAAAGAAGATGTGGTACATACGTACAATGGAATATTTCTCAGCCATAAAAAAGAATGAAATAATGCCATTGGATGGACCTAGAGATTGTCATGCTGAGTGAAGTAAGTCAGACAGAGAAAGAGAAATATCGGATCATATCGCTTATATGGGGAATCTATAAAGAAATGATACAAATGAATGTATTTTCAAAACAGAAACGGACTCACAGACTTAGAGAATGAACTTATGGTTACGGGGTGGGGGGGAAGGTGGAGGGAAGAGATAGTTAAGGACTTTGGGATTGACATGTACACACAGTTATATTTGAAAAGGATAACCAACAAGGACCTACTGTATAGCAGAGGAAACTCTGCTCAGTGTTATGTGGCAGCCTGGATGGGAGGGGAGTCTGGGGGAGAATGGATACACGTATATGTATAGCCGAGTCACTTTGCTGTGCATCTGAAGCTGTCACAACATTGTTAATCGGCTATATTCCAATATAAAATAAAAAGTTAAAAAAAATAAAATGCTACTAATATGTTATTCACTGCTAAACCAATGAATATTAAAAGTACAGTTACTGTTGGGGAGTCTATGGAATTCTCTGATAAGGTCCTCATCCTCAAAGAAGCTAGGAATTATTAAAATAGGAAAAGTCACAAAAAAACAGACTAATGAATATGCTTTAAATGCATTCTAGATGACAGGTTTAACAAAATTAAAAATACTTACAATTACATCAAATTTGGAATAAATATCTACAACTTTTCCTAAAAATAAAAATGTATGTTAGAATAATGTCTTAGAAACAAAAAACAGCATTTAATATCAATCTTAACTAGGTATTTACTAAGAATTAAATATTGCTAAACAAAATAAACTTGACTATTTTAAAAGGGACATGAAATCATATCTTAATGGAAAATGTGAAAATAAGCCAGTATAAAATTCTTATTCTCTTGAGTACTCCTTGGTCTAAGTTTTCATTTCCCCACTTATCTGATATGCCAGGTCATTTAACAATAGTTTTACCCTAAGGAGATAAACGGTTGTTTCTGTTCAACTGGTATGGCCCAGCACACAGACCTGACTCGTCCACAACAGGCAAGGCTGACACTCGTCTTTCCACGAAGACGTTCAAGGCTTTAATGATGGGAGTGTCTGGGTGTATGAAGGCGATGTTGTGGTAGGTCCCGATTCCGAGTGCACCCAGGTTCTGCTTCATGAAAGCAGGCTTTGGCATATCAGACATCTAGACAGGAAGACGGGCACAGATGCTCTAGAGCCAGAGCAGACCTTTTCAGTGTTCACATGTCCACATTCGATGAAAAACTATGTGCAACAAATTAGTCTTTTCTAACAATCCACCCGGATATCTGAATTAACATGAAAATGTTACATACAAGAACTGTGTCTTTTGTTCAAACCAGCTTATATGTTTATGCTTATATTTAGCTACTTAGTAAAAATACTGCAAAGCACTAACACTAACATTTTCTCCTTCTCTTCACCCACTGGAAAACCGGACAGAAGGGAACAACAGGTCTATTTGGAAATTAAGACCCATCAGCCACCAAGAATCTTCTTAAATTATTCATGTTAAATTCATTGTCCTGCTGTCATCATTAAGTAATGTTTATTAAGAACCCACACATTTCCAAACCCAAAGCATTTGATGGTGGCTGTCTGAGCTGCTAAGCTAGTTCCCACACCATCCCACCTCAACAACCTGAATTCTCCATTGGAGGACTCCAATTTTTGTCTACTAGGAACCAAGAACAAGCCAACTGAACAGAATTAGAAGAACATTTAAAAGTTAACTTTTCTTTTCACGGGCTGTTTTAAAGGAGGAGGGAGAAGTCAGAAGAGAAGAGAAGTCTAGGATCATGTTTGACTAAAACAAAATAAGGTCTATGGTTTCAAAAATCCACCTTTTATAAAGGGTACAGTTGATTCCATCCTCCTGGTGTACCTTATAATTATCAGGAAAAGATGAACAATTAGAAGAAACAAAATGTTCAAGTCAAAGAGTTCATCAATATTCAAATCATGAGAATCCTAGAAATTTAGAGAGAAAAAAAGAAAGACCTATTAGGTCATCTAGCCCATCTCGATGCAGGATAAACCCCTGTTCCATCTGCACACTTAGGCTGACTGTCAAATGTCTCTAAGGGCAACGCTACTTTTTCTCGGAACATGATCTCAAGGCAGTAAAAATCAGGTTCTGGAGTTTATTTAAAATTCTTCATTTTTATCTGAAAATCCCTAGCTGAATATTCTAACAGCATGATTCTAATTACCATATTGGCCCAAATATAAGGCAGTACTGGCAGAGGCCACCTCCTCTACTTGTTGTAGAGGAGAAGATGCCAAAGGCCTGTCTCGGGCTGTGCCTCCTCGTTGGCAGTGCGGCCACGGAAATGCGCTGGGCCTCCGGGCGCCGTCGGCCCTGTGAGCCAGGTGCCCTGAGCCCGAGGATCCCAGCCGCCTCTGGACACGGACGGACGGAGCTGTTGGAGGGAGGGTTGCTCCACCACCACTGCAACCGTGGCAAAGCTACGCAACCTTGCTGAATGGTATCGCTTCCAAATCAGATGAATAAAAATACCTACCTGAGAGGGTGGTGGCTAGGACTAGATTTATCATGTGAAGTGCCTGACACAGCGTAATGCTTAACAGTGTTTAGCTTCTCTCATGATTAGTACTGTCTTAAAATGGCGACTCTAAGGGGTACATGGACTAAGAGCCTGGTACAGCCCCGCCCTGGGTCCTGTGAAAGCTCAGTGCCAAGGCGACTGCATGCGTTCGGCCCATGGCAGACAGGAAGTCTGACCAACAATGTCCCCGCCTCCTTAATTCTTCCCTAGACTGCCTCTTTACCAAACTTCATGCTTTTTTGTAAATCACTCTTCTCCTTCCTACATTCTTTCTTAGTGTTTATTTAAACATGATGAGTGTTACATGTACACAGACCATTAAAATATAGGGCTGGTTTGATGGACAAGGCATTTCTCCCAGTCACTTAAACCCTCTGCGCTGCTGACGGAGCAGCCTGGGCTCCTTCACGCCACACTAGAATACTGCTTTATTTCCTTATCTGAAGCTGTGGAGAAGACAGGAAAGCCAACCTGATGTAGATTTTTAATGTCTACTAAATTCTTTTAAAAAATGATTCTTGATATGATCTCTTCTGAACCATGAATGAGGCCTCTTACTGGTTCTAGTTGACCAATTACTTAGAACCTCAACTTCAGTGCATGTGATTAAAAGGAAAAAATTGAAGCCCTCCTGTGAACACTCTGGCCCTTCTGAGCCTCTTTTTAATACTGCCGACCAAAGAGGTTCTGAGTTTTGGATGATTATGAAGTCATCTCATTTCTGATGCAGTTGAGAAAACCTACAGACAATATAGCCCTGATTTGGACCAACATGGTATTCTGTTGTCAAAATTTTATTTGCTTTGGGCTTTTCTATCACTGCTGCAGTAAATAATAAGACCATCCTGGGGCCAGGACTTCTGAGCATGTCCCCAACCGTGACACCAGTAAAGCATCACATAAGGCAGTCTGGCTCAAGCTATCTTGGGTAAGCAGTTCCTTAATCAGACTGACTCGCGAACTGCTTTGCTTCTCCTCATTTTAGGTGATAAAATATTCTCACTTAAATAGAGAATTCCAAGTGTTTTTACTTGCACTGAAAGGTGATTACTTTTTAATTGGAATCAACTTTGAGAATGTACAATTCAAATAGTAGTGAGTTGAGAAACTGAAGTTTAGAAATGGAGACCTCAAAACTAACGATTTCTTCTATGAGGGTAACAGGAGCCAATTTACTTGAAGTAAATTAAAGTAGATGCAGCTATGTCTTTAGAAACACTAAAAACTACTTACAAAAAGCTGGAGGAACTTGAGGATTCTTTTGTGGGTAAGTATATAAAGTGCATTCCCACTGATAGGGTCAATAACTGGCAATCTGTGGATTTTATTTTTGATCAACGAGTGTACAGCATCGAAGAGGCTGCGGGAAAAGCCATTACAGTTGTTAGGAGGCTTTAAAGAAGAATTAGAAAACTTTGGAACACCCCTGCTTTAAACGTACTTTGTGTCTTTAAATTACAATATTAAAGGGTTGACTGACCTAAAACAGCGCTCTAGAAAAGTTTTAAACTGGAGATCTCAGCAAAATTTTCGATTTTCCATAATCTGTTAATAAGCCTCAAATCCAAGTGTGAACTACAAAAATCTCTAGGAGAGCAGTTTTTTAATAGCAGGTTTGATGCTTTTATTTGAGAAATGACAGAAGCTAACCCCTCGGGAAGCTAATGGACGACCCTGGCAACAGAGGGCGCTGCGGCCAGGGCCCCCTGCACTGGCCGCTCTGACTTCGCACAGCCCACTGGCCACTTCCGTGCTCAGCCAGCCCACTGGTGGCTGCTCCAGCCTCTCCTGTGACTGCCGACAAGGAGGTGTGCTGGGTGTAGCTGTTTTTTAGGACTTGGAAATAAAATAATAAAAATCAATATTCCACTTTTTCTCACTAGTGCACTAGTTTTAAGAATGCTTTTATTTCTGAAAATGTATCCGAGCCATCCCAGAAGGCTTGGGTCAACACTTGTGGGCAGCCCTATGCTCTGACCACCTCTGGACCAGCGCCTAAGGAGACTGATTTTTCAACTTCAGTGCATGTTGGGACCCCTGGGGGAGTTGTTTTAATGCACATTCCGGGGCACGAAAACCCTCCAAAGACTGACTGGGAGAAGAGCCCAGAAATCTGCAGCCTTAATGAGCTCCCTAGTGGGTTTCTGCTGCAGGTGATCTGGATTTTCAAACTGCTCAGTATGACCATCTTCCTAGTTCATTATCAGTCCTTTGGACCAACAATGGCTGTGATTTCTACGGTCTCTAAGTTTACTGAATTTAATATTAAGGAGGCTGGCCCCTATCTAGATTAAAAAAAAAAATCTATCACCCATGGTAACAAAACAGATGAATCTGAATGAATGGAATGTTTTCAAAGGAGAAAAACTTTACAAGTTTACCTTGCATCTGGAGATATATTCACTAAAGGCTTAAATGTTTCTTGTAAATAAAGCTCTGTATTTATAGAAAGAAAATATGTAATTAGTAACATATTTACTGTTTGTAATTATTACATAAGTTAAAATACCCTTCAATTTACAGGTAATAATTAGAAGGATTAAAAACCCAAATCGAATTAATTTACTGAAAACTATTGTGTTACTTATAGTTATGGCTATTATTAAACAACTTCCAAACTGTTTCAGGATGTTGCCTTTGTGGAAAAGTTAAGTATTTAAAAACAGTATTACAATAGATGTTGTAAAAATCAGAAGAAAAGTCAAGAAATCTGATAAAAGAGCAATACCAGCAGAGGTCACTAGAATGTTACCAAGTCACTATCACCCTCAACAAATGAAGACTTTTTGAAATCCTTTAAAATTAATTTTCACAAGTTAAAAGATAAAAGTTATAACAAACTTTGTTCTTTAAATGTTATTAAGTTTTATTTTCCACACCAAAGCTTGATCTACTGTATCTGGGGATCTTTCTAGTAGGTAGACATTATCTTTGTAAAGATAAACTGTCCACACCAAAGCTTGATCTACTGTATCTGGGGATCTTTCTAGTAGGTAGACATTATCTTTGTAAAGATAAACTGTAATTTGCTTTACTGAGGTTTCTGCACAGAAGGCATTCAAGAAAATCTTGACATTATTATTATTATTATTATTACCACCAAATACCATGTAACATCAAAACGTAAATATACTTAAACCTTGGTCTAACATTATACAATGGAATTTATTAAAAAGTATCTGTCTTGGTGTTAAAATATATATATTCACTGCATAATAGGCAGTGCTAAAATGTGGATCCCATGTTGACTTACTTTGTTTGGTTTGACTTGATAAAGCTATCATAAATCAAATATATCGTTCAATGAAACTTCTAAATCATATGGGATTAAAAGAGGCCCAGCTCTCTTTAGAGCATTCTAACGGATGTTCAGATCTCGCAGCCAGTCACAAGGGGTGCTTATCATACTAAGCAGATAACGGAAGTACAAAGCTAAATCTCAGTTTTAAATTAAAAAAATTCCTTGAGTTGGCCCCTCAATTTCTAATGTAGGCTTCTCCCTGAACACCCTACAAAGGCTTCTTCCTCAAGGATCCCCATCACAGGCTCCTATCTAAGATATTCTTACTGATTGGTCCTTTGCCCCCTCTGTAAAAACCCAGCAGGACAGGTCTCATTAAGACAGAACAATTTCACAATCATGAAATTACAATTTAAAAAATGGCTCCATTTCAGAAAAGGGTATTGTGATTATAAAGGGTGAATTTCAATACTGCAAACAAAAGAAAGCAATCTTGAAGTTATTTTCATGTGATTTTATCCAAATCATCTAGTTTTAGTTTCACTTGTTCTACTTGTCTCCATAATTTGTAAAGAAATAATAATAATGTAAAGAAATGATTGAATTTAAATAGGAACAGATCCTTGCTTTTGTTAATTTCAGGCATTCCTTTGGTGCATTTTCTATACAAAGGCAAAGATTTGGAAGGTAATACTTAGTGGTGAATGGTGGCTCCACTGGGGGCCAGAGACTCGGGCACTAGTTACTATATCCCATCTATATCCCAGCCTTAATCTAAAGACTTGTTATAGGTTCTCTATACATGTGTACTAAACAGAATGGGTAATATTTATAGTAGTATGGCATACTGTCAAAACTAATATAGAAATAAATGTCTTAATGTAGTCAATTATTAAGCAGAGAGAGGAGGACCTGTGAAATTAAAACATTTTATACATATGCAGAACATTTTTTCTCTCATATTAAAAGGTTTTTAACACTCAACAGTGCTTACCCCTCCATGTTTCAATCTTATGTTCCTCTAATTCATAAATCTGTACCTAGAAATAAGAAAAACTTATTTACAAATCTTAACACACACAACATAAGGGGAAAAAAGAAATTACTATTTCATAACTACTGCTGAGTCCCATAATTCAGCAATATTAGAAATATGAGACAAAAAGTGCTCCACCTTTCTTTGAAGACAAGTGTTTTATAAATTTAAAACATAAACCAACACAATATTTTCATTAATTTAATTTGAAAATTTCTGACACTTAAATTTTAAAACATACACCAATACACACACACACACACACACACACACACATATACACACATTCCTTCTTTCTGAGGATACATAAGATTTTTAGCATCTCTAATTTTAAAAGGGCAGTTGGTTAAATCATTTGCTAATTAAGTTGCTGGATCAGGTTATGCCTGGACCACATGGGCGTCTTCACAAAGGTAGAGAGGGCGTTGAGTCTGGAGAGCCTGGAGGCTGGGCAGGGGGTACGGCAGGGGGTACAGCACTTAGTCACCTGGAGTCGTCAGCACTCACATCACTGCATCTTGGCTGCTGCTTTTGGTCAAAGTACTTAAGGTCTCTGAATCTGTTTCCCTTCCTAAACAGCTGGAGAGAAGGCCCTCCACATTCAGCTTCTGTGAGGACCACGTGCTCTGTGAGCCTGAGGCGGAGGGCCTCCCCACCTGCTGCAGCCTCCACTGTGGCTCAACTTAAGAAAGTCACTCTGCCTCCTGCAGTGTTGCACTGGGACTCCTGGGGGCCCTGCAGTAGGAAAACCTGGCCTCTTCCTGAAGCTTCTTGAAGCTTAAAATCCACCTGGCAACATTAAGACAGTCCTATACTGAAATGCCACCAACAACTGGCAAGAAGAAACCACCAACAAGAAGGCGTACATATCAGAGCATACTCTAAAAGGCTTATTTAGTGCAGGGATGCAGGGAGAGTAGGGATGAGCAGAGGTCAGAGGTCAGGCAAGGAAAACTTCAGGAGGTAGATTTCAGCCAGGCTCTGCATGATGAATGGACTTTACATAAAAGAAGATAAACTCGTAAGGGCCTGGAGAGGAAAAGGACTTCCTCACGTTCCCAAAACACAGAAAGGAGACGGTGCTGGGGGACAGGAGCGAGGAGTCTGGGGACTAATGACCCGAGGTGGGCTCTGTGTCTGGCAGAGAAAGCCAGGCCAGCACTGATGGGTTTAAGCAGTGGGAGGACGTGACAGCACCAGAGCCAGATGCAAAACCGAGTGTCAGGTCAGTTAGGTCTCAAATGGTGACTGTGAGAATGTAGGGGCAACCGAAAGGAAGAACCAAAAGGTTTAGAGAATAATAAAATAGGGGAAATAGAGATGAATGACTAAGTAAGAACCCCCCCCCCCCATTTTGATGCCAGGTGACTGAACAACATCCACGAAAGAGAAAAAGCCTCATTGAGGAAGATGAGGCTCTGGTTTTCACACAGTTGAAAGTAGAACAATCCTGGTCTACGTCTCACTTAGGCGGTTGTGAGGTGATGCCCGTGCTCTGCTTGCACACCCCCCTCGGAGCTTTAGTTACGGTCACCAGCATGGCCATGACTCAGCTAACATGGGGGTCTCTTAAGCTGGCGAGATGGGAAGTGTGTGTGTGTGTTACAAACATGAGTAAGACACAGTGTCCACCTCAAAGAACTACCTAACAAGAAGGAACCTCAGATACCCCTATGACAGCCTTTCTCGACCTAGGCACTACTGACATTTTAGGCTGGATGCTTCTGTTGTAGGGCCATCCTGTGCACTGTAGGACATTTAGCAGCATCCCTGGCCTCTGCCCACTAGACACCAGTAGAACTGCCCCACCCTTCCCCCAGCTATGATAAAAAATGTCTCTAGATATTGTCAAATGTCCCCTGGGAGGCAAAATCACTCCCAGCTGAGAAACACTGCCCTACAACTAATCAGAATACAGTATGAAAAGTGCTGTGTGGGTAGTGACTAATAGTGACTAATTCTGCTCCAGGGAGATGGCACAGGGCTCTCCATCACTGAGGCGGTTCTCCAGGAGGATTCTGAAAGACCTGAATTGCAACGGCAAGGACCAAGGACCTGAAGGAGAATGTGCACGTGGAGGAAGTGGACTCAGATTTCCAAAGAAGAGAAGCCGCAGGGAGACGAGCAGAGGGGTCAGGAGGAAGGAAAGAGAGAACTGAGTGGGAAGGGCAGGAGAGGAGAAACAAGAAGTGCCACCACGGCAGGCTCTGTAGGTGGCAGGGAAGAAGCAACCACCGCTCAAGCACAGACTTTAATAATTTAAAAAAAAAGAGGTATACAGTACCTACATCTATGTAACTACAGTGGCTGATAGGAAAGGCAGCAGCCTTGGGTCCCGTCATAAGGAGTTCTTTCCATAATATACATAAAATTATAATTTAAAAGTTCCATTTCCATTTTGTGGAAAATCAGCCTAGAAATTTTTACAAAGAAGCTACAAAATCTTTCATGTTTAAGCTCACCATCTCACTGAAAATAAGTATTCAGTAGAAATAAGGTTTGAAAATAAAATTGGAGATCACCCAAGGAAGAATTAGTGAGTTTAAGATAGAGCAACAGAAATTATCCAATCTTAAGATCAATGACACTAAAGACTTGAGACTATGGGATAGTATCAAGGGGTCTAATATACAAGGAATCAAAGTCCCAGGAGAGGAGAGAAAGGTTGATATAAAAAAAACAAAATGAAGAAACAGCAGCCCAAAACTTCCCAAATTAGGTAGAAAAGCAACTTAGAAGATCAAGGAAACTCAACACACCCAGAACAGGATAAATACAAAGACATATCACAGTTAACAGCTGAAGTCCAAGGTTAAAGAGAAAGCCCTGAGCCAGAAAGAAATGGTGCCTCACATAGAGGAGACGAGGACAGGGATCTCTACCGACTTCTTATCAGAAGCTCTGGGAGGCCAGAAGACCTCCCAGTGAAATTACATCCTTAAAATGTTAAAGAAAAAAACCCCCAAAACCAAAAAACAGTTAACTCCATCTCTATAAAACAGCAGAACTGTCCTTCAAAAATCAAGATAAAAAAAGCCTAATTTTTTCCCTATTACCCTTCATTTTGTTTAAAACAAAAACGATAGGGGTAGATTAAATGGAACTATATTTTCCATATAATTCTGATACTAACTCTCAATAGACTGTGGTAAGTTAAAAATGATACTGAAACCCATTCGGCAACCATACAACAACAACAACCAAACAGTGAAAAAGGTGTGGTTAAAATATCAACAGAGCTATCAGCCATGATGGAGTAGATGGGACCACACTGAGTCTCCTGCTAAAAACAACTAGAAAACGGGAGAAAATACGTGGAACTGTTTTCAGACACTAGACAACACACGAGGCAGGGCCGTCGTCCCCGAGAGAAGGGAAGCAAGCTGAGCCCCGTGACCTCCACGCCCCTCTTGAGAGGCACTTTGTGGACTGTGATGCAGGCAGCTGACCCCAAGTGGAGCAGGTCTCAGTGAGCTGAGGAGGTAGAAATCAAAGTCTGGGCAGACGGAGCCGGACAGAAACTGAAGGACAGACTACCAGACAAGGTGGAGCTGTCCAGAAAGAGAAAAGAAGGCTGCGCAGAGACTGCCTGGAGGCCCCGACTGAACACGAAGCCAGGCATGCACGGGGTGAGAAGGCATTTGCCTTCTCACCAGGCAGAGTGAAAAGTCCTTGCTGAACAACCAGGGAAATCCATGGAGATCCCAGAAGTACTAGTAGAACTGAACCAGCCAGAGTAACGCTTAACACCCTAACAAAGCTTAAAAACAAGCCTCGAAATAAGCACGTGAAAAGATACTCAACAGCATTAGCCATCAGGGACATGCAAACCAAAATAACAATGAGGTACCAGTTCACATCCACCAGAATGGCTATCATCAAACAGAGAGACAGTAACAAGGGTCAGCGAGGATGTGGAGAAACTGGCACCCTGACACACTGCTGCTGGGAATGTAAAGTGATGCAGCCGCTGTGGAGAAGTCCGGCAGCTCCTCAAATGGTTACACACAGCTTACAATGTGACCCAGAAATTCTACTCAAGGTCTACACCCAAGAGAAATGAAAACATATATCCACATAAGCTCCTGTACATGACTGTTCATAGCAGCATCGTTCACAATAGCCAAATAGTGGAAACCATTCAATGTCCATCAACTGATCAATAAGTAAAATGTGGTATGCCCATACAATGGAATATCATTCGGCAATAAAAAGAAATGAAGTACTGATATATGCTACAGCATGGAGGAACCCTGAAAACACTATGTTCCGTGAAAGAAGCCGGTCACGGAGGACCACATATTGTGTGATTCCATTTACATGAGTTGTCCAGTATAGGCAAACCTACAGAGACAAAGTAGATTAGTGGTTGCCTAGGGCTGGCGGTGATGGTGGACTGGTGGCATGTCACAGCTAAAGGTGTGAAGTTTCTTTTTCGGGTAATGAGAATGTTCCGAAATTGACTGTAGTGATGGCTGCACAACTCTGAATATACTAAGCCATTGAATTGTATACACTAAATGGGTGAAATATAGGATATATCAACTGTATCTCAATAAAAACTGTTTTAAAAAAGGACCTGCAGGGCTTCCCTGGTGGTGCAGTGGTCGAGAGTCCACCTGCCGATGCAGGGGACACAGGTTCATGCCCCAGTCCGGGAAGATCCCACATGCCGCGGAGCGGCTGGGCCCGTGGGCCATGGCCGCTGAGCCTGCGTGTCCAGAGCCTGTGCTCCACAACGGGAGAGGCCACAACAGTGAGAGGCCCGCATACCGCAAAAAAAAAAAAACTGAGTAAAAAAGGACCTGCAAGTAATTTAACTGCCTGCCCAAACAAACTCCAACTCTTTAAAGGAAGACAATACAGATATTCAACCACATAACATTAACAATGTCCAGCATCCACTAGAAATTATTACATTTGCAAGAAGCAGGAAAATGTAACCCATAATAGGAGAAAAACCAGTCTTTAGAATCAGACCTAGAATAGAGGTGAAGGAAAGAGCATCTGATACACACACACACACACACACACACATATCTCAGATATATAACAACTGATATAACAACTGATATAACATGTTCAAGGATTTAAAGGAAAACATGAACATAGTAAGGAGAGAAATGGAAAATATAAAGAAGAACCAAATGGAACTTCTAGGACAGAAAATACACTATCTGAAAGGAAAAAAAATAGTAGGTAAGGTATTGTGGAGAAAATAACAGTGGAAATGAAGACACAGAAATAAAATGTATCTGAAATGAAGCACTGAGAGGAAACAATACTGGGAAAACCCCTACAAAACAACAGGGTCTCAGTTGAGTAACTAGAAGCCTAGAAAGTGGGGGAGGGGACAGAAAAATACTTGAAGAAACAGTACCTAAGAGAATGGAGAAAAAGAATATGATAATCTCAATAGCTATAGACAAAGTATGTGACACAATTCAACATGCATTGGTGAGAAACACTCTTGGCCAACCTGGAAAAGAACAAACATCCTCAACATGATAAAGGGCATCTATGAAAAAACTACAGCTAACACCATAAGTAACAGTGAAATACCGAATGCTTTCCCTCTAAGATGGAACACAAGGGAAGGAAGTCCGCTTTCTTAATGTCAGCACTCTACTGAGGTCTTAGCCAATGAAATAAAGCAAGAAAAGGAAATACTGTGTCCACAGATTGCAAAACTCGGTATTGTTAAGATGCCAACTCCTTCCCAAACTGCTCTATGGACTGACTCCCAATAACATCAGCAGGCATTTTTTTAAAAAACAGTTATCAAGAGACTATTGTATTGGCATAGAGACAGACAGGTAGAACAACAGAACAGAACAGAGCCCAGCAACAGACCCACATTTAAGGCAGTAAAACAATTCTATGACAAAAAGAAAGTCTTTTCAATAAATGGGGTGGGCACAACTGACTGTATCTGCAGATAACATCATTATGTACATAAAAAAATCCTAACAAATGTACAAAAAGACTACTAGAATAAGTGAATCTTACAAGATGAAAGGTTAATATATAAAAATCAATTGTGTTTTTATATAGTAGTGATAAATTCTTAAAAATGAAATAAGCTATAGCTTTCACAATAGCATTTTTCTGTTTATAATTAGAAAATGAGGTGTAATATGGAGGAAAAAAATGTATCCTCAAGTATTAAGAAAAACTTTGGACTATATATTTAGATATAACTGCTTTTTAGAAATTCTGATTTAATTAACTACTGCTGAGATCTATTATACTGGGTTTAGCTGCATTTTATTAAAATGTAGCCATTTAATAATCATATTTGTGCTGATTTTGCCAGTCTGAAAGCAGAGATATGACCATTATAAGGAAAACCAATATTCAGCTGCATTTGGCAGTATTTAAGAAATCAGGTATGTCATGTGAAATAACTATGGAATACTTATGAAGTCTTTGGTAAAACTTCCTTCTAAGAGTATGTCTTAAAGCAGAAGCTTATTTTTCCATTTTGTGTAGGAATTTAATTATTGGGCAATACTGACCATTACATGTAAAAACAGTATTAATTGGATTGCCTTTAACCTGTTAGATACCCAAAACAGTACGAGTTAAAGAAACGGAGTATACAATTCTGTCCTTCCCCAACCCTGCCAAAAAAAAAACAAAAACCACACACACAACCAAAACAACTCAAAAAAACACAACAAAAACCAAAACCAAAAACCAAACAAGCTGGTAGAATCACAAAAATCATAGTGTTAGATAAAGGCCATATGTAGTTTTCAAACCATGCTCTTATAAAACAGTTGGACCAGGAACCAGGGAGTTCTGCCACTAAAATTAGCCAGTAGCAGTCTTTTCTTAAGTGGCAGAAAAATGTCAAAACTGAATTTCTCCAGTTTTAATTTTTACTTCTTTAAAAGCACAGAGTCTGTGTATTTCTTTTATAAAATTTCAGGGGTAACTGCATAAAGCTGCATGCACATCAACAGGCCCAGAAGTCAGGCCTGTGTTGGTCTCATCTCCACTGTGGGCTTCACTGGGCACAGCCACCCCGTTCTGGAAGGGTGCGAGGGGCCTCCTTCATTCATGGGTCCAGGCAGATCTCAACACTACAGCATGCCCATAATGCTGTTAAAGAGCATAAATTTAATGAAATTTATAGACTATCTAGGCAATAAATAAACACAAAGAATTCCACTAATCTGAGGACTTCTGAAAGCTGAATAAAGAAGCTATTGCCTTTTATACTTCCTGAGACTACCTTCTTAAGTTTCAAATATCAGACTGATTTACACTGAGGTTTCCTGCACATTATATATATTTGGAAAAATCAACCACCAGCACCACCAAGCCGGTACCAAAAAAGAAAAACACAGAATGTTCACACACACACACACACACACACACACACACACACACACACACACACACACACACACACACACACACACACACACACACACACACACACGTACAGAGAAATATATAGCTCCACTTACGTGACATAAGGGTTTCTGGCACTTACCATGGGTGATTTATAGTATCTATGAAGTATATTAATGAAATCTGTAATTGTTAGCATTCCTGGAAGAAAGAATTATATATTAAATATAAAACTATGAAAACATTAAAGAAAAATTTCAGATGATAAGCAAACCTAGAATATTTATTTACTAGACAGCCTTAAAGACTACCAGCACAGCTTAATATATTATTTAAAACTATTAATCTGTTAATTATCTACACCACACTAAGATATGCAAATTTAGCTGAAATTAAACCTGATAGTAATTAATGGAATTAATCACAGTAGTTGGCAATTCACCAAGACAAAACTTTCTGAATGTTATTAAACATCACAAAAGATTTGTGGCTACATGTAAATAATTTAGGATACTTTAAGATAAAGTATCCCATAAGCTCTAGAAACATGACACTTTTGGTAGCACTTGGATTGTTTTCTGAGAATCCTTCTAAAAACAGTAGCTTTCACAGGCACAATTTATGAAGGGCCCACTGTGTGCCGGACTACAGAGATGAAGGCATGAACCTCTCCCCTGACGCAGCTGCAGCAGAGGGGCGGTGGACATGGAGTGTCATTTCAAAATGATGCGATGCCTCCTAAGAGGGGCGACACCCACTGTCCACTGTGATTCATAAGATGAGAAAACTATGGCGCTTAGGTACTGAGTTACGTGGTATTTTAAATAGCATAACAACGCTTTATCAAAGGTACCAATCATGTTTCCATCGCTTCAGCTGCTGTGTCAGAAAAGTGCTCACTGGGGAGGGAGTGGAGATGGCCCGCGGAGGGACCGACAGGGAGGGGTTGGGCCTCAGCTTTGGGACCAGGGGACCAGCAAAGGCACCGAGGAGGCTTCAGAGCCAAAACGGCGCTGAATCCAAAGAAACTCCACAAAGGTACATAAATGTTTTGAATTTACTAGCAGTCCCACCACACAGGATGTAAAAGCAAGGCTGTCCTTTGATTGGTAACATGTCTACTAGGCTGCACTCCAAACCAGCACTTCTTGAGCTAACTCAGGCTTTCAGATCCCCGGCCCGTGCCGCTTACCTACAAAACTTTGTCTTTTACTCTCCCACAGAGGCGCTGCTCGGACACCGTTGGCTACTAGGGCAAAGAAGGCCTTTTTAACCTAAGACCAATGAGAGAGACAACACACATTTTTAAAGTCTATATATATGCAGGGAGAAAAATACCTTCCACTAAAACACTCAACCAAATCTTACCAGTTAAAAATAACTGAATTTATTAACATTAGCAATATGCTTTTGTATTATATTGAAAGGTATATAGGGATTGGAGATTATTTTTTCAAACTGAAACAATGCAATCAGAGAGACTTTATGTAATTAAAACCACACAGAAGAATTAAACTTCAAAGGTCTGTTTTTTTTGAGCCACGCCACACAGCTTGCGGGATCTTACTTCCCCAACCAGGGACTGAACCCAGGCCCTCGGCAGTGAAAACGCCGAGTCCTAACCACTGGACCGCCAGGGAATTCCCCAAACTTCCGAGTTTGCTCTTTCCTATATGTGGTTATTAGTTCATTCAGAAATACTGAAGTTATATCAAAGTACTTGAAATGAAAATTTGTTTTTCATATGTTCAATAACAAAACAACAAGCATTCTCCCTTCATTTCCTTGAGGTTAAGAAAGAGAAGGAATGAAAGATGTAATATACTCCTACTTTTATATCTTCTTGAGACAGACATTCACTGTGTGCCTATTATGGGCTGGGCCCTGTTCAGAGTAGTTCACATACAGCGTCTCCCTGAGCCCTCGGGACAAACACCCTCCGGGACACCGTGACAGGCAGCAGAGGTGATGATTTATTAAAAGCCAAAAGCTCAGTGCTGAAAATGACCTCTAAATACAGACAGCAAATAACATATGGAAAATGGTTCAATTTTACTGATAATCAAAGAAAAGAAAATTAAAGCAAATTTAAAGTACCATTTAGCTGCTAAATAAGCCAGTATTTTTTCGTTATAGCACCCGACACAAGTGCAGTTGTAAAACCACTGGTGGCTCCATGAATTGTTAGAATAGTTTTTGAGCCACAGCTTGTATCAAGAATCACAAAAATATTCATACTGTTTGTGTACTAGCTTTTTCTCTGTTGAATTACTTACTCATACAAAAATTTTAGGAGTAGGATTCCCGAATCAGAGATGTTCAATTATGTGGCATTATTTCCAACATTGAAAACTGGAGAAAGATGTGCCTCCAACAAAACTTGTTAAAATATTGGTATACCAGTGAGAAAAAAGTATCAAATAGTATAACTGTGAAGACTATGTTGAAGTAAAAAAAAAAAAAAAAGGTTTATGGCAGTGAAAATGCAGACTATAAAATTATGCATTGTAATTATATAAAACATGTATCTACACAGAAAAGATCAAAGAGAAACAAGCAAAAAAATTAAACTTTATGGAGTTGAGGCAGTGGAAGTGTATCTCTTAAAAATTTTTTTTATTCTGTGGTATAGTTATCTTTTTAACTAAGAAAGAAAAAGGTTATTTTCTCACCCACTATACTCCGAAACCTCTTGTTAACTTAATAGTGAAAAGAGAGGATTTCAGGAAACTAGAGCTTCAAATCAGAGTAGAAGTAATAACTCGGCACCTGTTTCTGCCTTTACTGTGACTCATTTTGCCTCTATTTAGAATGACTTATGTAGGTGCCTGATTCACCTGCACAAGGGCAGGAGGACGGCTGGTGGGTGAGGGGGACTCTCATTAGTAATTTTCCACACTGGTCTTAGCCGAGTCCAGCACTGTCCTGAGTACGGCAGGGACTCCATCAATCTGTTGAACAAACTGGCAGGAAACTAGGAAGAGGAGGTGAGCAGAGCCAACCCAAGGACACGAGAGCCAGACAGTAACCAAATGGCATCCACAAGTTGGTAAAATGGTTTTTGAACCACAGCTTGTATCAAGAATCACAAAAATATTCACACTGTTTGTGTAACTAAATGGCATCCAGGGACGGTGTGCCAGTGTGAATGGTCTATTTCTACCTTGATGATGCTCTGGGAATCCTTGACTGTGGGCCTAGAAAATATTATAAAAGAATATGGGGGGGCTTCCCTGGTGGCACAGTGGTTGAGAGTCCACCTGCCAATGCAGGGGACACAGGTTCGTGCCCCGGTCCGGGAGGATCCCACATGCCGCGGAGTGGCTGGGCCCGTGAGCCATGGCCGCTGAGCCTGCGCGTCCGGAGCCTGTGCTCCGCAACGGGAGAGGCCACAACAGTGAGAGGACCACGTACGGCAAAAAATAAATAAATAAATAAAAAGAATATGGGGGAAAGTCGTGGATAAACGGATTTTGAAACACATTAAATATCTGCTTAGCTTGTTTTTCTAACTGGCAGGGAGTGGGGCACTTTTAAAACCACAAACTGCTTACTGTTTCCTCCAAAATAATAGATTTAGCAGAGAAAACCACTATTAAAATCATTCATCAGGATCATTCACGTAACCCTAAGTGACCACAGCTGTTGAAAAGCCACTCCGGAACGTTCTGGTTTGGCCATGATGAAATAGCTGAAAACAACTGCATGAGTTGGACAAAACATACAAATCCCCATTAGAAAGTACTGGCGGGCAGCAGACAGGCAGGATTCAGGGAACTACAATTCTTGAGAGGAAAGAAAGATATGAACTGAGCTACAGAATTCTGGAACTTTTCCAAAGGCATTTTCCAAATCATGTTCAAATAGGCGAATTTCAGTAGAAAATCTGAATCTATCAAAAGCATCAAATGAAACCCAGGCAGGAAAAATACAAAGAAAACCACACCCAGCACATCACAGGTAAGATGCTAAAAATCAAAGGCAAAGAGAAAACCAGCCAGAGGGAAGCAAAGACATTAACTTTCAAAGGAGCAGCAAGCAGACAGAGGGCAACACCGAGAAGCGGGGCCTAAACTTTAACACTCAATATAATGACTGTTCCTTCAGAAACAGAGAAAGCCCTGCTTCCCCACAATAACTTCTCTAATCTGCTACCTACAAGCTCTTAACCAGCCCCTAAATGCTCCAAGTTAGTTACTAAAGAGGTTTCGAGGCCTCTGCACACAAAACACAAGGAAATGCCCGCACAGCACTGACTCTCTCAGGTACCGAAGACGGACAGGCCAGGGACGCAGAGGGCGGGGTGGTGATGTATGCTGACCTCAGGTCATCCTGAGGATACACTGCTGATGCCACGTGAGGGAAAAACCCAGGGAAGCAGCCGTCCAGCGGCAAAGGGGACATGAAGAGTTCAAGGTGAAAAGTGCCTTCACTTCTGCACAAGAAGGTATTAATAAAACAACCAGATGCTAAGGAAAATACTTGGAGCGAAGCAAAAAAGCCTCCTAGTGGTTTCAGTGGGCGAAGCCGCAGGACCAGCTGGACAGACTGACTTTTCGTCAGCTCAGGTCCTTAACCCTCTCTGAGCCTCGACATTCTTAGCTACAAGATGGGGCTCACAAATAGTGCTTTCCTCACAAGGGCATGTTTTTTTGTGGGTTTTTTTCTCCTTTTTTGGCCACGCTGCATGGCTCGCAGGATCTCAGTTCCCCGACCAGGGGCTGAGCCTGGGCGCTCAACAGTGGAAGTGCTGAATCCTAACCACTAGGCCACCAGGGAGCTCCTGCAAGTGCGTGGACTAACCAGACCTGCTATGAAGATGTTCCGCATGAAGACCCAAAAAGAATAAAGGCTTTAATTTTCCACCCTCTATTGACAGACCAGAAGCAGAGAATGAGTTACTGTTTTAATTTCAGCCACACGAACTGTTGACAGGTCCACAGGTCATGGAGGGAGTCACAAGTCCACCCTCCAGAGACCCGGCAGAACTCCCTAAAGTGGACAAGACGTGCTCACAGTACCTTTGCGGGGGACGTCTCAGTGTCCCCAGATCAGCAGCCCTGCCTGCTGCTGTGGTTTGACTACGGCCTCTCCACAGTCACGAAACCTTCTAAACTTGGCTTTCTCAGCACCACATGCACGGAGTGTTTGAGGGGCAATTTAAAACTACACTCAGGAAACTCCTCAATTACAGAAGGCACAGGGCGTCACCAACGAACCATCAACAGGCCGAAAGAGGACTGGCGCAGTCTACTTCTAAGGGAAAAACTCTAGGGGCCTTGAGTGCCTCTGAAAATTTCTTTCTTTTCAACTGATAACGCAATTTGCTCAAACTGTTACCAATTAAAATTTTTATATTTTAATAGGTCTTCTTTTTTCTTTTTTTCGCGGGCCTCTCACTGTTGTGGCCTCTCCCGGTGTGGAGCACAGGCTCCGGACGTGCAGGCTCAGCGGCCATGGCTCACGGGCCCAGCCACTCCGCGGCATGTGGGATCTTCCCAGACCGGGGTACAAACCCGCGTCCCCTGCATCGGCAGGCGGACTCTCAACCACTGCGCCACCAGGGAAGCCCTAAAAAAAGGATTTTTAAAAAGGGTAAGCCAGCCTTAGTTGCACTAAGAGATTCTGGCAATCTAAATGCCAAGTAGCACATCTGTGTTCCCCAAAAATGGGAATGTGATTCCTCTAATGCTTCCCTGCTTTCCATACACAGTTTTACCCTGATTCTCAATAATTAAATTAATTGTGGGGCTTTTAAAATTAATGCTGATGCATAGCTAAAGCTCTTTAAAACCGTCACTACAGTTTACTAAGTTTTTACCTTAGAGCTCGTCAAATGGATTTCACAACACCTGACGGCGTCTCCCCTAAGCAAGGATGGGCCCAGCTTCTCAGGTTTGGTCTCCAAGACCCTCTGCGATGCAGCCCCAGCCTGACCCCTACGGTCCAGCAGACTCCTCAGTCCGTGAACTTACCTTCCGTCTTTTTGGCTGTGTCACAGTGTTCTTTCTACTTCAAATGGACTTACCTTCTGCTCCACCTGTTGAAGCCCAGTTTGCCTGTAACTTCTAAGTCCTCACTCAACACAACCCACCCACGTCACGCCCGCCGAGCAGAATCTCTCCTGTACTCCCGCAGGACCTCATTTATCTCCTTCCTGGAGTTTCCCTCTTGGCTCCTTAGGTTTAAAAGTGGCAGAGAAACATCTTTGACATCTTTCCCTCTTGAAAAGTTATTCTCAAACTACAGGGAGTATAAACTAGGAAGAAAATGAGCGAGGAGATGCCAGGACGAGAAGCAGGTGGAGCACAGTTAACGCTGATGAAGAGGAGGAGCCTCGTGGGGAGGGGCCGGGGGAGGGGCAGGTATTGAGAGGAGCCCACTGATCCCCCCCGACCCGGAAGACCCACGACTGGAGGCTCCGGATGCTTGGGCAGGGGCAGGGCTGAAAACAAACTGGAAGATTGTTTCAAATCAGGTCATGACCAAAGCCACCCGCCATCACCATCAAAGGATTATTTTTCTGGAGAAACTGCTTCAGAAATAAACTACACAGAGATGAACATCTGGGGGCTTCCAGTGAAAAAGATGGTGGCCCAACACTCTTCAGTGAGGCCCCCCAGGCAGAAGCTCCCCTGTGATCACCCCACAACTGTCCGTGCTCACTCTTAATTATAAGCCACCCGACACAACCTTGAACGTTGAAGCTGCACAACTTCTAGTTTTGAATACGTCTCACTAGATGGGTTAAGAACAAAGAAGCTTCTAAGAAGTAGAACAGAAAAGTAATGAGAGAAGGAGACAGGATAAGAATATTAAAGGATCAATTCACGGGGCCCAAGATCTCCTGACTGAAGTTCCAGAAGAAAGGAAACAGCAGGGAGAGAATCTCAGAAGGAACAGCACAATGAACACAGACCGAGTGACACGTGTGTCAGGTCCAAAGGTCCATCGGGTGCCTGGCTCACAAGTGGAAAAGACCACAACCAGGCGCACAGCATGGAAGCACCAGAGAGAGAGAGAAAACCCCAAAAGCTTCAGAGGGGGAAAACCACATATAAAAAGACGGAGATTAAAGAAGGGAAAAACCACAACGGCTGTCTCTTCAGCAACACTGGCAGCTAAAAGCAATGGAACGATGCCTTCGAAATTCTAAACCGACCTCATGGAATCTACACATAGTCTACAGATTGCGTATAAGCAGCTAACTCTCATGCATCTTTTCCTGGGACGTGTATGGACAGTGTTTGCACCCCCTGACCCCCCTGATGTTTGCACCCCCTGATGGAGCCGGATAGCGTTCGATGAGGCCACAAGGTTGGGATTAGTGTCCTTATGAGAAAGACCAGAGCTCTGGTCTGCAGCTGTCTGCAAGCCAGGAAGAGAGGCCTCGCCAGGAACTGACGCCACCGGCACTTGGTCTTGGACTCTCAGCCTCCAGGACTGAGGGAGAAATTCCTGTGAAGCCTGCCAGCCTGCAGGGTTTTGTTATGCAGCCCGAGTGGACTAGGACCGGAAGCTCCTGGAGAAAGTGCTCCACCAAAACAGAGACAATAAATCACGAAAGCAGAAAAGCATGTGTTCAAAAATCAGGAGAGGGTGGAGGCAATTCCTGCCATGAACCAGTGGAAGTCTCAGGTGACGGTGATGAGCAAGAAGACACAGAGCCGGCAGGCGTGGCTCCAAGTAGGGCTGGAAACGTGTGGGCCAAGTCTGGCTGCACAGGAAATCCTACTGAGAAGTTAGCTGGTGGGAAAAGCCTTACATGTTCAAAGAAAATAAAAAACAGAAGAATTCTAAGCTCCAGGAATAACACTGAACTGTACAAATAGGAAATGTAACCACGTAAACCACTGGGCTCAGTGACACAGTCAAATGAATGAAAGCACCCCGGTACCGAGATAGTGACACTGGCTGTGTGGGGAGGCAGGAAGCCACACAAGGAACAAAGAAGCCAGCTACAGAATTAGGGAGGAAAAAGTGTCTAAAACTAATGAATCAAGGTAATGTGGCAGTGAACGCCAGATTTAACAGCTGAACTGTCGGTTCTGGGGAATATGACAAGGGTGAAAGGAACAGGGACTGCTGTTTTTACGTAAGCTTTTTTCGTACCGCTTTTAAACTGCGTGATGCTTAAAACCACGGCCTGTGCTTCTGGGTTAACAGTCTGCTGGCTGTGGGCATTAGCAGGTCCCCACTCGTGTGAGCCTGATGGGGGCGGGGCCGCGTCAGGTCACCCTCACGCCGCCACAGTTCTGAGCCCCCAGCCTTCTTCTCTTCTGGAACGCGCTCTAATTCCCACTGTTCTGGATGCCAGCTACTTATTAATTGGGCCTAGGAATAACTCAGCTTATTGAGGAATCTTTCTGGATATTGGTTATTATTTGCTCTCTCTCCTGGTTTCAGGTCATCTGTTAATTAGATGATGCGGTCAACAAAGTCAGTATTCAAGTCATTGTTCCAGATGCTGCCGAGCTTAGAGTGAAAGAATCTTGAGGCACCCCAGCAGTGTCTTACCCAGAAAGCAGAGCCTGGCTCGCACGTGGTTTATTTGAGAACGTGGTCCCGGGGGGCGGGGGTGACACAGGCTAGCAGGGGAGCCAGTGTCAGCGTGTGAAGGGCGGTAGAGCTGGCCGCAGGGCAGGGGCCTGGCAGGGGCTCCACGGCACTGGGATCGTCCTCCCCGAGCGCGGGAGGCAGGGGCGTTTCCCCACCTGCTCGTCCCCACCGGTTAAGGAAGCAGAGGTACCGCCCACCACGCCTGCAGGGCTGGCTGCAGTAGCAGGTGGCCCGGCCCACGACAGGCATCCAGTACAGCTAGAAACCTCGCTCCAGGCAGGCTGCGATTTCACTGACATTTCCCTAAGGTCTATAAGCCAGCAATTCACTGAGCTGCCAAGATACACTTGTGCATCTTACCCATCAGGACAGGGCACGAGGCTCTGTCAACCGTCAAGGTGAAAGCCAGATTTGCCTTTCATGGTATTACCACATCTACGAACAGTCCTAAAAGGAAATCGGGTTCATCTCCCCGACCTTCTGGGGTCAATTCATGATAGGTTTCCAGAGATTACTACTTTTATTACTTTATGAATAATTCATTCAAACACCTTACCTGGGAATGACACCACATTTCCCACCGTTTTTTGAGGACTCTTTTTTTTTCCTCTCACCTGGAACCTCGGACGTCAGGCCTCAGACCTGTTCTCCACCATTCTTCCACTACCGCTAAGAGCCTGGCAATCTACATCCTGATTAAACTAGGGATCAGAAAGCAAACAGGCACCCTCCTACAATCCACACCTATCCTGGGCGTTCACTTCTTCTAATCACCATTTACTGTACTTTTTCCGTTTTGAAGATCATTTTCCTTGATAATGAAAAAGCACAAAACGAGCTGAAGAGTTTCCCTTCCTCTTTATCAGCACCTGCAGCATGAATCTTGAGCAACAGAGCGAACCCTTATCTTTCTTGCATCTAAAGCAGGCGAGCACCTGCTTCCCGCTTGTGGATCTCGATTCTAACCCCAATTAAGAGGACCCTGGGCAGCCCCCTCCTCGTCGTGCCCTTCTTCAACTTACTTATATGCTCGTCTTTCTATATTTTCTACATGTTCTTCTAAAAACCTGTGTTTGGCAACCAGCCGCTTATTTGGACACTTGCCTGTTTTCTCTTTCATTGGCACTATTAAAATCATATCAATTGGAAGGATTTGAACAATAAAACAAAGTAATAGTGGATTATAACCCAATGGTATATATGTATCTCTCTCTCTCCATAAATGTATGCCAACACAAATGACTGAATAGGTGACAGGAAGGAACACACGTCCCTGCAGAAGAATTCCAACTACCTTGCGTAGCCCTCAACTCCCCACTCCTTACGTGTGGGCGGTGCAGAGTAACCTTCTCCTAAAGAGGACAGCATGGGAGAGAGGAACTTTACAGTGAAGAAACCTGAGAGACATACTGCAGCCAGGTGACTGAGGTTAAGATGGACAGTGATAAGTCAGGTGGACAGTAAGCAGTTCTGAAATGATGTGAAGAGCACTTTACTTCCGTGGCCTTCCTTCCAAAGCCCATAATCCAAGTCTGGTCATGGGAAAAAAACATCAGACAGATTCCATGTGGGGGCATCCTACGGCACACCTGGCCAGCTCCTCAACCCTGTCAAGGTTCCCCAAAGCCAGGAAGTCTGAGAAACTGTCACAGCGAAGGGGAGCCTAAGGGGACGTGACGACTACGTGTTAACAGTAACCTGGATGGGATCCTCGAGCAGAAAAATGACATCAGGAAAGACACAGGGAATCTAAACAAACTATGAACTTCAAGCAATAATTATGTATCAACACTGGTTCGTTAACTGTGACAAATGTGACCATACTAATGTAAGATGGTAAAAATGCAGGGAACTGGGTGTGGGGTATATGGGAACGATCTGTACTATCTTCACAACTCTTCTATCAATCTAAAGAAGTTTATTACAAATGTTGTTAGTAGAATGTTACTAGAAACACACATTCCCCCATACTGCCACTGTGAGGGAAGACCTATATGATTCTCAGCGCTCCCCTCGCCCCCCAGTCCTGGAAGTGATGATTCCATTGTGAAATTCTATTTACTTTGGAGCCTTCCATACCTTCTGAGAAGTTACCGTTTAGAATCGGAAGGCACTAAATCATACCTATCAGTACCATCTGCGCTGCCAGACTTCTTCGGGACGCTATGTGTTCTCTACTCCTCCACTTACTAAATTACTGCCTCAGCCCCAAACCCTCCCTTCTAACTCTGCTTCGTGACACTGGGGCCCTGTGGACCACATCTCAACTCCGCCATGGGCTCTACTGCAGCCTGACAGGAGGGAGGCCAGCGAGGACTGGAGGGCTGGGCTGATGAAGGGCTGCTTCACCTGGTGACCACCTGTACCCATCTGCGAGGGCGGCCACAGCAGAGCACCATGAACTAGGGGCACAAACAACAGAGATTGATCGTCCCACAGTTCTGGAGGCTGGAAGTCTGAGATCAAGGTGTCAGCAGGCTTGGTTCCTTTTCTGTGCAGAAAAATCTGTTCTAGGCTTCTCACCTGGCCGCGGGTGGTGTGCAGGCACGCCCTGACACCCCTTGGCTTGTACAGGCGTCACACTGATTTCTGCCTTCATTGTCACTGGTACTCTCCCCATATGCATGATTCTGTGTCCGTATCTCCCCTTTGTATAACGACGCCAATCACGGTAGACTAGGACCGACCTTCTTAACTAATTACCTCTTAGTGGCCCTACGTCCAGATAAGGTCACGTTCCACAGCGCCTGGAGGTCAGGACGCAGGAATGTGGGGCGAGGGCCCGGCTCAGCGCACATCCCTACCTGCGGGCTTCCCGCCTGCTGGCCGCTCCACCTGCTTCCCTCCTGCAGCAGCAGCTGAGTCTCGCCTGAGCGGCCTCCCCATGCTCCCCCCCACCCCACCGCCTGCCGCCGAGGCACAGCCTCAGCCAGAGGCGGCCCCTCAGAAGGCACCACAGGCTCTTCCTTACCTCCATGATGCCCCAGAGCAGCGGTTTCCGAACCGCAGAGTGCTAGAACCAGAACCGCTGGAAGGACTCAGTAAGACACGACCACTGGGCCTCACCGTGACTTTCGGTTTAGCGGGTCTGAGATGGCCTGACGGTCTCTGTTCCCCGGAAGTTCCTAGCGATGCTAAAGCTGCAGGTCTGAGAACGCTGCCTCAGAGGTCAGTATTTACCCTTTCAGTTACCCGGTTGACTTACGTCCAGTTACCACTGGTTTACGTTAGTTTTCTGTTCAATGGCTGCTATGGCTTCTGTGTCCTGACTGGACCCTGACTGATACAGAAGCGCATGCACCAGGCAGGGTTCTGGGGACACAGGGTTTGGGACCGGGCTCATGTCTTTGGGCCTGAACACAGTGCTGAGCTCTGGGTCAGCGGGGACCCAGATCCCCAGTGACCCCGGGCAGGCAGCGGCATCGAGAGGGAACAAGGATCACCTGTGACCGTGGTGTCCCCCCCGCCCCACTGTGCAGCCGCCAGAGGAGAGCAGGGGCCAGGGGCTGCCGCACCAGCTGTCACTGCAGCGAAAGGAACGTGGGATCTGGTGTGGGCAGAGACCTGCCCGAGGATGGGGCTCACACACCGGGGAAAGGACAAGCTCCGACTGGGGACTCTCAGTCACCGAGAACCTGGCAGCCTCTATGGCAGCCCTAAAAAGCCCTTCTCTTGTAGCTACCAGGCTGACCTCTCCTAAATCCAACACAAAATGTAATCCTGCGGGACTCGGAGCTTCACCACCCCGAACTCACAGTCTCCCCGGTCTCTGATGTGAAAGCCGGGGCCCTGATTTGGAAGGAGTGCAGCCCTGGAACCCAGCACAGCGACAGGGCTGGACTCAGACGAAGCAGAGATTCCTGAATGCCACAGTGACTCCGAGCCTCCCTTGGCAGTGGAAACGGCTGGCTGTGTGGTGTCAGAATTGCCTTTCTTTGCTTGGAAGCCCAGCAGCAAGTTTTCCTGGGCAGACAGACGCCTTGCACGGGGTCACTCATTCTCCATTCTCCAGACAACCACAGCCGCCTCTGCAGCCCCGAGACCTGTGACTGGGGACAGACTCCAGCCTGCCCCCGAGAGGGGGCCTCACACATGGAAACAACGATAAAGCTCTGCTATTTCATATCTGCAGAAACCTGGGAAGTAAGTGTGGGAATAGCTTCTAATAATATTAGACCAAGGACAGGGAATTTAACACTGGATACGGTAGAGTTTATTGACACAGGTGGATTTACCAGAAATGTGGATTTAACGTTTACTGCATGCCCCTGGGAACGGCTCTAAAGCTTTCTGAGTTGACTGCCTTGAAATGCAGGGCATTGCCGAGTGCACGTTTGAGGAGGCCGAGATGTCAGAACTTCGGAGGCCTAACGAGGAAGAGTGAACCCACAGGCTCAGGGAGATTTCAGTACATGTGGCCTGCACACCCAGCCCTCAGCTACCTTCCCCAAAAGGGCCCCGAGGTCACAGCCTCCCCAGGTTTTTGAGAAATGTCTGTGTGCGGGGACCCCTACCCCCTGAGAAGCTGCGTGCTGGCTGCGCTCTGTAGGGGGCATCACCATGACAGCCTCACTGATGCCAGTGTGGTGGCAGGTCCCGAGGGAGCGGGGCAGGCTCGTGGCCAGGGGTGAGAACGTTCTGATTCGCAGACGGTTTGGTCGTGGCTAACCAGTTACAGCATCCCTAAGAGTGAGACAGATGTATGGCCCTCTAAAGTGCTGCTTGATCTACGTAACAAGAAAAATTCTCAGTCCAGGGGCCAAAACCCCAACTTGAGTCACCAACATGGAGTCTTGTCCTCTCACCGTTTCCAGACCTGAGCCGCGCTCAGACCCAGAGCCCTGTTCTGAGGGGGGTGGGTCCCCCGAGGACAGTGCCCCGCCCAGGACGTGCTGTTCCTCCTGCCCCACTTCCTAGGATGACTGAGCACTGGGGAAAAGGAGACACAGACTTTCCAGGGTGACCGGATGCTGGCTCTGAGTGGATGCTAATTCCTAGAACCCCAAATGCCACCATGGTCACTGGTCAAAGGGGGGCCTTGCAGTCAGTCAGGTGACAGAGTCTCAGCCAAGGTCAAGCACAAGGAGCTCACAGGGCTGCAGGCCACACTGGGGTTACCCACTCAGTCCTGAGTATGTCACTGGGATCCCTACACTGGCTCTCGGACCCACGGGGCGAGGGATACTGTGCCGAGCAGGACCAGGGAGGATGCCCCTGAAGCTACGAGACTGGCAAGCCAAGCGCGGCAGAGCATCCCTGGGGAAGTGCGCAGATGGAGAGGCTGACCGTCACACCCCAGGGAAGCTGCCCGTCTGGCTGTGACCGCGTCTCCCAGAGTGACTGGATTCCTGTAACTGCAGATGCAGCATCGCAGGGCCCTGCAGCCGTCAGCTGCGCACGCTTTTTCTCTGTACCTATGTACTAGGACCCGAGAAGCAGTCTGCCTTGACCTGGCACGGCACCCTCTCACACCCTCATCTCTGGCTCTCTGACTGCCCACAGTCTGCAGAGATGCTGACCAGCCCACAGGCCTCATGTCACATGGTCCCGTGACATCGATGACACCGTGCTGACTGGTCTGATGGGCAGGAAGTGACAATGCCTTTAGACGCCTCGGTGTGACATCGGCCAGCCAGCCAGTGAGGGGTCAGGGTGAGGGAGGCCACGGCCTGGAGCGTCAGAGGGACCCCCATGCCACTCAGGCTGCTGCCTGCACCCCTGCCACCCTTGGCAGGTCTCCGCAAGCGGCACACACCGTGTCTGAGCGCTGTTCTGACACGGTCAGAGTGAGTCTTCAGAGGGGCCCAGACGAGACACAGCTCTGCGGCAGGGCAGGCCCCTCGTCCACCCAGGCCTGGGGCCCCCCGAAGGCCGAGCTGGGGATGCCGAGTGAGGCCCCCATCAGGAACCAGGAGATTCACTGGGTTTTCGGAAAAAACAAACAAACAGCAAAAAGCCATGCCTTCTTCTGCAGGTAATTATTTTCCTTTTGAGAAACAGTTCCTGGCTTACTATGGGGCCCTGGTCGGGAAGGAACAACTCGGCTGAGATGCCGAGTGACCGTGCAAGCCAAGCAGGCGGCGTCTGCCCCGTCCAGCCTGAGCACCGGGTGCCCCGCGGCACTGGGTGAGGGAGCCGGGGGGAGTCGGGCATCACCCCCTCCCTCAGTCACACCGCAGTTGGGGCTCTGGATGACCGCTGACGCCGAGGGAGAACCAGGCGGGCCGAGGGGGAGGGACGCGACTCCAGGACGTGCACTGGGCTTCTGGGGCACCAGGACCAAGGCGCGTCTCTCACACCCATGCGAGACTCCGCGACAGGACCCTGGGGCAGGTCACAACCCCGCCTGTGGGAGGCCCATGGGCCTCGCAGAGGGTGAGCTGGAGGCTGAGGGTGCGGCCGCCTGGGACGAGCAGCCCTTCTCTCCCTCTCTTCTGGGGCTGTCCCAGTCACCTCTGTTGTCTGCGACCCTGTTTTCAGTTCACCTGTAAACAGCTGACTCTGGTTCCCAGACCAGCTGTGTCTCTGATACTCTGGGCCCTCAGGGTAACTTGGTCAGAATATAAGTGTTTTTCTGCAACCTGCTTTTTTTTAACTTAAAAATAAATACATTAGGGGACATCCCCGGTGATGCAGTGGATAAGAATACACCTGCCAATGCAGGGGACATGGGTTCGAGCCCTGGTCCAGGAAGATCCCACATGCCGCAGAGCAACTAAGCCTGTGCACCACAACTACTGAGCCTGCACTCTAGAGCCCACGAGCCACAACTACTGAAGCCTGCTCTCTAGAGGCCACGAGCCACAACTACTGAGCCCACGCGCCACAACTCCTGAAGTCCACACGTCTAGAGCCTGTGCTCTGTAGCAAGAGAAGCCACCGCAATGAGAAGCCCACGCACCACAACGAAGAGTAGCCCCCGCTCGCGGCAACTAGAGAAAGCCTGTGCGCAGCAACGAAGACCCAACACAGCCAAAAATAAATAAAACATTAAATCTTAAAAAAAAGCCAAACACATTCTCCACAAACGTTTTTTCCGCCCTCCTCAGTGGCTCCGTGCTGTCCTACCACACACGCACACAGGGAGCTGTCTGGGCCACGACCCCGCCCAGAGGACGGTCACCTGGTCTCGGGGACAGGCTGTGTCTCCCCTGCTCGCTTCCCTCGTTCTCGAGACATGTCCACGACCACCACTGCTGTGTCTAGACAACAGTCGACTCAGCCCTTTCAAACACATCTTTAACTTTGCTGTAACCAGTGCCAACCCCCCATTTCCATGGTAACCAATTTTAGCTCCTTTAAAGCTTAGAGCCTCAAGGATTCGTGACTTCCAGGAGACAGGCACATGCAGCTTCTATTAATTAGGGAAGTGAGAGTCACTGGATTAGTGACCTCCGATGATCCATAAAGCATCACATTTTTCATGTCTTACTCACTCTGGCTAAATTCTAAATTCAGAAAAGAGTTAATCTTACAACCCGGGAGAAGCTGAGCAAGAGTGAGAGCAGGTGCAGGGCGTATGCACCGTCGTGTGCTTTTCTGGTGGTGGAAAGCCGACAGTCAGGACTTGGGAGGGTGGAGTGAGGGTGGGACGGGCTGGTCTCCTTCTTTACTTGGGGAATTCAGAATTTCCAGTTACTTCACTAGTGAAGTCTGTAGTTACAGTGGTAGAGAATGTTTCCTGTGACGCTGCATCTGGATGCCTCTCTGTCCTCTTTCTGTCCAAGAATCAGAGTTGTAGAAGGGACCTTGAAGGTTACCTGGTCCAAAGTGAATTTAGCAAAGTCACAGGATTTTAGGCCAATTTATTAAAAAAAAAATTGGAAAATAAAGTTAAGAACTAAGCCATGTCTACATTCTTGAGAATCCTGTGCAGCTGAGACTGAATGCAGGCAAAGGAGCTCCTAGAGCCCAGGCGTCCTCAAGGAAAAGCCACAGGGCGGGCCGCTGGGGGCGCCAGCAGAGCAGGCGGGGGAGGCCTGGGGAGAGGGCCCCGAGTGCTAGGACGAACTGGCAGGGCCAGGGCACACATCTCCCAGGACAGCCCTGGATGAGGCTGAAAGAGGCTGGGGTGAACTCGCACAGGCACCTTACCAGCTGGGGTCCCCCTGAGGGATCAGTGGAGGCTGCCCTCCCTGGCCTTTGCCCCTTCTGCTTCTCCCCCAGTCCCCCAGGGGCTCTCCTGGCAGGACACCCTAATAAAGCACCCACTGGCCATGAATTCCTGGCTCAGCATCTACTTTTGGGGAACCCAGGTGAAAACAATCCTGCTTGGTAAAGATTTATGTATAAATCTATACACCAAATGCACACACGTATACCTGTGTATGCACACATATTTTATTACACCGCATGTAATTTGGTCATCGCATTGGATGTATTATCTGGGACTTTTCACGTCTGACTGTAAGTCATATTTGGTATAAAACGAGTTACAATAAGCATAATTTTAATACCAAAATAATCAGGTTCAAATTTTCTGCTGAAAGAGATCAGTAGAGTTTTCTCTTAAGAGGTTACTCACCTGAGTGATGCTTTCTTTTTAACCAGTATTATTTCAACTTCATTGTTGTACTAAATAGCTAAGGCCTTCAGGACGAGCCGAGGGAGGAGGTGCAGCTAGCGGTTAAAGGCTTGGGGCCGGCACGCATCACACAGACCCGAGGGCCAATTCCAGACCCCGTCACTCACCAGCCCTGTGGGCTGAGTACCAGCCCTGTGGGCTGAGTTCTTAAATGCTAGAATGTGAGCAAACTCTAGATAATGAGCTTCCTTATCCGTAAAACAGCACATTCCTCAGAAGGCTGCCATGACGACTGACAACTCAGACGAAACCTCAGCACAGGACCTGACCTGCAGAAAGGACTGGATACTGTCTGCGGGTGTTGCTAGATTTAACTTACCCGACAAGGCAGGCACCAAACAATATACCCCAGACTCAGGGAAACTGGGCACACTCACTTGTAACGTGGTATCGAAGACCACAAGCTTGGAGCTGGTTGGAACGATGTCGTAACACTTGTGTGACCTCATGAATCGCATGTAAACACCACTTTCTGAGTCTTCTGCTAAAAAGGAAAGAAAAAAAGGCAAACATCAGTAATAATAAGGAACTTCCTCTATCGTATTAAGAGTATGCATGAAAAATCTACTGCTGACAGACTTAATGGAAAATAAGAAGAGTTTTCCTGTAAGAGCGAGAAGCTCATGCTGCTCGACACTGCTGTCCTCACGAGTACAAGAAGGCAAGAAAAAAAATGAAGGCTATGGATATAAAGGGAAAAAGCAAAACTGTCTTTATTGGCAGACTATATGATTTTCTACACAGAAAACACGAAAGAATCTACAAAAAAGTTCCCAGATCTAAAAAAAGAGTTTAGCAAGGTCAGAGAATGCAGTTAGTAAAAAAACAACGACAAGAAAAACATGCCACTGTATTTCTATATACTAGCAAGGAGTAACTGGAAATTTAAAGAATTTGAAAGCATCATTTCTATAAACATGAAACGGAAATAAGGATCTACACAAGGAGACAAGGAGCCCTGAAAACAGCAACGATGTGAACAAACACACATAAAGTAGTCTTTATCATTTAAATTTCTGTAGAAGTTAATTGACAGTTGGCAAAAGGAATGACAAGGTACTGTGGCTCCAAAGCTGTGCCTGTAGCCGGACAACGGCCCACTGCCCACTGCCCGGGAGGACCTCACTCCTATCTCCTGGTTCACTCAAGGAATACAGCTCCAAGAGACCTGACAATGCCGCTGAGCCCACACCCGTCTGGACATTTGGGGAAGATTTAGATTACCTGGGAAATATCCCAGAAGAAAAAAATGACTATATTGTACATACTAATTAGCAAGCTAAGTGTTAAACAGCATGACACTAACCAAGTTCCCCGACTGTGGAAAGGAGCCCCTGTTATTCTGTTTCCTACTGTGGTAAACACGCCGTACGTGCGGACTGGTTTGCCAATTTCATGATAAACTATGTGCACCACTCCCAAACCTCTATTTTCATTTCTGACCTCTCTTCAGGGCACTGTAACTCACAGTTCATAATCCCATCACCTCCTGGGCAGTTCCCTTCTCAAATATCTCCCCTCCTGCTCGTGGAATAAAGTCACACAATTCAGGCTGGCATTCACGAACCTCCGTGGTCTGGCTTCTCCGGGACCTCGTTTCCCTGCTTCCCGTCCGCGGGTCCCGGCACACGGCTCCCTGCCAGGCTCCCTGCCGCCCTTAATCTCACTCTCCGGCATTTGTTCCTTCTGCTGTAATTTAAACTTCCTTCTCTACTTTTTCTCGTCCAATTTCAACCCAACCTCAGATGCCATCTTCTCCATAAAAGCAGTGAACATATCTGAGCGCTCATTTCTGTGCTGTAACTCCAGGTACTACAGGAAATGACCTCATTTAATTTATGTCACGACCTTGAAGGCTGTGCCTCGATGTCTTCACTTGACGTATGAGCTGACTGAGCAACGGGCCTGAGGTCAGCGAGTCGGGCGGTGCCTGGAGTGGGATTTGAACCCGTGCCCAGGACTCCAGCCCTCTTCTCATGGAAACTCTGCCTCTCAGTCTCCCCATGAACGCATGGGCCCAACAGACACCTGTGAAGCTACTGTCTGCGGGGCGCTGTCCCCGTGTCGAGACGCAGCAGGCACACCTCTGTCCTCCCAGCTCACCAGCCGGCAGAGCGAGGGCACCGGGATGTGAGCCACGCGACAGGTGAGGTGCTGGATGGCTCGAGGTCACAAGGCAGGAGCCGACCCCGAGTCAGGAGGTCAGGAGGGAAGTCTGCAGCGACTTCTTCCCCTGGATACGCACGTTCTATCTGTACTTCTCATCAGTCGTCACTTTATGTCTCATTCATGTGATCTGCACAGCTCTGATCATCTTCTTCTTCCTGGATGATAATTTCTTTGAATGGTCGGGATCTAACTCATTTACTGTGCTAATTAATTTCGTCGATACTGACTTACTGCATGTGGTCTCAGTGTGGGTTCTCCCAAAGCTGACCCCAAGACCAGGGGAAGTGAGACGGAAGGAGAGGCAAAAAGGGAGCTCAAGTAAGCAGGTCACAGCTCTGTGCAGAGTCGCAGCTGCTGGGGACCCCGGAGAGGCCGCGCACGGACCTCAGAACTGCCTCCTAGTCAGGAGCACCCTGCCCTCTCTGGTGAGGGGTTACCCTGGGGCATGACCTCTGACACTCCTGCCCTGCGCCCACAAGCCCAGCTGCCAGAGAACACCCTCGGTCGGAGCTGTTCAAACAGGAGAACTTGGATGCAGGCGAGGCGCCCACAGCCATCCGCTCCCAAGAGCTTCCACTGTGCTAGAGGCTGGGGGTCCCTGGGGATCCAACACACATGCCGCTGCCTTGCAGGTACTACAAACCAGTGCGGGAGAGACGCTAACCGTCACTACACCGTCATGCGTGCTACCACAGGACAAGTCCGGGCTTACGAACAAGGTAAGTGGCAGTCAGTGAGTGGATGGATGGAATTTGAGTCAGCGTGCTTCCATTTTTCTCAAAACGTTTATCTCCCAGAAAATAGGAGTCTCGCACAGGAAAGAACTGGAATGCAGGACGTTCATACGACAGCCACATGGAAAGTCCTGGTCCCTCTCTGCCATCACAGCTCCCGCACTGCCAAGGAAGACGACTACCAGGCTGCTAAATGAGTCGTTTCCTCGAAGCCTATTCAGAGGGGACCTGTGCAGACACAAGGCTCAGAGGACCAGTGCAGGCAACCACACGTGTAACTAACATTTAACTTACAAAGTGCTGGTCAAATCCATTCTCCTAAAATGCAAATGAAGGACATCAAGGGGGAAACTATAATAAAATGTAACACTCCATCTCCCAGAAAGGAACCATTACAAGATAGTTTGTCTGTTAATTAAATCAAGAATTTTCATAAAAGGAGTGCACATTTTACAGATGTTAAACATCACAATACGAATATCTGAAATAAAATCTTAAAATACTATGGAAAGAAATATTTGAACTTTTAGAATTTTTAAAACACTGTAAGCTTTGTGTTAAACATATTTTTGGGGTAACATCTTAATTCGTCTGTTAATTTTTAAAAAGTTAAATAAACATTTTATTTTGAATAGCTTTAGATTTATATAGAGAAGTTGTGAAGACACAGCAGTTCCTTATACACCCCATACCAGATTTCCCCTAAAGATAATATCTGACATTCCTCTGGCACATCTGTCACAACCAACGAACCATCACTGACACATTACTAAAAAGTTCACACTTTGATAGGGTTGCCTTAGTTTTCCCCTAACATCCTTTTTCTGTCCCAGGACCCCATCCAGGACAGCACATTTAGTCATCATGCTCCATAGCCTGCCCTAGGCAATGATGGCTTCTCAGACATTCCTTGTGATTGATGACCTTGAGTACTTGACCTTGAGACCTTGACCAGGAGTACTGGTCAGGCATTCTGTAGAATGGCCCTCATTCTGGATTTGTACGATGTTTTTTCTCATGATCTCAGTTTTGGGGTTTGTGTGTTTTAGCAGGAAGAACAGAAGGTGAAGTGCCTTCACATCCCACTGTATCTAGGGTACCTGCTGTCAACACACCTCATCACCTGGATCACCTGGCCCAGGTAGGATCTGTCGGGTCCTTCCCCTACAGGGACTCTTCCCCCTCTTCCCACACTGCAGTCTTGGCAGGGAAGTCACGGTCCACCTCCCTGAGGGCGAAGCATCTGCATAAATTACAGTAAATCCCCTACATGTGAACCTTCAAGTTGAGAACTTTCAAAGAGGTGAATGTGCCTTCGCATGTCCAATCACGTAAGTTAGTTCATGTGTCTGGCGTACACAGTCACGAGTGTGCATCCTCGACAAGTGGTTGTGCTCTTGTGTACTTTACCGTACAGTACTGTATAGAGTACAGGAGTACAGCATCTTTATTTCAAGCTCAGGGTGTCCAGAAGCAAGCGTAAAAGCAGTGGTGATGTAGCCGGTACCGCTAAGAAGTGCCACGCAATAACGATGGAAACAAAAGTGAAAATAACTGAGAGAGTGGAGTGAGGTGAAAAGATGGTAGACATCGCTCATTCTTGTAAAATGAGTCGTTCAACCATCGGCACGATTCTAAAGACCAAGGACAAGATCATGGAACATGTGAAGTCTGCTGTGCAGACAATAATATCGAAGAAGCGTGGAAAACTGGTGGAGGAGATGGAGAAACGTCTCAGTGTGCGGATGCAGGACCAGCATCAGTGTCGAGTCCCGCTCAGCTTAATGCTGATTCAAGAGAAAGCTAAGAGGCTTTATGAAGACTTGAAGAAGAAACACGGCAAAGAATCAGAGGGTGCATCTTTTAATGCTAGCCGTGGCTGGCTTCATCGGTTCAAGGCTGGAGCCAACCTTCACAACGTAAAAGTAAGTGGCGAGGCAGCGAGTGCAGGTACGGTAGCTGCCCAAGAATTTCCTGAAACGCTTCAAGAAATTATTGATGAAGGCGTGTATTTACCTGAGCAGGTTTTTAATGTGGGCGAGACAGGACTGTACTGGAAAAGGATGCCAGACCAAAGTTACATCAGCAAGGAGGGAAAGTTGATGCCAGGATATAGAGCAGCAAAGGACAGGCTAACTCTGTTGTTTGGTGGCAGTGTTTCCGGTGATATGAAGCTGAAGCCTCTCTTAGTTTATCACTCAGAGAACCCAAGGGCCCTTAGAAACACAGCCAAGGGCTCTCTTCCTATTGTGTGGAAGAGTAACCCCAAGGCCTGGGTTACACAGGCCATTTTCCAGGACTGGTTTTCCACCACTTTATCCCGGAGGTAGAGAAATACTGCTCGGAGAAGAACGTCCCATTCCACATTCTTTTGCTGCTCGACAATATGCTCCAGGCGACCCCCCACCCATGGATGACTCGCATCCCAACGTCAAAGTAGTGCATCTGCCACGGAACACTACGTGGCTCATCCAACCCATGGACCAGGGAGTTAGAGCGACTTTCAAGAAATATTATTTATGTCACACTTTTCGTCAGGCAGTAAAGGAGACTGACGAATCAGGAACAACCCTGCGACAATCTTCGAAGGACTATAACATCTACAGGCCATAAAAAAAAAATTGACTTTTTTTTTTATGGCCTGTAGAGGTTACGGCCGTCACCGTGACTGGGGTTTGGAAGAACCTTTGCCCACAGTTTGTTCATGATTTTCGTGGATTTGAGAAGGTCTCCAGCAACTCAGTGACCCTGAGCAAGAAGCCGGAGGCAGATCTGCAAGAGGACGACTTCACTGCACTCCTTGCTGTGCAACACGAGGAGCTGACTGATGAGGACCTGACGGAACTGGAGGCCCAGAGGAAGGACGGAGAGAGACAGAGGAAGAAGTAGTAACTGAAGAACCAAAGAGATTCACGACGCAGGAAATGGCAAGGGGGTTCTCTGCATTTGAGGCGGCACTGGTAGTTTTGGAGGCACAGGACCTGAACGTACAACGAACAGTACACGAAGGTTGCAGCAGCCGTTCAGCAATCCAGTGCCACCGTGTCATCTATGATAAGAAAAAAAGAGCTGCTCCCCAGACATCGCTGGGTCGTTTTTTCAACAGGGTAGATAGAATTGAATCCAGCAAGGAACCGGAACCTGTGCCATCCACGTCAGGCGTGAGGGAAATTGCAGCTTGTCCTCCATCTCCTGTTGCTGACGATCCTTCAGCTCTACTGTCCCCCACCTCCTCCCCCTCCTCCAGTCAGTAACTCTTCTTGCCTGTCACGCGATGCCAGCCCCTGGATGCCAGCTGTTGTATGTACTACTGTACTTTTCATGGTACTGTACTGTAAGATTAAAAATGTTCTTTATTTTTTGTTTTTAATGTAGTATTAGTGTGAAAAGTATTCTAAACCTATTACAGTACAGTACTATACAGCTGATTGTGTTAGTTGGGCACCTAGGCTAACTTTGTTGGACTTACCAATTTAGACTTACGAATGCACTCTTGGAACGGAGCTCGTTCGTATGTAGGAAACTTACTGTACTTGGAACGTTTCTGTAGAGGAGAGCTGTCTGTCTGTCTATCTCAGTATGGACTCACGGTATCTATCCCATACTCTGAGTCACAATCCAACAACCATGTCAGGATCAGTGCTCCAGCCGGCAGGGTCCACCCCGATGACAGGGCTGTGTGGGGCACGGCCCACGTTCTCCTGAGTCGGCTGGGGCTGTGACTCCCCGCCAGGCCCCCCAGGACTTCCCTGCTCACACCTGCAGCCCCCAAGCCAGCAGGGCGTGGAGAGCTGGGCCCTCGGGGTCTTTGCTGTGAAGGGGGTCTCCCTCTGTTCCCTCTGGAGCATCGCCAGCCCCCAGGTGGTGAAATGTGTGCCCTCAACCACTAGCGGCTTACATCAGTGTGGTACGTTTGTTACAATTATTCAATTGCCTTAGTTTCTATCCCTCCAGGACAGCACCTCACACGCAGCCCTGTCTCCTTGGGCTCCTCTTGGCAGTGACAGCTCTTCAAACCTTGACCTGATGGTCTCGGTAGTTTTGAGGAGTACTGGGCAGATACTCTGGAGGATGTCCTTCGACTGGAATTTGATGTTTTTCTCATGATTAGCCTGGGGTTCTCAGTTTTGAGGTGGATCTATAACACTATATTTTTTTAATGTAAAAAGCTTGACCAAGCAAAGCAAAATGACACTAAAATGTATTTTGGGTCATGATAAGGCTAGATTATTACTGATGCAATAACATCAATAACAAAAGGGTTAGCATTTAAAGTCAGGAAAATAAAGTAAAATACTATAAAAACGTCATTGCTTCTCTACATTTGGTGAAAATTTTGATGAGAACACCACCTGTATTATTTACATTATGATGAAGACTCATATTGTATCTGAAGGAAGAAACACATTGAAACAGAAAATAAGAGTATCTGGAGTTAAACCAAAAAGGAAAAACACCCAAAAAACCCCAAAACCATTCAACAATAACAGGTTGTTTGGAATAAGTTATTAAAATTCCTGAGAAGGCAAGTTCAAGCTCTCGTTATTCAAAAGGTAACTGGGGCTAAGAAAGTATCGCAGTGTCCCACTACCGTTGGGTTATTTTATCCGTCCCCGGGGAGAAGTGTAACTGCAGAGTGTCACGCTGGCACCTGAGCCACTGGTCTATGAAAGCCACCCATCGTGGAATGACGTTACACCGTCCAATCACACGCTAACCCAGCATCATCCAAGGGAGCTACTGAAGAGTACTGCTGGGAAGGAGAAAGTATATGTTAAAGTGTTTAATCTGTGAAGGTCAACAGAACAACTTGGGAAATGCAACATCTCAGTTTACGTGCAAACAGTTGTACGCTCTAACCAGGAAGGCGTGGCCGAGTGTTTCTCTCCCTGCAAGCAGATCTGGTCACACACCACCCTCGACAAGTCCTCACCGCAGCGCAGCACCTCACACGCCGCGGCCCCGAGTTTCACACCCTGGGATCCCGTGGACACTTCCTTTTCAAAGGCAGCTTCTGAACTCTGGGCCTGTGTCCTCGTGCCTGCCTCTACTGGGCGCACGGCCCAGGTGGCCACTGGACTCCTACCTGCCTTCCTGTATGGGCTGAATGGTGGCCCCCACAGGATACGTCCACCGGGAACGTCAGAACGCGGCCTTATCTGGAACAAGGGTCTTTGGAGACAAGGTGTCACCCTGGATTATCAGGCTGGGCCCTAAATCCGATAACCAATGTCCTTATGAATGAGAGCGGACACAGACACAGGAGAAGGTCGATGGAGGCAGAGATCAGAGTGATGCTGCTACGAGCCACGGGACGCCTGGGAGCACGAGCAGCCACCAGAAGCCAGGACAGAGGCCTAGGACAGATTCTCCCTGGAGCCTCCAGACGGGACCAGCCCTGCGGACCCCCTGAGCTCAGATGTCTGGTCTCCTGAGTGTGGGAGAATAAAGTTCCGTTGTTCCAAGCCACGGGGTTTGTGGCACTTTGTCATGGCGGCCTCAGGAGCCTCCTCTGCCTTCCCAGTTCAGTTCACAGGCCCCGTGCACCTTCCCTAAAGGCCCTCAAGGCACCAGCACCCCTCCACTGTGAACACCCCCGCTAGCGCTTTGTGAGTGACGCCCTTTCGGAGCCCTGATGCGCCTGTGCCAAAGCTATAGATCTGCTTTAGACGGCAGCTTCGGGGGCAGCAGACGGGTCCCCAGCAAGTTCCTCACGGGTGTCAGGACGAGCTCATGCCTGCTATGTTGTATGTCACTGAAAGACACGTCCATGAAAGGCAGGGGCCATGGTAATGATTCAATCCCCATCTTAGAGGGGTGAGAGGCGTTCTAAAACAACGTTTACACGTTGCCCAAATGTCACTAAAAACACCCCAACCCAAGAAAACTAACTCCTTATTTCCAATCCTGTAATTTTAACTTAACGTAAGACGTTTCATTGTAATTCCACAAAGAAAAAGATTATCAATAGGTTAGTTATTTTAAAATTTGTCTTTTATGCTTTATTCTATGCTTAGAAACATAAGTTTACTATATTCAGATAGTATCTTTTCTTTTTAGAAAACCATTTAAAATAGTTAAGCAAGAAATAAGCAAAAAGGGGAATATGGAAGTTAGAAGTATATGGAAAAGATTAAACTCTCATATACATACGTTTTCTTAAAGTGCTTAGAAACATGATTAACAAAGTCGAAGCTTAAATATAATTTTACAGGACTTACAAGGTAGCAGAATAAATGAAGTGCATTAGATTTTTTTCCTTTCCATGCTTTTTGCATTTGGTTCTGTGTGTGCTGGGGGCAAAAGTGTCCACTGGAGAGGGAGATGCATGTGCTCTGCTAGATAATGGGGCAAAGAGTTACTAAGAAAGAAGGAAAAGCGTAGCTAAGTAAAGGCACAAAGCTTCCCCAATAAGACAGCTCAAAGTTAGTTGCAATAAATGCCTAAGGAATGTCACAGACCCGACAAGGCTGTGACCTTGAAATGACAGTGATCTCCATCCATTTTAAAATGGCTTTGGGTTTAATTCTGTGAACCACAGCCAATGTTTCCTCTTTTTCAGGAAACAGAACCCAATTACTGTACTAAGCCAAAGCAACAGAGAGGACCAGGGTTAACTCACAGGGATCCAGCCACCAGCGCCAGCAGGCCTGTGGGGTAAGGAACACCTTGATGACAGTGATGCCAGGAACAACACAAGGCCACCCCAGCCCACTTTTTTTTTAAATGTTTTTTTTTTCCTGTGGTAATAAGTCACATAATGTAAAACATACCACTGTAACCAAATTTAACAGTACCGTTCAGTGGCACTAAGTACAGTCACATTGTTGTGCAACTCGCACCACGATCCACCTCCTGAATTTTTCACCTTCCCCAACCGAAACTCCGTCCCCATTAAACACTAACTCCCCAGTCCCCCTCCCCACACCCCCCACCCCACCCCCGGCCCCTGGCATCTACCAGTGCACTTGCTGACTCTATGATTTGACTATTCTAGGTACCTCGTATAAGTGGAATCAAACAGTATGTGTCTGCACCTAATGCTTATTGGAATGCATTTCTAAGGTTAACTTAATACATGTCCTGTGAACAGGCTGTACCTTCTTCCTGCCCCCCCCCACCCCGTGCTATACAGTAGGCCCTCCCCAGCCATCTGGTTCACACACAGCAGTGTACAGATGTCAGTCCTCACTTCTGTCAAACACGCTTTCAGCAATTTAAAGGAGTTTCCTTCTCCCTCTAGCTTAATAAGGATTTTGTAAAAGGAACATATGTTGAATTTTATCAGTTGCTATTTCAGTATCTACTTAGATGACCAGAGGTTTCTCTCCTTTAATCTGCTGACATTAACTCCTCGGTGGATTTCTTAACAAACTGCAGCCCTGCATTTCTAGGACAAAACCTTGTTTGGTCACAAGAAACTGCATGGCTCATCCTGCTGATGTTTTTGTAGGAGTCCTGCCCATATTTTAAATGCTAGGTTAATCATTTGTTTTCTTCTTTGTGTGCTATCCTCTGGTTCTGATGTCAGGATCGATCGAGCTTCACAGAAGGAGCTGGGAAGCCGCCATCTTTCCCTAAAGCCCTAAAATAATTCAGATGACCTAGGCCTTAACTGTCCCTTGAAGGTTTTACAGAATTTACCCAGCAACAGGCTGAATACCAGGCCTCTTCTGCAGGGGCAGAGGAAGCGTGAGGACCTTTCATTACTTAAGAAAACCCCAAAGCCTTTATTGAGATAATTCACATCCATACAGTTCACCCATTTAAAGTGTACAATTCAATTAATTACTTTTTAATTTCTTCTATGGTGATTGATGAAAGGGATAGTTAACCAAGAAAATACGAACTTGTAAAATTTACTCAATAGTGACTGAAAAGATTTTTAAGTATATTGATATAGTTTGACATATTCAGATTTCTTTTAATGTTATTTTCTAAATCTCTGCATTTATAATTAAGAAGCCCCTCTTATTTCTAACACTTTGCGTTTTCACTCATTTTTTTCTTGAACAGACTTGACACAGGTTTATCCACTTAATTGGTCTTTTCCAAGAATTAAGCTTTTGCTTTTGTTGAGCAAGACTACTTTTTGATTGCTGTCATTTCAGTAGCATTTTAGGGGGGAGGAGAGAGAAATGAACACACTCAGCAAACCATGTTGACTCACAACGTGGCAGCCCAGCTCAGTGCATCAGGCAGGTGCACCGAAGACTGGCTTGTCACCTCGTCCCCACCAGCGTGCTGCAGTTTTGATATTTGGACACAGTGCAGTTCGGACGCATCCTGACTCATTTCAGTTACCAGCGCTTAAGCAGATGTCCATAAATGCACGCACATCTTTGGGGTTTAGCAATGCAACGGATCTTTCTGCTGTGGGGCCCTGGCTGCCTCTAATACAGCACGTTATCGTTCTTACAACATGGGTAAGTGCTGTTCAAATCAAAATACGAAAAATGATTTGCAGAGTAAGGCACTAACAATATACGATCCCCTGAGAAACTCACGGGCCTGGGTCCTTTCCTCAGGTACATCAGGGAGCAGGCCAGTCTTCTCCAACGGGGACTCTAGGACTTGCAGGGTCCAGGGGGAGCAAATGTAGGAGAAAGAACAGGGCAGACCTAGACCAAACCTGTATGAGAACTGTCATCACCTTCAGTGTGACGTTGAGCAAATTCCTTCATCCCCTTGGCCTGAATCTCTTCATTCGTAAAATGGGGATAGCACCATCTTTCTTGCAGAGTGATTCTGAGGAATGGGGCTAAATAAACTCAAACATTCAATCACAAATGCTGTCGACTGGGTGGTATGTACGATATTCACATGGGGAAAAGTCTGACGGTGCAGACACCGAAGCCATCACTAGCCAAATGGCTGTCGCCGGAAGACGCACTAATGGTGGCTTGATTTTAAATTTATGCTCAGTTGCCTTTTTGGTCCTTTCCAGGGTCATCATCATAGTTATACTTGTGGAGACTGCACTACACAGCAGGTACTCAAGTGACTGTTACTCAGGTTGCTTAATGCATGTATAATCCTATTAGCTATAGGAGCTATTATTGTTTCCTACTTACACCTGAAGAAACTGGAGCTTGAAATAACTTGCCTAAGGTCTCCCAGCTATTAAGTAGAAGAAATGGGACTCTAATCTGGGTCTGACTCGTGTTCTTAATTACACGACACTAATTATATATGCAGCTTAAGGGGGGGGGACATGCCACATGTGGAAGCATCAAAGCTACAGGAGTCACTGTGAAAAGAGCCAAACAAAGGTAAAAATAAACACGTGAGAATGCGGATGTGGAGATTCTTGAGGAGGTCTTAATGAAACAACTACACATTCCATAGTATGTGGTCTATAAAATAACAATTTATTGGTAGCAACTTACTGTTAGAACAAATGATCGAGGTACGACCTAAGATAAAATAAATCAGGTATTAACAAAGTTCAGAAACCTCAATGATGGACATAAATTCAGATACACAGGAAACAGCTCACAGTGGGACAGAAGCAACAAATTAAAAAATTTAAAAGTGACTAAAGTTTGACCAAAAGGTTCCCAAATTAGTTTCCTCCCCCAAATGACTCTCCGTTTAGTATCCGAGTTAAGCTAGACTTCTTTCCCCCTGATATCAGTGCAAGTGCGATCACAGCCACAAAAGAAAGATCCAAAAGACTTTTTCCTCAGGCACCAGATTATGCAAGCAAGTCCTCACGTTTCCATCCGCTGTTACTGCCTCTGAGTTGTTCAGCCGCGGGACACAGTCTATTCTGACCTCATGCTTAGGAGGAGAAGCCTCGGTGCAGCTGGGAGGTACACGCGGGTCACCTTACAGCTACCCCGTCACTGCTCTTTGATTAGCACGCATAAACTTGGCAAGTGGATTCCCTCTCATTGCCTTAAGTAGAAATGCCTTATTTCTTTATAAGAAACAACATTAACCGCTGAAGTACACTGAGCCCATGTGCCAGAGTAAAAGGTAAAGCTCCAGAAAATACATGTGTTCACGTATGTGACAAATATTTATTGAAACTAGGTCTTAGTCACCATCATATCTTTGAGACCTGGCAAACAGTTACGTTTTCAGTCCCCATCCTCACAGAGCTCCCACGATGGCAGAGAAACATGAATAAATGCCTTTCACCTTAACAGCTCCATCAACCATGAGGGATCATGAGATAATATGTGAAGGCCTGTCTGGGGCTTCCAGGAAGTCAATTTTCCCGAGGAAGTGACATGTAGGCTGAGACATGAAGAAAACTAGCAGGTGGCCAAGAGGACAGGGAAGAACAATCCAGGGAGAGGGAACAGCCTGTGCAAAGTCCAGCAGGCACGGAGGAACAAGGCAGGAGGAGGGAGGTGCGCGGTGAGGTGGGCAGAGGGAAGAGGGAGGTAAGTCTGGGCTCCAACTTAAAGGCAAAGGAAAGTCAGAGAAGGCTTTTAAGCCTGGAAGTGACACGATCAGATACATGTTTTTAAAAATATCTCTAACTGGCGCATGTAAAGTTGATTGGAGGGGCCAGAGTAGATGCTGGAGAGACGAGGCTGTTTAATAGTCAATAGAAAGGTGACGACGGCGGAGACAGGTAGGTATTCAGGAGGTGAAAGCGAGAGGACCGACCGCTTGGGTGTGGGAGAGTGAGGGAGCCATAGCTCAACGTCATTCTTGTTAAAAAGCAAAACAAAAAACCAGGTGAACGTGGTAGCACTTACTGAATCAGGTTGGGGGGGAAAAAAAGAGGCTCGAGGGAGAAGCAGGGGGACAGACCAGAGAGACGGTGCGATGACTCAGGCAGAGACATCCAATAGGCAACCGAATACTCAGAAGGGAGATCTGGCTGCAGATATCTATTTGGGCATCATCAGTTATTAAAGCGTCGTGGTAATTAAACACTGGGCAACAGGCAGGTGGTAACTGAAGCCATGGAAGTGAGGGAGACTGCCTAGGGGAGGGCACAGGAGGAGAAGACAGGTGGCTTTGGGAAGTGCCAGGAGCAAGTCCCACAGCTGATGTTCAAACGCATGGCTCGTGAATTAGCCCTCACTCCACCTGCTACTACAAACAAAACAAAACGGAAAGGAAAAAGGGTAAGAAAGAGCCCTCAAGGAAACCACGAGCGGGCAGGTTTGAGGAGCACGCCAGGAGTGCTCCGTGGGAGAAGGCAGCAGAGGTCATCCCTGGTGACGCCTACGAACAGCTCAGAACGAGAAGACGACTAAGTGTCCACTGGAGTTTGCACAATGGAGCCGCGAGTGACCACCTCAGGGAATTTGGGTGGAGTGGTGGAAACGGGCTGAAGAGGGAATGGGAAGCGAGGAAATGGAAGAGGGTTTCCAGATAAGGGATCATTTCGTGTCGGTTACGAAGGCCGGCTCAGCGCCTGGGCTGCAAGTCTAAGGCCTATGTTTGAAACCTGGCGACCCCACCTTCCCAGATATGTCCCCCGTGGTCACTTATTTAACCTCTCACCGTCTTAATCTCCTCCTCTATAAACAGGGAAGATAAAAATATTTATCGTAAGAGTTGTTTTGAGGATTAGACGAGATGAACATGAAGGATTTATAACAGTGCCTCAATATACTTAACACACGCCGGCTACTATAATCATAGAAAAAGGACAAAAATTCTTCCAGTTTCTTCAAATAAATTCCAAGTGCTTTGTGGTAGCACAATTTCCCACTTTAAAATTCGCAGGTAAAATGTAAAGGCACAGGAGTCCTGGCATAACAACCTTGCAAGGGTTCTGCCTACCCCATGCAGAGCTGTAGGGTGGAAACACCCCGGCCAGGGAGCAGACAGCCTGACGCACTGGCCTGGACTCCTGCCAGCTGCCTGCTGGGGCCGCCGAGGGCTCACCAATGAGCAGGCAGAACCCGTCTTGAGCGGGAAGGTCGTGGAGGCCCCTTCATCACCGTGGACATGACTCAGCGCGGCCTTGGTTCCTGGTGACTTCCCAGTTACTTGTGAAGCCCGGTGGCAGGTCCCACTTTTGGATCCTCAAACCCTGCTGTGCACTCCCCTCTTGTGTAAAATAGTCAGGGGTCTTAACATTTCAGATAACAAAACCTCCGCAGCCTATAAAACAACTACTCTATCTTATCAAATCTAAGATACCATCAAATGTGAAGCCTGACTTTAAAATGTGTACCTAAAGTCTGTTAAAAATGGCAAGCTTTCAAATACGGGGTCAGCCGGAGCAGAAAATGTTTAATTGTAAATATTTCATAAAGCTGTAACTATTTTTATAAACAAGAAACAATAAACCTCTTCTCTAAGGTAAGTATGCAAACTCAGCAGGGAAGGAAAGAGTCTGGAAGATAGATTCTCAGAGCCTTCTAATACTAGGAGATGATCGGCCAGCAACCAAACCGCGATCACAAACCTGTCACCACCAGAGGTCAGTACCCCTCACACTACAGTCAATAAGCCAAGTGGACCCAGCTGAGCCTCACTGATCAAAGCTGAGTGAGAAGGGGATACTTTAAAAGGTTCCACAAATTCACAGGAAGACATTCTCCCTTAAGTAAGTTAGAGCAGTGTTTCTCAAACGTTTTTTCATTATCCACCCCCCCAAGCCTTTCTATACATTCCCCCCTCAACTGTCCTACCCCCATGAAACTTTAATACCACAGATACACTGTCTATCCATCCAGGGGCCCTTTGGAGAGCCAGAAACCACTGTAATAGCTAAGATTTTTTGTCCCCCAACAAGAACCAATGTTTGCTCACTTCAGGGCAATATCCTCCAGTTGTGAATGAACAAGTTAGAGTGAATGCACATTTTCAGTTTATTGTAGAGAGGTTGCTGGTTGCTTTAGGTCGTATTTTCAAGCTGGAAGGAAAAGTACAAGTTCATCAATGCCGGGCTTTGGTCTACCGAGAAAACCCACAGTGACAACGACAACAAAACAAGCAAGCAACGCGCCAAGAGACAAGGATTATTCAAGAATACAGCCACTTCATTACAGAACTGGGCCTACAAGTCCAAGGTCCTTGACTGAAGAATAATGCTCTCCCCTCGCTTGTACTTCTTAACCCCCACCTCTTCCCTATTTTTGATCGTGCACACTAGCTTGACCCGTCTTGCTAGGAAAATGAGTTTGGAGGCAAGTTCTGAAAAGCTTATCCTTTGGGAAATGCCTTGAGGAAGGTGAGGAAGGGACAGCTCGGACAGAAAGGGCCGCCTGGACTGAAGGAAGCAGGCAGGTGGTGAGGGGAGGGGACAGGTGACTGGGAAGAAGTGGGATGGACCAGCCACAGCGACTTGCTGAAAGCCCCAAGAAACTGGAGAGTCTGCGACAGCTGGAATGACAAGACGCCAGCGATAACACAGGTATTTCCTAGGGGCCGTAAAGGTCTTGATGCAGTGCCAGAATCACAGACCTATTAATCATGAATACAGTTCTGAATACTCATCTACTTGAGAAAGCACGCACTGGCTGCGTTTAGGTGCTGACGAAGGTGCTGGGCCCTGTGGTTAAAGAAGTTCAAGACGGTTAATCTTAATAAAAACAAACAGGTGTGGCTGACACAATGAAACACTTGCAACGCAAACACAAAGTGACTGCTATGGGCCAGGCACTGCTCACATCACTTTGCAGACACCGCATCATTGCGTCCTCCCATCGTTCCCATAAAGGAAACAAAAACACTGAATGCAGTCACTGAGATACCAAAACGCGGCTGAGCACCCACGACGTGCCACCGTATCACCTGCTGGGAAGAGAAAGATGGATTATGGAGAAGTACACAGGGCTTTAGGGAGCGGCCTCGGAGAGGGGGAGACTTGGGCTGAGCCGTGATGTAGTAAGGTTGGCAGGTGGAAAAAGGGAGCAAGAGAAGATCTTACCCTCCAAAGGATGTAAACCCTCAGACACCGAGACCATGAAGGGTCACAGAACAGGGGTCTGGCTAACTCTGCTTGTGGGCCAAATCTGGCCTCTTTCTGTAAATAAAGTTTGACTGGAACGCAGCCCTGCCACTTGGACCGCGTTGCTGCTTTGCTGCTGCACGGGCAGGCTGAGCAGTCTTGACAGGGACAGAGACCAAGACCATCTGGCCCTTTACAGAAAAAGTTTGCCCGTGTCTGTTCTAGAGCCTTATTATTCATCGCGGGGTCTGTGAAGCAGCTGCAGCAGCACTTGGGAGCTTAGCAGAAATGCAGACTCCCAGGTTCCACCCCAGACCCACAGAATTAGCATCTGCCTTTTAAAAAGCTCTCTGGCAGGGCTTACGCACAGAAAGCTCTCTGATCGTTGGTGTGTACGGCCGGGATGAGGCGGTGAGGCTGCGGATGAAGAGAAGTCTGCATGTATTCTATATACAGACCCAGGAAGGTGGTAAAGGTTTTCCCGTAAAGGAGTGGGGCTGTCAATTCACGCTCTGGAAAGGTCCCTCTGTCAGGGTGCGATGGTAGGAAGAAGTGGGTGGGCACTTGGTGTCAGAACCCAGGCAAAAGAGGACCTGGACAACACATGGGAGACAGAGGCACAATTTCTTCTTTCTTTCCAGAAGCAAATTAACGTTTTAAGAGATTACGCCAACTTCACTAATGCCTTTCTAACGAACAGAGTATCTGTTAGAATTTATTAGGAGATAGGAAAAGACTTGGTAACAAAAATATTAGCAATCACGTGTTTCCATGTATACCAAATGCATCCCCATCTAAGGAAAGCGTCCAGATCGCAATGCACAAATGATGACACCAAGTGAATAAGAAGGAAGCTGGGAGATTAAGCGAGGACCTATTCAACAGCTATGTATCCATATTATGTCGGCTGCTAACACATCAGCTCACAGGATGCTATTTAAAGGTGTCATGTCCTACTGTTAGGACTTATTGTTCCCCCGAATAAATGTAAGATTCTGCTTGATATTCAGTTTTTCCGTATTTTGGATGAATAAGCAATCTGAAGTTCAAAAGAAACAAAGCAGCACTTTAGACAACCACGCCAACACTACCCCTTCCAGCTTGGCTAACAGCTTCCAAGCAACTGCTTTTTAACATTTTGCCTTCTTAAGAATCTAGAAAAATTTGACAGGGTTATTTGTGTGATTCAGTATGCTTTAAAGTAATGACAGCAATATAGATAAAAACAGATAGGTGAAAATGGGAAATTCCTTTTCTTAGATGCTTAGGTTTAGTATTTTATATTCATTCCCGTGGCAGAAACAATGCAAAAGAAATAAGGCATAGAAGTATTTCTCAAATATCTGCTTTGAGAAATGCAACATAATTAAATTAATAAATCTCAAGTAAGGAAAAAAACCCCATCAAACCTGTACTGAGAAAAATCTCTATGGACGATTCATTAATAAAAAGCTTAAAAAGTCCATGAGTTCAGTACAATGGTAAATGGCACTTAAACAGTAACAGTAACTAACATGTACTAAGTGCTTACTGTGGATTTACATTGTACTAAATACCATTACATGGATTATCTCATTTAATCCTCAAAATACCCCGATACTAGCTCCACCTTATGAATGGGAAAACTAAGGCACAGGGAGGTTAAGTAGCTTGTCCAAGGTCACGCAGCTTAATAAGAAGTTAAGATACGCTCTGAAGCTGGGCCTGTGCTCTAAACCATAACTATGGCACCTCTCCAATAGCATCTGCTCTCTACTTCCCTTTGCCCCCATGTGAATCTGCAAAATGATTAAATGCAATGGAGTCTCATTGTTACTGAAATCAGGGACAAAGAAAACTATGATTTAGATATTCAAAGTCTTAACGAAAGGGGGGCATACCATACTGCCCTGTGGGCAGTGCCCCAAGTTTGACCTGCAATATAATAAAATCACGGAATAATGAGGTGGATTCGATTCGACACACTGGATTATTTTTCAGTAGGACAGTAGGACAGAATGCAAATTAAGCCCTAGTAAAATTCTGAAATGTATCATGTAACTGCTTGTTAATAATAAATATGGCGGCAGACTTTTAATGATAATTACTGAACACGACCTTCTGGCTAACATGTCTGTGAAATGCGGAAACTCTAAAACATAAAATAAACGTAAGCACTGGCCTGATACTGTCGGCTTAACGTTCTTATATTGGTTGTGCATGCTTATTTAAGTAACTGCCTGACTGTAAATAAACGGAAGTATTAAAGTAAAGTTGGCAGAGGGCACAGCATCCACATGGCACATGCTTTGTTCCAGGAGCTTTATGCCATCAATACTCTTGGAAAAAAGAGAAGTCACTAAACGAATAACAGAAAAACACAAGATAGTGTGGAGGTCTTTTAAATTCCTCAAATTGTCAAGCATCTTATACAAAGTTCTTTTTAGACTTTGAACTCATCATATCTCATTTTAAATACTAATTCTGCCAAAGAACAAGCTCATTCCCTTCAAATTTTAACAGTTTCAAAATAAGATCCAGGTAAACGCTCATCATAATCCACGCTAAATATTCATTTTGCCAAAGAACAAACTCATCCCCCCACATTTCAACAGCTTCAAAATAAGATCCAGGTAAGAAGAAGAAAACGGGGCAGGAAAAGGAAAAAAACCGAGCGAGCGAAGGGAAGACAGAAACGATGGAACGACAGGATCACCTGAACTCAAAACCAATTCGCTAAGCCGCCACCGCTTTTCCTATTGAACTTTCCCTATCAAGACGAGAAGACACACCCTGCTGGTGGTATTTTCACAAGTACAGATAAGGGAACCAGTGTGTGTTATTTAAAGGTATGGACCATAGGCATAATCTGGGGGTTACCCCTAAATGTATGGTGGCATCCCAAACAATTACTACGGCACATCACCTTGCTCTAATTCCAGTTCGGCTTGTAAGGACAAAAGGACCGACCATCCGTGTGGATGGCCGGGTTCCGGGCTCCCCTTAGAACCCAAAGAGATTTCGCCACCGAAAGGCACCCGCGGCCACTGCAGACACGCTCTGCCGGCTCCGCGTCTCTACCGCCAGCCCCCGCAGGGCACGCCGCCCGAAGCCGGACGGGCGGTGGGCGGCTGGGTCCCGCGGCCTCCGGGGCGTGAACCCCGTCTGTCCCCGCGCCCCGGCCCCTCCGGGCCCCCGGCGTAGACACGGAAGCGCGTTCCAGCGGGTGGCACTCACCTTCTTCTTCCAACTCGAATTTCTCCAGCATGCCGGCTTCCGCGGATCCCGGGGCCGCCGCCAGCGCCGCCTGAGGAGGAGGAGGACAGGGATCAGCATGCGCTCGGCCGCGCTCGTCCCCGGCCGCGCGGGCGGGGGCGCGGGGACGCGGGGGGGTGGCGCGCGGGGGCGGAGGGCGGGGGTGCCGGGGATACAGGGGCGCGGCGGAGGCCGCGGGGGGCCGGAGGGCCGGGGGGCGGTGGTGAGAACGCGGGGGGCGGGGCCGAGGGGCGAGCGGCCAGGGGGCGGGTGTAGGCGGGCGAGCGGTTGGGGGCGCGGGGGCGGGACGAGGGGGACTGGGGGGAGGCGCAGGGAGGCGGGCGGGGAGCGTGTGGGGGTGGGGTGGGGTGGGGTGGGGTGGGGTGGGGTGGGGGCGGGGGCACGGAGGCGGTCTCTGCGGCTCCGCGGAGCGCTCCGGCCTAGCTCCGCGCCGGGTCGCTGGGAGGAGGGGCCTCCCGGGCGGCTGGCGGGGCGGGGGGCGGCGCGGCGCGGCCCGGCCCGCCCGCACGGCACAGAACGGGCGGCGCGGCCCAGCCTCCGGCCCACCCCCGCCCCAGGCCGCAGGTGGCGCGGGCCGCGGCCTAACCTGCCGCCCCTCCCCGAGTGGAACGGCCCGCTCCCGGCCTCCCCCCGGCGCCTCGCGCGTTGGTATGGACCGGCGAGGTGGAACCGTGGGACGAGGACCCCGAGGAGCCAGGGGCTGGCTCGCTCGAGGGCGGCCAGGGCGCCCCTCTGGCCGCATCCCTCCTTCCCGCCAGGGCCGCCGACCGGCCATTAGCAGAGGCCCGTTTTCTCATCCTTGCCTCGTCCTCCCATCCCACCTCTCACATCCGCTCACCTTCCCCCGCCACCCACGGCAGCGCGTCCCTGCAAGTTTAACCTGCGCAGGTGTAGTCTCGGCCAGCCCGGGGGTGGGGCACGAGGGGAGCGCTGCCAGGTGGGGGTGGGGTGGGCGGGGCGACGTGCCAGGGAGAGGGGAATGGAGGCTGCAGGACCCCAGCGGGAGATGACCCCAAAGGCGGGGGGCGGGGTGGAGGGGAGTGGGTGAGGGAACGATTGCTTGCTTTTCTTTCTAAAGTTTAGACTAAATTGCCCATCCTTTTCCCCTAATAAAAATTTTGTTCTGTGGAATATACGTACTGTAGATGCACTGTGTCGCTACTAGTTTTACCTAGCCATGGAACCTTTAACGTGCTTCCTCTCTTCATAGCCCATTCTCTTCTTTGGGGAGCCACTGCCAAAAGCACATACAAATCTAAATCTGGTCCTGGCCACTCCTGTCACCCTGGATCTGGGTATCTGAGACTCTCCAATCGCCAACTCAGGTTGGCAGGCAGCGAGGCTGGCAGCCGAGAGCTTCCTGGAAGAGCAGGGTAACCAGAGAGGGGACAGGCACCCCATTCCGTGAGGCTCTCCTGTGTTACAGGCAATGACTGCCCCAGGTGCAGGGGGCCCTTAGCTCACTGCAGAGTGCAAGGGCCCTGATAAAGAGATTAGCTCCTCAGCGCTGATTAAGGCTGTGAAGTCCCGCCCCCACCAAAGGAACTTGGTTCTGTCACTCTTGCAAGCCTAGCCTGGAGGAGGAAGTACTTAAATTTCCTTTATGCTTTCTTTTTGCTCCGTCATCTCAGTTGGGCCAATACCCAAGTCTTTTTTTTTTTTTTTTGGTCACGCCATGTGGCATGAGGGATCTTAGTTCCCCAACCAGGGGTCAAGCCCATGCCCCCTACATTGGGAACATGGAGTCTTAACCAATGGGTCACCAGGGAAGTCCTGCCAGTCCCTAAGTCTTAATCTTTGCCTTAAAAAATGTGGGGGGAGGAAAAGAAGACAGAACTAATTTTGTAAGACATGGTGGTTAAAACCCTCAGCTGTGTCATGCTTAACAGCAAAAGACTGAATGCTTTCTCTCTTAAGTTCAGGAACAAGGCAAGGATGTGTGCTTTCACACTGTTCTTAACATAGTACTAGAAGTTCTAGCCACTGCAATAACGCAAGACAAAAATAAAGGCATACAAATTGCAAAGGAAGAAATAAAACCATCCCTATTTGCAGATGACATGGTTGTCTTCATAGAAACTCCAAGGAATCTACTAGATAAACAAACAAACAAATCCCAAAACACCAAAACTAGAACTAATGAGTGCAGCAAGTTTACAGGATACAAGATCAACACACAAAAATCAATCACATTTGTGCTAACAATGAACATGTGGAAACTGATATTAAAAACAATATTATTTATGATGACCACAAAGAAAATTAAATACTTAGGTATTCACTTAAGAGAACATGGACAGGGCTTCCCTGATGGCGCAGTGGTTGAGAGTCCGCCTGCCGATGCAGGGGACACGGGTTTGTGCCCCGGTCCGGGAAGATCCCACATGCCACGGTGCAGCTGGGCCTGTGAGCCATGGCCGCTGGGCCTGCGCGTCCGGAGACTGTGCTCCGCAACGGGAGAGGCCACAACAGTGAGAGGCCCACGTACCGCAAAAAAAAAACAAAAAAAACAAATCCACCTGCCAATGCAGGGGACACAGATTCGAGCCCTGGTCCGGGAAGATCCCACATGCTATGGAGCAACTAAACCCGTGTGCCACAACTACTGAGCCTGCGCTCTAGAGCCCACGAGCCACAACTACTGAGCCCACATAGCTCAACTGCTGAGGCCCGTGCGCCTGGAGCCCATGCTCTGCAACAGGAGAAGCCACTGCAATGAGAAGCCCGGGCACCGCAGCGAAGAGTAGCCCCTGCTCGCCGCAACTAGAGAAAGCCTGCGTGCAGCAACAAAGACCCAATGCAGCCAAAAATAAATAAATAAAATAAAAACTCAATAGTAGAAAAAGAAAACAATCCAATCAGAACATGGGCAAAAGATATGGAGACATTTCACTGAAAAATATCGATAGACAGATGGCAAAATAAGCACATGAAAGTATGTCCAACATCATTAGCCATCAGGGAAACGCAAATCAAAACCACAATAAGCTATCACTACACCCCTATTAGAATGGCCAAAATAAAAATAGTGACCACACCAAATGCCAGTGAGGATGCAGAGAAACAGAATCACTTGTACATTGCTGTGGGGATGCAAAATCATACCACCACTCTGGGAAACAATTTTGCAGTTTCTTATGAAACTAAGCTCCCAACTGCCGTATGACACATCAATGGCACTCTTGGGCATTTATCCCAGGGAAAACAAAACATGTTCACACAAAAACCTATGTATGGCGGGGGTGGGGGGAGATCTTCAACATGGTGGAGGAATAAGACATAGAGATCACCTTCCTCCCCACAAATACATCAAAAATACATCTACATGTGGAACAACTCCTAAAGAACACCTACTGAATGCTGGCAGAAGACCTCAGACTTCCCAAAAGGCAAGAAACTCCCCACGTACCTGGCCGTGTGGCTGACATGGTCTTGGTGCTCCAGCTGGGTGTCAGGCCTGAGCCTCTGAGGTGGGAGAGCCGAGTTTAGGACATTGGTCCACCAGAGACCTCCCAGCCCCACATAATATCAGTCGGTGAGAGCTCTCCCAGAGATCTCTGTCTCAATGCTAAGACCCAGCTCCACTTAACGACCAGCAAGCTCCACTGCTGGACACCCCATGCCAAGCAACTAGCAAGACAGGAACACAACCCCACCCATTAGCAGAGAGAGGCTGCCTAAAATCATAATAAGTTCACAGACACCCCAAAACACACCACCAGACACGGTCCTGCCCATCAGAAAGACAAGATCCAGCCTCATCCACCAGACCCCTCCACCAGGAAGCCTATACAACCCACTGAACCAGCCCTACCCACTGGGGGAAGACACCAAAAACAACGGGAACTACGAACCTGCAGCCTGCGAAAAGGAGACCCCCAAACACAGTAAGTTAAGCAAAATGAGAAGACAGAGAAATACACAGCAGATGAAAGAGCAAGGTAAAAACCCACCAGACCAAACAAATGAAGAGGAAATAGGCAGTCTACCTAAAATGGAATTCAGAGTAATGATAGTAAAGATGATCCAAAATCTTGGAAACAGAATGATGAAAATACAAGAAACATTTAACAAGGACCTAGAAGAACTAAAGAGCAAACTAACGATGAACAACACAATAAATGAAATTAAAAATTCTCTAGAAGGAATCAATAGCAGAATAACTGAGGCAGAAGAACTGATAAGTGACCTGGAAGATAAAACAGTGGAAATAACTACCGCAGAGCAGAATAAAGAAAAAAGAATGAAAAGAATTGAGGACAGTCTCGGAGACCTCTGGGACAACATTAAACACACCAACATTCGACTTATAGGGGTCCCAGAAGAAGAAGAGAAAAAAAAGGGACTGAGAAAATATTTGAAGAGATTATAGTTGAAAACTTCCCTAATATGGGAAAGGAAATAGTCAATCAAGTCCAGGGAGCACAGAGAGTCCCATACAGGATAAATCCAAGGAGAAACATGCCAAGACACATATTAATCAGACTATCAAAAATTTAAATACAAAAAAATATTAAAAGCAGCAAGGGAGGGCTTCCCTGGTGGCGCAGTGGTTGAGAGTTTGCCTGCTGATGCAGGGGACACGGGTTCATGCCCCGGTCTGGGAGGATCCCACATGCCGCGGAGCGGCTGGGCCCATGAGCCATGGCCGCTGAGCCTGTGCGTCCGGAGCGCCTGTGCTCCATAACAGGAGAGGCCGCGGCAGTGAGAGGTCCGGGTACCGCAAAAAAAAAAAAAAAAAAAAAAAAAAAAAAAAAAAGCAGCAAGGGAAAAGCAACAAATAAAATACAAGGGAATCCCCATAAAGCTAATAGCTGATCTTTCAGCAGAAACTCTGCAAGCCAGAAGGGTGTGGCAGGACATATTTAAAATGATGAAAGGGAAAAACCTACAACCAAGATTACTCTACCCAGCAAGGATCTCATTCAGATTCTACAGACAAATTAAAACCTTCACGGACAAGCAAAAGCTAAGAGAATTCAGCACCACCAAACCAGCTTTACAACAAATGCTAAAGGAACTTCTCTAGGCAGGAAACACAAGAGAAGGAAAAGACCTACAATAACAAACTCAAAACAATTAAGAAAATGGTAATAGAAACATACATACTGATAATTACCTTAAATGTAAATGGATTAAATGCTCCAACCAAAAGACACAGACTAGCTGAATGGATACAAAAACAAGACCTGTATATATGCTGTCTACAAGAGACCCACTTCAGACCTAGGGACGCATACAGACTGAAAGTGAGGGGATGGAAAAAGATATTCCATGCAAATGGAAACCAAAAGAAAGCTGGAATAGCAATACTCATATCAGATAAAATAGACTTTAAAATAAAGAGTATTACAAGAGAAAAGAAGGACACTACAGAATGATCAAGGGATCAATCCAAGAAGAAGATATAAAAATTGTAAATATTTATGCACCCAACATAGAAGCACCTCAATACATAAGGCAAATGCAAACAGCCATAAAAGGGGAAATTGACAGTAACACAATAATACTAGGGGAGTTAAACACCCCACTTTCACCAATGGACAGATCATCCAAAATGAAAATAAGTAAGGAAACACAAGCTTTAAATGATACATTAAACAAGTTGGACTTAATTGATATTTATAGGACATTCCATCCAAAAATAACAGAATACACTTTCTTCCCAAGTGCTCATGGAACATTATCCAGGATAGACCATATCTTGGGTCACGAGTCAAGCCTTGGTAAATTTAAGAAAATTGAAATCGTATCAAGTATCTTTTCTGACCACAACACTATAAGACTAAATATGAATTATAGGAAAAAATCTGTAAAAAAATACAAACACATGGAGGCTAAACGATACACTACTTAATAACCAAGAGATCACTGAAAAAATCAAAGAGGAAATCAAAAAATACCTAGAAACAAATGACAATGAAAACACGACGACCCAAAACCTATTGGATGCAGTAAAAGGAGTTCTAAGAGGGAAGTTTATAGCAATACAATCCTACATTAAGAAACAAGAAACATCTCAAAGAAACAACCTAACCTTACACCTAAAGCAATTTGAGAAAAAGAACAAAAACCCCCCAAAGTTATCAGAAGGAAAGAAATCATAAAGATCAGATCAGAAATAAATGAAAAATAAATGAAGGAAACGATAGCAAAGATCAATAAAACTAAAAGCTGGTTCTTTGAGAAGATAAACAAAATTGATAAGCCATTAGCCAGACTCATCAAGAAAAAAAGGGAGAAGACTCAAATCAATAGAATTAGAAATGAAAAAGGAGAAGTAACAACTGACACTGCAGAAATACAAAAGATCATGAGAGAATACTACAAGCAACTCTATGCCAATAAAATGGACAACCTGGAAGAAATGGACAAATTCTCAGAAATGCACAACCTTCCGAGACAGAACCAGGAAGAAATAGAAAATATGAACAGACCAATCACAAGCACTGAAGTTGAAACTCTGATTAAAAATCTTCCAACAAACAAAGCCCAGGACCAGATGACTTCACAGGCGAATTCTATCAAACATTTAGAGAAGAGCTAACACCTATCCTTCTCAAACTCTTCCAAAATATAGCAGAGGGAGGGACACTCCCAAACTCATTCTACGAGGCCACCATCACCCTGATGCCAAAACCAGACAAAGATGTCACAAAAAAAGAAAACTGCAGACCATTATCACTGATGAACATAGATGCAAAAATCCTCAACAAAATACTAGCAAACAGAATCCAACAGGACATTAAAAGGATCATACACCTGATCAAGTGGGACTTATCCCAGGAATGCAAGGATTCTTCAATATACACAAATCAGTCAATGTGATACACCATATTAACAAATCGAAGGAGAAAAACCATATGATCATCTCAATAGATGCAGAGAAAGCTTTTGACAAAGTTCAACACCCATTTATGATAAAAACCCTCCAGAAAGTAGGCATAGACGGAACTTACCTCAACATAATAAAGGCCATATATGACAAACCCAAAGCCAACATCGTCCTCAATGGTGAAAAACTGAAACCACTTCCACTAAGATCAGGAACAAGACAAGGTTGCCCACTCTCACCACTATTATTCAACATAGTTTTGGAAGTTTTAGCCACAGCAATCAGAGAAGAAAACAAAATAAAAGGAATCCAAATCAGAAAAGAAGAAGTAAAACTGTCACTGTTTGCAGATGACATGATACTATACATAGAGAATCCTAAAGATGCTACCAGAAAACTACTAGAGCTAATCGATGAATTTGGTAAAGTATCACGATACAAAATTAATGCACAGAAATCTCTTGCATTCCTATACACTAATGATGAAAAATCTGAAAGAGAAATTAAAGAAACACTCCCATTTACCACTGCAACAAAAAGAATAAAATACGTAGGAATAAACCTACCTAAGGAGACAAAAGACCTGTATGCAGAAAACTATAAGACACTGATGAAAGAAATTAAAGATGATACAAACAGATGGAGGGATATATCACGTTCTTGAATTGGAAGAATCAACATTGTGAAAATGACTATACTACCCAAAGCAATCTACAGATTCAATGCAATCCCTATCAAACTACCAATGGCATTTTTCACAGAACTTGAACAAAAAATGTCACAATTTGTATGGAAACACAAAAGACCCTGAATTGCCAAAGCAATCTTGAGAAAGACAAATGGAGCTGGAGGAATCAGGCTCCCTGACTTCATACTATACTACAGAGCTACAGTAATCAAGACAGTGTGGTACTGGCACAAAAACAGAAAGATAGATCAATGGAACAGGATAGAGAGCCCAGAGATAAACCCACACAGATATGGTCACCTTATCTTTGGTAAAGGAGGCAGGAATGTACAGTGGAGAAAGGACAGTCTCTTCAATAAGTGGTGCTGGGAAAACTGGACAGGTACAGGTAAAAGTATGAAATTAGAACACTTCCTAACATCATACACAAAAATAAACTCAAAATGGATTAAAGACCTAAATGTAAGGCCAGACACTATAAAACTCTTAGAGGAAAACATAGGCAGAACACTCTATGGCATAAATCACAGCAAGATCCTTTTTGACCCACCTCCTAGAGAAATGGAAATAAAAACAAAAATAAACAAATGGGACCAATGAAACTTAAAAGCTTTTGCACAGCAAAGGAAACCATAAACAAGACAAAAAGACACTCCTCAGAATGGGAGAAAATATTTGCAAATGAAGCAACTGACAAAGGATTAATCTCCAAAATATACAAGCAGCTCATGCAGCTCAATATCAAAAAAAACAAACAGGACTTCCCTGGTGGCGCAGTGGTTGGGAATCCTCCTGCCAGTGTGGGGGACACGGGTTCAAGCTGTGGTCTGGGAAGATCCCACATGCTGCGGGGCGGCTGGGCCCATGTGCCACAACTACTGAGCCTGCACTCTGGAGCCCGCGAGCCACAACAACTGAGCCCACGTGCCACAACTACTGAAGCCCGTGTGTCTAGAGCCTGTGCTCCGCAACAAGAGAAGCCACCGCAGTGAGAAGCCGGTGCACCATAAAGAAGAGAAGCTCCCGCTCGCCGCAACTAGAGAAAGCCCACGTGCAGCAACAAAGACCCAATGCTGCCAAAGATAAATAAATAAATTTAAAACAAACAAACAAACAACCTAATCCAAAAATGGGCAGAAGACCTAAATAGACATTTCTCCAAAGAAGATATACAGATGGCCAACAAACACATGAAAGGATGCTCAACATCACTAATCATTAGAGAAATGCAAATCAAAACTACAATGAGGTATCACCTCACACCAGTTAGAATGGGCATCATCAGAAAATCTGCAGACAACAAATGCTGGAGAGGATGTGGAGAAAAGGGAACCCTCTTGTACTGTTGGTGGGAATGTAAATTGATACAGCCACTATGGAGAACAGTATGGAGGTTACTTAAAAAACTACAAATAGAACTACCATACGGCTCAGCAATCCCACTACTGGGCATATACCCTGAGAAAACCATAATTCAAAAAGAGTCATGTACCACAACGTTCATTGCAGTTCTCTTTACAATAGCTAGGACATGGAAGCAACCTAAGTGTCCATCGAGAGATGAATGGATAAAGAAGATGTGGCACATATACACAATGGAATATTACCCAGCCATAAAAAGAAAGGAAATTGAGTTATTTGTAGTGAGGTGGATGGACCTAGAGTCTGTCATACAGAGTGAAGTAAGTCAGAAAGAGAAAAACAAATACCGTATGCTAACACATATATATGGAATCTAAAAAAGAAATAAATGGTTCTGAAGAACCTAGGGGCAGGACAGGAATAGAGATGCAGACGCAGAGAATGAACTTGAGGACACGGGGAGAAGGAAGGGTAAGCTGGGACGAAGTGAGAGAGTGGCATGGACATATACACACTACCAAATGTAAAATAGATAGCTAGTGGGAAGCAGCCGCATAGCACAGGGAGATCAGCTCGGTGCTTGTGTCCACCTAGAGGGGTGGGATAGAGAGGGTGGGAGGGAGACGCAAGAGGTAGGGGATATGGGGATATATGTATACATACAGCTGATTCACTTTGTTATAGCAGAAACTAACACACCCTTGTAAAGCAATTATACTCCAATAAAGATGTTAAAAACAAAACCAAAACCAAAAACCTATGTATGAATGTTCACATCAGCTTCATTTGTAACAGCCCAAACTGGAAATAACAGATGTCATTCAACAAACAAGGTTACATCTATACTGTGGAATACTACTCAGCAGTAAAAAGCAATGAGCTATTGATACATACAACCACGTGCATGAATGTCCGGGGAAGTATGCTGAGTGAAAAAAGCCAATCCCTAAAGGTTATATACTGTATGATTCCATTTATATAACATTCTTGAAATGAAAAAAATTATAGAAGTGGAGAACAGATTAGTGGATGCTAGGGGTCAGGGATGCGGGTGGGGGAACAGAGGTACCTGTGGCTATAAAAGGGCAACATGAGGGACCCTTGTGGTGATGGGTCTGTTCTGTATCTTGACTGTTTCAAAGTCAATATTCTGCTTGTGTTATCATACTATATTTTCCCCCATGAGTCAAGCCAAGCTGATTTAATTCTGTGGAGGAAACGACAACTGGGGCTCATTTAGAAAAAAAAAATCTTTATTGAGATACAATTCACGTAACATGAAATATGATTTTCAGTATATACACAGGGTTGTGCAACCATCTGTGTTTACAGCATTTTCATTATCTCAAAGACAAGCCCCATACCCATTACCAGTCACTGCCTATTACTCCCTTAACCCCCATGCTCACTCCTAGGCAACCACCAATCTATTTTCTGTCTCTATAGATTTGCCTATTCTGGACATTTCATATAAATGGAATCATACAGTATGTGGTCTTTCATCTCTGGCTTCTTTCACTCAGCATAATGTATTCAAGGTTCATCCATGTTGTAACATTTATTGGCACTTAATTTCTTTTTATGGCTGAAAAACATTCCATTGTATGGATATACCACATTTTATTTATCCATTTATCAGTTGATGGATGCTTGGGTAATTTTCACTTTTGGGCTATTGTGAATATGAATATTGCTGCCATAAACATTCATGTACACAAACATTCATGTTTGTGTGGAAGTATGTTTTCATTTCTGTTAGGTATAGATCCGGGAATGGAATTTCTGGGTCATAGGGTAACTCTATATTTAACATTTTGAGAAACTGCCAAACTGTTTTCCACAGTGACTGCACCTTTTTACATTTTCACCAGTAATGTACGAAGGTTCCAATTTCTCCTGTACTGTAGTTTTGCAAGATGTTACCATTGAGGGAATGAGGTGAAGGGCACGCAGGATTGCTGTATTATCTCTAAAAACTTCATGTGACACACAATGGTCTCGAAATAAAAAGTCTAATTAAAAAAAAAGTTTGGTAGTACATAGTGGAAGTGTCAATCCTCCTAATGCTGGAAAAGTCTACACTTGAATTTCCTGCAGTAAGTCTGGCATTCTTTAAAAAAGAAATCCCGCATTGATATTTACTAGGAGCACCATCAATTTCACTGTAATGCTGATGAGTTTTTTCTTGGGAGGCAGAAATGGGCAGCCAGCGGGTGTATGTATTTCTGGAGGCTGTGAACTCCGCAAAAGTGGTCCTCAGACCAAAATGTCCTGTACCTATTGCTGTCCACGTTGGTAGAGAATAGAAATGGAAACAAATTAACGTGAGTCTCTTAATTTTACTTCACTTGATAATGGGTGTACAGAAGTAGACTAAAATAAAAACGTCTCTATATAATACGCTAGTGAGGCTGAATTTATTTCCACGGGTTGTTTTCACTTTGTAAGACATCTCATGCTTTCTTCCTTAGAAAGGAGCGTAGTCCTAGGACACCAGAAAGAGGCAGGTGACACTATCCTATGACACACGAAGTCAATTTCAGGGACCTAAAGCCCTGCGAAGCTTTTCAGACATGCACAGAAATGTCGACAGGCTGAAATGACTGATGGATTGGTTTGTACAAATAATTTGAAGCTGGTGGCCATCGGTTGCCTTTTTTTTTTATAAGTAATATCTAGCAGTTTATTAACCAACGGAGTATACTGCACAACAAACTACCTCACATCTTTCAGGAATAAAAACCACTAAATTTGAAAAGTAAAAAGATGTCACCCACTGAATTCGGACACAATTAAAGTGTGCTTTAAATATTTGTTTGGGGAAGGGGGTCATACACTTCTACTCAATTAAGAGAAACATTTATACAGTCCAGGTCTTTTATTTTCTTTACACCCATCATGCCATGAATTCATAGGGAATGGGCTCCAACAGTTCAGGCTCCTTTCCATTGGTTCTCACGAAGTGTGCTTCTCTGGGTGGAGCAGGCTGGCGCTTCAGTTGAACCCAAGGACCTTTCTCTTTGGCTTCCTTCTTTTTCTGATCATTTTCCTTCACCCGTTTCAGGAAGCTATCCCGGCTCTTAGAGTGCTTAATACGCTCGATACGCACATTAATTCTCTTGGCAAGAATCTTGCCCTTAACTTGTTTGTTTACAATGATGCCAACAGCATGCTGGGTAACATTGTAGACTCTCCCAGTTTTGCCATGGTAACATTTGTGGGGCATTCCTTTTTGAACAGTGCCCATTCCCTCGATATCTACAATATCACCTTTCTTGTAGATTCGCATGTATGTGGCCAAAGGAACAACTCCATGTTTTCTAAACGGCCTAGAGAACATGTAGCGGGTGCCCCTCCTCTTTCCCTTTGTGTTGGTCATTTTGGCGAATTACTGGAAGATGCGGTTCCGGCCGAAAAGCCATCGGTTGCCTTTTCGTGGTGATGTTTTCTTGAAGTCTCAACAGACTTACACGCCAGACTTAATTTTAGCAATTTCAGGCAGGCAGGGAAGCCAGGAGAGGAGGAGAGCAGAGAGGAAGTGCTCGGGCCATGTTCTGCATGTGAAAAGAAGGGGCTTGCCCTGCAATGCTACCTCATCTCTCTCGAGCGCTAAACTGGCAATATCATGGTAGCCAGGTGCCAGGTTGTCCTTGCTGGACTTTGTGCAGATTCGTGGTATTTCCACCTGTATCCCATCAGCTTCTGCAGCCAGTCTGGGATGACCGGACTCCAGGGTGATGGGACGGAACAGAGTTGAACTTTACTGAAAGAATGCCTGAAATACATGGAGCCATTACAAGTGTGACTTTTTGGTTGGTGAAAAATACGAAATTATTAAGGACTGTCTTACATAATTGTGCCCAGTGTTTTGAATGACTATCGGAAGGGGAAACATCAGCCTGCAAGCTTAGTCATAAAACGACTGCCAAAAAAGCGTTCCTTTATGCAATGAGGTCGGATATGAGTTCACTTTGCCTTTTTTTGTTGTTTTTTTTTTTCAATATTAAATAGCTACTGCAAGAAATCAATCAACCTTAAATACTGGATAAGGAGCTCCTGAATAATTTAGAAGCGTCGATGTTTCCCCCTGCTGTCTTCTGTGAGCTCTGGTTCCATGCAAAGACGTCCTCTGTGTGGTAGCAAAGGTGGGACGGGAAACTCCACCTGTGCGGGCAGGAGATGTGCGTGCACCCCGTCCTACCTCTCGTTCTGCTCTCTCTAGCCAGCCTTCACCCCATGCCTGTGCTGATGGCCCTCAAGCCTCAGCCACAAGCTCAGAGCTCTCCTGAGCTCCAGACTGCTTCCTGGTCATCTCCGTTTGAATTTTCTACGAGCAATTCAAACTCATCCATCGCAAATGGTCCCTGGGTCCTCTTGGTTTATCTCAGGGTCCTTGGACACTGCCCAAGGTGTCTCTGTCTCCACCATACTCCTCAGCTAGGCTTCTTGTTGGAACAGCTCCAGTTTCTCCCATCTTGCCCTTTTCTAGTCCGTTCCCTACCCTGGAGCCAGAGCTCCTTTTAAACACAGACTTGTTCTTGTTACTCTGTTTAGAACCATCCAGTGACTCTCAGGAACCTTTAGGAATGTCGTGCAAACTCTTCAGCCCCGAGCAGGACCTGATCATTTTATTTCTTCACCTTTGCTTGCTAACCCCCGCTGCATCCCCTACACGGGAGCCCTGATGCTTTGCTCCTGGAATGTACTCTGCTCACGGCACGAAGAGTTTAATATTCTGGCCTCCCCTCCTCCTTCTGTCACTTGGCTAGTTCCTACTCACTCCTTTAAGATCGAGTCTTTAAGATGAGAAGAACTTTCTAGTCAAGAACTAGTTGAGGAAAAAAAAAAGATGCTAAAACTAGATACTTTCATCTGAGTGGAGAAGCCTGACCAATAATCATCAATGTATTGAAAAAGCACAGAATTCCCTGATGGTCCAGTGGTTAGGACTCGGCACTTTCACTGCCAGGGCGTGGGTTTGATCCCTGATGGGGGGACTAAGATCCCGCAAGCCGAGCAGCGTGGCCAAAAAAAAAAAAAGAAAAGAAAAAAAGAAAAATCAGGGCTTCCCTGGTGGCGCAGTGGTTGGGAGTCCGCCTGCCGATGCAGGGGGCGTGGGTTTGTGCCCCGGTCCGGGAAGATCCCACATGCCGCGGAGCGGCTGGGCCCGTGAGCCATGGCCTCTGAGCCTGCACGTCGGAGCCTGTGCTCCGCAATGGGAGACGCCACAACAGTGAGAGGCCCGCGTACCACAAAAAAAAAAAAAAAAAAGAAAAATCAGCCCTCATACTCATCAGAGGTTTTATCATTTGGCTCTATTTTTCCCTGGGATCTTAATTTAAGAAAATTTCCATTAAGAATTTTTATTTGAAAAGATGCAATCTAAAATAAATTCAAGGTTTGCCTATTAAAAAAAAAAATGAGTCTTAAAAAGAAGGCTCAGTCTTCACCAGGCAGCCTTTCCTGCTTCTTGACCTCTTCTCACAACTTACCTGGTTAATTGCTTCTCTGAACCCACATGCTTCTCTAAGGCAGTTAACATGGGATTGGGATTTACTCTTCTGTCTCCCCTAAATGCCATAAACTCTTTGAAGCGGCAGAATGACCCGTTTGATCATCTTTGTATTGCCTGTGCCCGACACATAGTAGGCATTGCAAAAATAGCTGAGTGAAATGAATTGTTTGTTATCAGGAAATCAGTTAAAAACATGGTGGGTGGGCTTCCCTGGTGGCGCAGTGGTTGAGAGTCCACCTGCCAATGCAGGGGATACGGGTTCGTGTCCTGGTCTGGGAAGATCCCACATTGCCGTGGAGCAGCTGGGCCCGTGAGCCATGGCCTCTGAGCCTGCGTGTCCGGAGCCTGTGCTCTGCAACGGGAGAGGCCACAACAGTGAGAGGCCCACGTACCACACACACACACAAAAAAAAACATGGTGGGTAAGCAGATGATTTTAACAGCAAAAATGGGTTCAGAGATGATTTCATTCCATTTACTCCTGCTTTTTCTGGACCTCATTTCTATTTAGAAATAATTATACCCACATTCCCTTAAGCGTTGGAGCTGGTATTTTGAAGAAAAAAGAAAGTGACTGTGCTCTTTCAGACTCTCTCTGCGGACTGCAGGCTGTGGACGGCACTTTGCATCCTGGTTTGGATATTGGCGGAGAGCTTTGCCAGCTCTTGCTGTCACCCGACAATTTTACTTTCTGTTAAGTGAGAACAATGGATCTTTTAAAGTGGTGTCGAAATTTGATAAAAACTCAAAAATATAAGATATTTAACACCACAACTATTAATTCTTCTGATCGATTTTAATCATTATATTTGGGGGAAAGGTTTTGTTCATTTGATAGTTTTCTAAATAACAATTTCAGATAGTATAAAATAAAGCTGGTTCCTTCCTAACATTTATTTATGATTTCCTTTCAAGAGCATTTATTCCACAAGATCTTTTCAGAGAGTATGGCAACCAATTCTACAGTTCAGTGAGTCAGCCGAACTGTTTCAAAGGAGGAACTCCTGTTTCAAAGGAGGTATTATTAAATAAGAGATGAAGAAAGTGGACTAAACCAAAAAAAAATTCTTTATGTCTGGCTTCTGTTAAGTTGTCTTCTAAGTTCCAAAAAGTAGACAATGTTACGATTTTGAAGAGAGTCATTCAGCAAATATTTACTATCTGCTATGTGCCAGGAACCACAGAAGGTGAGTCATTTAAATATCTGGTGTGATTAGAAATTCACATCAAAGATATGAAGTAGGAACCCTAAACACACATAGCGTTTATTTGTTATTCTTCAAATCCTGGTTCTGTGGAGCTCATTAGTTGGGGTCTAGAATATGTATGTCTCTTGCCTTTCACAAATAAATCCAAATTAGCTTTTATTTTTTGCTAATTGAAATCTTTGATTATCAGGTTTGTGTTTAACACGACTTACTGGGGAGCTAAATACATTTCATTATGTTGACAACTCTTATTATCCCATAATACTGTGCAAATTAAAAAAATAAGTATTGCTCAGCCAGTTCAATTAACCTTTCGATTCTTACTGCATCAAGCCATAAACTTTGAAATTTGTATTTCAGAATAGAAATTTGTATCTCTATTATAAAGCAACCTCCAAAATGATATCGTCTTTCTTTACTGTTCTCTGCTCTCTCCCCTATAACTGGCCTACTCGTTAACCCTTCCCAGAACAGACTACTGTTAATAGTTTTTTCAGCCCTTTTTATCCCTTCATTTATGGAAACTCTGGTCAGAAACTGGTGAAAATTTACAGAAATGATTGAGACAGATTACTTCCATTTTTGTTCCATTGTGGTGTACGTAAAGTGATCCAAAGGAAGTGCAATAGAGTCAAGCTGAAATTAAAGGGACCTGTTAATGCTTCTGCTGCACCTTCTGCACTTGGCTCTGGGGAATTCTGTGATCTTTATTCACTCTCTCTGGTGCTATGTAGCTAATCAGGATGGATGTGGCTGAAGTGGGGATACAATGCGAACTAAATGCAGGTGTAGGACCTCAACATGTCAATCTTAGGAGAAAGATTTTTTGTGTCACTATTTTATTGTGATATAATTTACCTACGATAAACTGTATCCATTTCAACTGTACAATTTTATGTGTCAACTTGAAACGACTACTATGATCAAGATACAACACATTATCTCCCCAAAAGCTTCCTTGTGCTCCTTTGGGGTTCATTCATACTTCCATCCAAAGTCTCAGGAAACCAGTGATTTACTTTTTGTTACTACAGATATTTTCTAGAATTTTATATACATGGAATCATACAGGATACACTCTTTTGCACCTGGATTATTTCACTTAGCGTAATGATTCTGAGATTCATTCACATTGTTTGGTGTATCAGTAGTTTGTTCATTTTTATTGCTGGGTAGTATTCCATTGTATGGATGTGCCATATTTTGTCTCACCATTCACCTGTTTGATGGATATTTGGGAAGTTTCTAATTTTTGACCATTGTGAATAAAACTGCTATAAATATACAGTCAAGTCTTTGTGTGGACACATTTTCAAGTCTCTTAGATAAACAGCAAACAGTAGAATGACTGGGTCATGTGGTTAACTTTTTAAAGAATTTTTTATTTTTAGCTATTCTAGTGGGTATATAATGGTTTCTCACATTGTGGTTTTAATTTGCATTTCCTTGAGGACTAATTATATCTCTTTATGTGTTCATTGGCCATTCATAGATCTTCTTTTGTGAAGTGACTATACAAATCTTTTGCCCATTTTTGACTGGATTTTTTTGTCCATATTGGGTTGTATGAATGTGGCAGACTTTTTTTTCATAGTACATCTATTTAATTATATTATGACTGTTAATGCAATATCTGCCTCAATAATTTCAGTCAGATAATTAAAAAAATGTCATAATGACAGTTTAAAGCTGGTTCAATCATGATTTTACAAGCTTATTAAGAGTGAAAATAGATGACTATTAAATAGCTAAAAAAGATAACATGTGTCATAATACTTAATGTTTCTGTAACTGTTGCAAAGACCCTGGTACTTCTTCCCCTTGAATGTGAGCTGGACCTAGTGACTTGTTTCTAACAGACAAAACACAGCAAAGGTGATGGGCAATCACTTCCATGATTAGGCTACATAAGACTGTGGCTTCTCTCATACTAGCAGACTCTCTCCCTTGCTGGCTTTGATGAAGCAAGCTACCATGTTGGAGAGGCCATTTGACAAGGAACTGAGGCTCTCAGTCCAACAGTCTGCCATCAACCACATGATCTTGGAAATGAATCCCTCCCCAGTCAGGCCTTCAGATGACATCCCAGCCCTGGCTGATGTCTTGACTGCAGTTTCATAAAAGACCCGGAGACAGGAGACCCAGCTAAGCTGTGCCTGGACGTCTGACCCACAGAAAGGGTGAGATCATAAATACGTGCTTTAAGCTGCTAAGTTTGTGGTAATTTGTTACACAGAAATAGATAATACGATGAGTTTTAAAAAATATAGTTAGGATACAAGTTCTTTGTCAGATACATGTATTGTGAACATTTTATCCCATTCTGTGGCTTGTGTTTTCATATTCCTAACCATATTTTTCAAAGAGCAAAATTTAAATATTTCAATGAGATCCAATCCATCCTTTTATGATTCATGCTTTTTGTGTTCTATCTAAGAAACCCTTGCTTCCCCCAAGACTGTGAAGACTTTTTCCAGTGTTTCTTTCTAGAAACTTTATATTTTGACTTTGACATTAGGTCTATGATCTGTTTTGGTTTAATTTTTTATAATGTGTGGTAAGGGTTTAGGTTCTTTTTTTCCATACTGATATCCAGTTGTTCCACATTGCTTGTTAAAAAGACTTTATTTTCCCCATTGAACTACCTTAGCACCTTCATCTAAAATCGACTGACCACATCACCATAGCCAAGACATGGAAACAAACTACATGTGCTTCAACAGATGAATGGATAAAGAAGATGTGGTACATATATTATAAAATGGGATACTTCTCAGCCATAAAAAAGAATGAAATAATGTCATTTGCAGTAACATGGATGGACCTAGAGATGATCACACTAAGTGAAGTCAGAGAAAGACAAATATCATATGATATCACTTATATGTGGAATCTAATATATGACACAAATAAATTTATCTATGAAACAGAAACACTCACAGACATAAGAGAACAGACTTGTGGTTGCCAAGGGGGCAGGGAGGGAAGGATTGGGAGTTTGGGATTAGAAGATGCAAACTATTATATATAGGACGGATAAACAACAAGGTCCTACTGTATAGCACAGGGAACTATATATTCAGTATTCTGTGATAAACCATAATGGAAAAGAGTAAGAAAAAGAATATATAAATATAAAAATAAATAAATAAATATATATATATATATATATATATATATATATATATATATAAACTGAATTGCTTTGCTGTACAGCAGAAATTAACACAACATTGTAAATCAACTATAGTTCAATAAAATAAATAAAAAATAAATAAAATCAATTGACCATATGTGTGGGGTCTAGGTCTAGACTCTCTATTCTGGTCATTGATCTATTTCTATACTTTCATCATGGCCATCCTGGCTTGATTCTTATAGCTCTGTAGCAAGTCCTGAAATCAGGTAGTGAACATTCTCTAACTTTGTTGCTCATTTAAAAAATCGTTTTGGCTCCTCTAAATCTTTTATTACAGTTTGGGAATTTTTGTTTTAAAAAAGGCCACTGGAATTTTGGTTGGGATTGCATTTGATCTGTAGGTCAGTTTGGGAAGAAGTCACATCTTAACAATATTGAGTCTTCTAATTCATGATCATGTTATATCTTTCTGTTTATTTGTGTCTTCTTTGATTTCTCTCAGCAATCATTTGTAATTTTCAGTGTAGAGGTCTTACATGTCTTTTGTTAAATTTATTCCTAGGTATGTTATGCTTTTTGATGCTCTTGTAAATGAAACTGTTTTTAAAATTTCATTTCCCAATTGTTTGCTGTTAACATAAGGACACAATTGATTTTTGTACATTAACCTTGTATCCTGTGACCTTGATAAATTTACTTGTAAGTTCTAGTGGATGTTTTGTTGATGAGTTAGGATTTTCTACATAAGTAATCATGTCATCTAGTGCCTCTCACTTTTAGTTCTTTACTTTGCAGCTCCCTGATAATGTATAATCTTACCCATATTTATGTGTTTAGTGTATTATACATACACTCTGATTCTTATCTAAATATATCATTTTGTTTATTCAGAGAAAATGATATTTCTGTTGCTCTGCGTGATATTATGTATGTACCATATATACCCGTATATGTGTAATGTTATGTAGTATATATGTAATGATATGTATGAATATATATGTATACATATGTGTATATATTCCCCACCTTAGACTCAATTGTCGGCAATGTGTAGCCCTCCGTGTGTGGCACGTTGTCCTTAACTGTAGTGGATACAATTGGTTGCCTACTTGGCATCCATTCCTCTCCCACCACCTTCCTTTCCAGAATACCCCACTAATTTTGTTGCAGTATATACTGTTTCCTTACACAAGTCGTGATGGTGACAATCTTTCTCAAGCTAGTCCCTCTGGACTAAAGGGGAAGACTTACGGTTGAAGAGGGCCAGCGCCCACGTGCATGTGTTGACGTCCCCGCCCGTCCCCTATTCTTGCCACAGACAGCATGTAACCCTGACTGCTGTTGAGGACCAGCCTTCAGAGGAAGCCAGTGCTGAGAGAAAGAGCTTGGGTCCTTGGTGATATCACTGAGCAGGCCTCTATCTCACCTTGCCTGGGGTCTGTCCTACCTCTGGACCTGTAAGATGAGACAACAGATGTCTTTGTCCTTCAACTCGTTTTGAGTTGGAGTTTTCTGTTACTTCGCAGCCAAAAACATTCTAAGTGATATTTGGTTATTATATTAGATACAGGCCCTGCCGCCAGGAGATGATATTCTAATTCAGTGAAGATTATAGTCTAATTGTGGAAACTGTATTTCTTCATATGTAACTGTAAAAAATTACAAAGTACTTTAAATTAAAAAAAAACACAAAACTATAGCAACTGAATAGTGGACAGAAATGCTAAGGTACTCGGAGAGAGAGTTCCTACAGTGAAGTATTGAGGCAGATTTTGAAGGAAGCAAGGAAAGGATAGCATCTCAGAGAATGGCTATGGCAGAGGCCAAGCCCTGAAGGTAAAGACACTTGCAGGACACAGCAGGCAAACGGCATTTAGCTGAGAGTGGAGTGTTTTTTGGTTTTTTTTTTTTTTTTTTTTTTTTTTTTTGCGGTATGCGGGCCTCTCACTGTTGTGGCCTCCCCCGTTGCGGAGCACAGGCTCCGGATGCGCAGGCCCAGCGGCCATGGCTCACGGGCCCAGCCGCTCCGCGGCATATGGGATCCTCCCAGACCGGGGCACGAACCCGTATCCCCTGCATCGGCAGGCGGACTCTCAACCACTGCGCCACCAGGGAGGCCCTGGTTTTGTTTTTTAATTTTTATTGATATATAGTTGATTTACAATGTTGTGTTAGTTTCAGGTGCACAGCAAAGTGACTCAGTTATATATATGTGTGTGTATGTGTGTGTGTGTGTGTATTCTTTTGGATTCTTTTCCATTATAGATTATTACAAGACATGGGGTGTAGTTCCTTCTGCTATACAGTAGGTCCTTGTAGAGAGTGGAGTGTCCTGGCAGAGAAGTTAAAGAAAGGTTGGTGGAGACCACTGGAAGCTAATGGAATGGAATTAGATTTCAAACGTAGGATATAAGGAGTGAATGTCAATTTCCTCAAACTGTTTTTGGCGATATGAAAAGATTTTAATATCTGTGTAGAGTGGAAAGGGTTGGATACGGAAGGGCCTGGAAGCAGTGAGACTATTTCAGATATCTTTACAACAAATGTAGAAATTAAGCAAGTCTGAGAAGTATCACAGAGGTAAAACTAATTTGGACTTGGTATTTCAGTGGATTAGGAAATAAACGGAAAAGAGACTGGAATATCAGGGGAAATTGGCAGGATGAGCCTGTTTGAGGTAAGAAGGAGAAATGCTGTGATAAAGCTGCTAAACCTCAGATGCTGACTGGCTCTCCAAAAAGCGCCTTTCAGGATGTAAGTAGGGTAGCTGTGAGTTTGTGGCTCTCTGCAGAAAAGGAGGAGTGGGTGGGGTGACAGAGGTTTTTTGATTCATCAGCTGTGCTTCCCAAACTTCAGTCAGGTGCCATTTTTATGATTTTTGTCATGTCCCCATACAAACTCTACAATTATTTAAATTGACTTAAAAAAAAACTAGTCTTTAGCCAAAATTCCATGAAATCATAGGTTTGGATATTCTTGATATTTTTTTCCTGATTCACAAATATATTGCTGTAAAAATGTTCATCCTTATACTGGCCTGAAGTCATCTGGCATGCCACAGTGGCTCACCCTGCACTTTGGGAAAACTGGTCCAGGAGGAAAAGAAGAGTCGGCACCAAGAGACAGAGACCCAGGGCTGGAGGTCACAGGGCAAAAGGAGGAGACTTTCAGTGGGAAGACGGGGTCCTCTTATCGAAGCCATAAGGGGAGTCAGCAGGATGAGAGAAACAGCCCCTGGTAACTGCCCCACAAGCACATCTGCTCTACCTGGAACAGGACAAAGCAGGTGGTAAGAATGCAAGTCTTTTTTCTTTTTTTCAATTTTACTGAATGTGAGACACGAATGCAAGTCTAAACCAGCATTTTTAAAACGGTAAACTGTGACCCATTCATGGCTCATGAAAGCTGTTTAATGGGTCAGGACTAACTTAGTTTAAAATGAAATATCATAGAAATATCACTTTGCATTGCAGGTTGTTGAGGGTAGTTATTGTTTCAAGAAATCTGTCATAATTACATATACATGTCTGTGAGTGTTGGGCCAAGATTTTTTATTGTAGTTTATGGCCGTAGACTAGATAATAAAGAAAGATGTCTATACCTTCTGACACCTCTTGGTTGAAAGACTTAGTCATATGGATGGGACACTAGTTACAGGAAATGTTAAGTTTCTCATTTAACCATGCTCAAATTTCCTTTCACCCGAGAGAGTAAGCAGTGTCCAGAAGAACTACGTTTGGCCTGAGGGAAGAATGCTTTCAACTCATTTATTTTTAAGTCTAAAGTAATACCATGAAAATGGTATTAGTCTATGCCAAACTGCCTTGACATGTTGGTTGGTGATTTTTAAAGGTATATTCAGGTATGTAGATCTGCATATCTGGGAGGAAAATCACAAACACGCACATGCACACGTGCATGCTCAAACACACACACACGGGAGTGGCAAAAAATAATGATGACTTGGTATTTCTACTTTTTTTTCCAAATATCAAAAATTTAAAAGAAAAGTGGTAATGGTTTATTATTTTCCTGCTTGGAAGTGGGTGGTTAAGAAAACTTTCCCTCTAGGGGATGGTTTGTGTGTTGAAATTGGGACCAGAAGAGGGGATGAGGTTATGGTCATAAATCCTATGAAGCTCAGCCGTCCCTGTCTCTGTCACTTAGCATTCCTAAGGATCTGTGGATTATAGCAGAGCCTTACAACAGTCTCACTCAAAGTGTGGTCAGAGGACTACCGAGGGTCCTGGCAACCTTTTCAGGGAGCCTACAAGATCAAACCATTTCACAGTAACACTAGAGCATCATCTGATTTTCAGCCACTGCTGCCTGTGCCCTGTACTGTCAGCACACTGGGAGACCCCAGCATCTGAGCCCACATCAAGGCAGTGGCAGACTCAACCAAACTTCTGCTCCAGGGGCAAAAGCCAGTTTCACCTAAGCGTGTCTTTGATGGCACAGCAAAATGTATTCATTTTATTAAATCTCAACCCTTGAGTACATGTCTTTTGAATATCCTGTGTGATGAAACAAGAAGTACACATAAAATACTTCTGTTTGCATGCCAACTTATGACAGTATTCTTGAGCAAAGGCACTTGTGGGACTGAGCTGCCTTTTTAAATATAACGTTGAAAAACTAAAAAACTGTGGTTACTCAGACTTGGGTATCTGGCAGATGTTTTTTCCAAACTGAACGAAGTGGATCTGTCACTTCAAGGAAAACAACTGACTGGACTTGTTGCCAATAATAAAATTTGAGTTTTCGAGTTAAAATTAGCATTTTGGAGAAGCTGTATCTGCCACAATGAGCGTGACAGCTTCCCAATACTTAGAGACTTCTCCAGGGGAGATGGTAGTGTTATTAATAAATGCAATTTAGCTTTTTGGATATTGTAGAATGAGGCGTGCCAACATTTGGACGATCTGCATAAATCATTGACCTGACATTTTCCAAATGACCAATGCAGGATGTTACAAAATCATGCATGGGTTAAAGATCCACTTAAAAGTGTAAGACAGAACGGTGGTTTTTTTTTTTTTTTTTTTTTTTTTTGCGGTACGCGGGCCTCTCACTGTTGTGGCCTCTCCCATTGCGGAGCACAGGCTCCGGACGCGCAGGCCCAGAGGCCATGGCCCACGGGCCCAGCCACTCCGCGGCATATGGGATCTTCCCAGACTGGGGCATGAACCCGTATCCCCTGCATCGGCAGGCGGACTCTCAACCACTGCGCCACCAGGGAGGCCCGGAACGGTGGGTTTTGATGTAATAGAATAGACTCTATTACATAGATTATGAAAATTCATTAATATGGTTTCAGATTCCACACTGCAACTAACCTTTAAGACTTAAACTACTGCTTGTCAAGAAGACAACCCACAATTTCCTGAAGGGGCTATTAAAACTCTCCTCCCTTTTCCAACTGTGCATCTGTGAGAGGCTGGATTTTCTTCATGTACTTCAACCAAAATGACATATGGTAATAGAATGAATGCAGAAGCAGATATGAGAATCCCACTGTCTTTTAACCCAGACATTAAAAAGATTTGAATAATGTAAAGCAATGACACTCTTCTCACTATTTTTTGATTAAAAATATATTTATGATACTACGTAATGAGTTTACTATTGATCTTTTTAGATAAATTAATAAGTAAAATTTGCTCAGTCTTAATTTTTAATATGGTAAATATCCATAGATGAAACCCACAAAATATAAGCCCTTGGGGTCCTCAATAATCATGAGTATAAAAGGGTCCTGAGACCAACAAGGCTGAAAACTGCTGAACTGCACGGGAGCAAAACCCAAAGCTCAGAAACAACTCACAGCCTAGTACAAGTTAAAGGAGCCCCTTCACCCTCTCCTCTGGGTTTAATGACCTTGGATTGTTTGGGCTGGCATTTCTTTCCATTTTTACTGAGAAACACACTTCAATTATTACAAGAGAAAATCTTAACGATCATAATAGAACCCACCATAGCTACAATCCAAAAATGAAAACACTAATTTGAAAAGATACATGCACCCCAATGTTTATAGCAGCACTATTTCCAATAGTCCAGATATAAAAGCAACCTAAGTGTCCATCAACAGACAAATGGATAAATGTATACACACACACACACACACACACACACACACATATGCAATGGAATACTACTCAGCCATAAAAAGAATGAAATTCTGCCATTTGCAGCAACATGGATGGACCTGGAGAGTATTATGCTTAGTGAAATAAGTCAGAGAAAGACAGTGTATGATATCACATCTTTACAGAATCTAAAAATAATACAAATGAATGTATATAGCAAAACAGAAACAAACTCACAGATATGGCAAACAAACCAGTGGTTACCAGTGGGGAGAGGGAAGGGGAGAGGGGCAGGCTAGGTGCAGGGGATTAAGAGAGACAAGCTACTATGTATAAAATGGATAAGCAACAAGAATATATTGTATAGCACAGGAAATTATACCTGTTATCTTGTAACAACTTTTAATGGAGTATAAACCGTAAAAATACTGAATCACAATGCTGTACAACTGAAACTAACATAATATAGTAAATCATGCTGGTTTTAAACTCCAGCATTGGGACTTCCCTGGAGATCCAATGGTTAACACTTCGCCTACCGAGGCAGGGGGTGCAGGTTCATTCCCTCGTCAGGGAGCTAAGATCCCACAAGCCTCCAGGCCAAAAAACCAAAACATAAAGCAGAAGCAATATCGTAACAAATTCAATAAAGACTTTAAAAATGGTCCACATCAGAAAAAAAAAAAAATCTTTAAAAAAAACTCCAAAAAAACTCCAGTACTGGCTACACTGTTTGCCAGGCCCAGCAGCAAAAGAAAAGCAAGGGGCCCCTGGCTCAGTAATTAAGAATTTCAAGACTATGACAACAACAGGGCATTAAAACCAGAACGTGTGACTGCATGGGTCCCACAACCATGAAGCTGTCTGTGCCTCAGTGTCCTCATCTGTAAAATGGGGATCATAACTGTACCCGCCTCATAGGGCCGTAAGGAATACGTGAGTTAACTACACATCAAATACCTATACCAGCATTTAGCAAAAGCTCAAAAAATTATTACCACGTCCCCATACAGCCTGTACTTCAAGTCAGACCACCCCAAACATGCTACCCAAATGTGACGAAAATACAGCCCGCCGGTGCTCTGTGATATGCTCAGACAGACAAACCCAACTTTATAAAAAATCTGGTTAACAGCAACATGCCAAGGATAATGTGCTTTTTAAGCCCTGGGGTTGTTTTCAGTGAATAAACTATAATGACTGAAAACTCAGGCTAAACTTAAAATCTTAGTAGTACTATATTGTGCTTCATTTTTGTGGTTAAGTTTAAAAAATTTTAAGTACATCACTGTTTATCATGACCACAGAGAAATATAAACATGTTGTGTGATGAACCAAGAAAAATTGGAAATAACCAGAAGTTTAAAACAGAGGATAACGCAAGAGATGCTACATGACAAAGAGAAAAAACGTTCATTTCATATGCAAGTATCTTCAGTCCAACAAGCATAAATGTTTGAAGGATCAGATCCACTTATAGGGATCTGAGTAAACGAATGCCAGTGTCTTGGACAGAGTCAACGAGGAACACAAGATGCTTTTTAACTCATGTACAGCTAGCACCATTACGCATCTAAACCAGCGTGTGTCATAATCATTCCATCAAAGTCCTTTCTGGTGTAGACGTCAAAGGAGCTGGCTTATATTATTTCGACGGCTGCCCTTCTGTATCAAAGGACCAAGCTGGAAATAAGGCACTGACTCGCCTAAGAACTGCTGCTATGACCTTCTAAGTCAATTCAGAATTTAATTCAATAAGACTGGAGGGGAAGAGAGTGCGATAGAATGAACGGTTATAGAGTTTCTGGTTCCGTAATGAGCTGCGTGAAGGCCCCGCTTGACTCTTTAAGTAGTGAAGGGATTTGGTGACCCAGCAATCACCCAGGGTCCAAACCAACCTGTTATAGCGCTGTTTGAATGGAAATAAAATTTGACCTTATTCTATGCGCTCAACCAAGTATAGTTGTAAATACAACTTGATCTTCTTGCGTTGGTCTTGGTGGGTTTTTTTAAAAGCAGTCTCTTTATCTCTAATTTTGTTTTGAATAGACCTTCTTTTTTTTCTTGCGGTATGCGGGCCTCTCACTGCTGTGGCCTCTCCCATTGCGGAGCACAGGCTCCGGATGCGCAGGCTCAGCGGCCATGGCTCACGGGCCCAGCCGCTCTGCGGCATGTGGGATCCTCCCGGACCGGGGCACGAACCCGTGTCCCCTGCATCGGCAGGCGGACTCTCAACCACTGCGCCACCAGGGAAGCCTCTGAATAGACCTTTTACTGTCTGTTTATTTTATCCTGGCAATATACTCCCAGCTCTAGTGCTGTCTCTGCCTTCTCTCTGATTCTCAGAAAAATTAAAAATGGCTTTGCTTTGTTCAGGAGAGGCCGTGATGTGTATGCCCTTCCATTTAAGTCAGGCCAGCAAGCTAAATGCTGATGACATGCTACATGCCTGGAGCTGCTGGCTCTAAAAGCCTTTATATTTGCTTTTACCACCTTATAAAAAGGCAATGGATGAGTATTTATGCTGACTTTAAGGCTTTCCTCTCACATCACACAGATACCTTAACATAGGGGCCCTTGCATGGTCACTGACTAGGTGTTCACAAACCGAATGCACACCGTGAATGTGGTCTACAGTTTATGCCAAGTGGGAAACAGACTTTCTTTAATCGCCTGTTTGTAAGATTGAGCAAGTGGACAGGCAGAGTGAAAACACAGCCCCATCTGTGGAACCGTGTCCTGACAGCAGGAAGGAGATGGGGTCTTGAACCACTAAGACCAGGCCTCTGTTTTGAAGATCATTTCTTTGATTATTTCAGCGTGAAGTGCTGCATACAGCCTCATGGGGGGCATCCTAGGAAAAATCCTGAATGAATTAGGTAGATATTTTCCACTAGCTATGTTCCAACACATCAAACATAGCTAGTGGGAAATTATTTCTGCAATTCATTCTTACATCCTGGAAAAGAATAAACCGTATTGATATTCTGACCCAATTCTAGTGTCATGAAGCATGGGTGATGCACATGAATTGGTATTTGGGGATCGCCCAAACCAGTCTTAATTGTCAGACAAAATAAAAGTGGAAGTTCAGAATCAAGTCCAGGAATGAGGACAGACCTTGAGGTAAAACTTGTTCCTTTCATTGCCCTGCTCACCTGACCCCTCAAACTGGCAGCTGAGTTGTGGGCAGGCAAACAGCTCAAAACCCTTCTGACCTCCAGGGACCAAAGTATGGTGTATACTCAGTGTCTTAAAAGAATCTGATTATTAGTGAGTATATGTATTGAAATTGCACTATTTTGTATCCAAATATCAACACGGTCTCTATCCAATGGCTTTGGTATGTTATACACATGCTCCAGGCTATATGTGATATTTGCTGTTTACCGTATTAGACCTGGCAGTGTGCTTTATAATTTGAATAGTATAAAGTTAGTTTATGCTGTGTAACCACCAAGTTTTATGAATAGGAGGCTTTTAAAAATGACATTCTCCTGACAACCAAAATATATAAATTGAAGACAGGGGCCTGATTATAATATTAAGTGAAAACCTAAGTTGCTAAACAGTTTATTCCATTGTCTACATTTCTGATATGTCTATTTCTATATCTGTGTATAAAGGAACAGCAAAGGCCAAGCAAAGAACGCTATCCCACAATTTAACCGTCTCGAAGTGGTAGAACTATAGGAAGTTTCTATTCTCCTCTTTATGCTTCTCTTTATATCATTAGAGGAATGATTTTTTAAAAATTATCCTAATTGTAGCAAATGACACCTAACATAAAATTTCCCTTCTTAACCATTTTTAAGCGCACAGTTTGTAGTGTCAAGTACATTTACATTGTTGTGCAACCGACCTCCAGAACTTTTCATCTTAGAGGAATGCTATTTTTAAGAGAGCATGAAATACTTCTCCAGATGCATCTAATTTTTAAAATTAAAGGCAAAGAAAGTAAATGGAATGGCTTAATCAGGCTAAACCAAGATCACTGAATAGCCTTACCAATTTGTGCATGAACACGTTATAAGCAAGGGACTTTTAATTTGCTTTTGAGACAGCGTGGAGAGAGGGAAACATTGGCAGAGCTGTAGAAATCATAGTAGAATCTCCTCTCTCTGTAGTTCCTTAGAGCAGTGGTCCCCAACCTTTTTGGTACCAGGGACCGGTTTCATGGAAGACAATTTTCCAGGGATGGGTGGGGGAGGGGCGGTGGTTCAGGCGGTGATGCGAGCGAGCGAGGGGAAGCTGCAGATGAAGCTGCGCCCAATCGCCTGCCGCTCACCTCCTGCTGTGCCGTCCCGGGGCGGGGGTGGGCGGCGGCGGCTGGGGAGCCCTGCCTTAGAGGGCTTTTTACTGAACTACTTGCTTCAATTTTCCTTTTTCTGAATAAAATATACATCTGCTTTAATCACGCTCGAGATGAGCAGATGTCAGTCTTACTCTGGACTCAAAATAACATTGGTTTAGGGTTCCACGCTAAGCCTCAAAAATAGTGCAGGGACTTCCCTGGAGGTCCAGTGGTTAAGACTCCGCGCTTCCACTGCAGGGGGTGCGGGTTCCATCCCTGGTCGGGGAACTAAGATCCCACATGCAGTGCAGCCAAAAAAAAAAAAAAAAAAGAAACAGTGGAAAAAATGTTACAACACACACCCCCTTGAAACAGGTTTACTCCAGCCCTGCTGCAGAATTTGGGTGTCATTCATTAACAGGGCAGGCACTCCATTCTCAGAGGGATGCCAAGGAAAGCATCTAAACTCTCCCACCACTCCAGCAGCTAATTCCTACTGAGTCATTAAGGGAACACTATTAGTAATGGCCGTGTCACTGTTGTACCAACCATACTTCACCAGCTAAAGTTAATGCTTTTCTAAGTGCTGCGCGTTAGGGGACAACCTTGGTTCTGAGCTAAAGGAATTCCCATCTAAATGCAAATCAAGACAAGCCCATCTTGAGTGCATGATTAGGTACAGTAATTTTTCCACCATTGAATGTTCAGCCCCTAAAATGCATTTTCATACAACTGTGTTAGTAAAGTGTCCCTTATAAGATGAAACTATGTTTTCTTCCCGGCGCCAGCCGTTATGCAGGTAAAGGTGTTCAGAGTCTTGATTTCTTTGATTTAATAAATGGTAAATGAAATGCACAAAGAAGATCATTTTTCTAACCTCTGCTTCTCCACTCCAGTCTATATACCCAGGCTCTTGATACCTCTATTTGATGTCCCAAAAGAATCAAAGAAAGTGTGCCCCAAATGGAACTTGTCTTTCATCCCCAGATCTACTTCCCCTTCCTAATTTGATGTCAAGGCCATCCATCCTTTCATGCCAGAAACTGGAGAGTCACCCTAGACCCCTCCCCTTCCACATGCCACTTACCTGGGCATCACTGAGGCCAGCCTATTCTACCTCAGATTCTTTTATAATTAATCCCTTCCTCCAAATCTCCACTCCTGTGGCCATAATTCAGTGCTTTGTCATCTCTCACTGGATTATTGTAAGACTTTCTGGTTGGCTTGCTTATCTTCCCTCCGTGAAGTCCAACCTCCAGCTCATCACTGGAGGCATCCTTCTATTAAAATGCAAGTCTGACCAACGCACTCCTCTGAAAACCACTGCCAGGGTAGCCAATGAAGTTTACGATGCTCATCTGTGCTGCCTGCATCAAATTTGCATCCTTTCCTAACTCAAGGAGATTAAGGGAAGAACAAAGGCCCTTCCACCTAAACTCACATTATTCCAAATGTCCCCAGTCCAGTCCCAAAGCAGATTGCACCCTGTTGTAACACTCTGAGGGGGAGGAGAATGCAAACCTTCAGTCCTAGCTCTATAGGACCATTTGCCAGTTTGCCATCTTTTCGGCCATTCTGATTCCTGGGCCTCTTGCGGCGGGGGGGACTAGTGACTAACCCACTTGCCCTCCCCAGTGGGATGTGCCCCATGCACTTGGTGGGGGCAAAGCTCTACAGCCTGTTTCTTGCCTTCTTGAGGACGAGTCTCATTCTGCCACTTTGCACAAGATGTCTTAGCAACGAATTGGGAGGTAGTGAAGGGAAGCTCGGGGACAGATTAGTCAGAAGCTGGCTTTTTTTTTTTTTTTTTTTCCTCCTGAAAAAAGGCCAGGTAGTAAATATTTTAGGCTTTGAAGGCCACCCAGTCTCTGTTGCAACTACTCACGTCTGCTGTTGTAGCATGAAAGCAGCTAAAGAACATGTATAAATGAATAATTGTGGCCACATATTAATAAAAGTTTAATGACAAAAACAATGGGCCAGGTTTGGCCCATGGGCCAGAGTGTGCAAAGCCCTGAATTAGGGATACGGGCTAAGATGCTGAGTCAGCGTGCAATGGATAGGCTGAGAATCTGGGACGTCTCAAGAGGTAGTGAAAAACCAGAGCAAGAACATGGGTTTTGGAACTCAATTGCCTTGGTTCAATTCAATTCAATTCAATTCAATTCAATTCAATTCAAGCCTAGCTCAGGAGCCCTTGGGTAATTTTACACAGATTATTTCATTTGATCCTTATCACTCTCCTGTGAAGTAAACACTCTCTTCCTTTCAAACAGAGGCCCGGGGAGAGAGGCCTCAAAGGTTCAGGAACTTGTAACTCCTTTCACCAGCATATTCACATGCTCAAGACACACACGTCTTTCAAAAGAAATGTCCTTCTGGACCCCCCTCCAGCTACAGCCCTTGCTCACAGCTTGTCTTCATGCCAAGCTTCTTGATAAAGTTGTCCACGTTCTCTGTCCATCCTCGGTCATCTCACACCCACTCAGCCACCCTCTGCAAGGTGGCTTCTGCCCCTAGCTTAGAGAACTCGGTGATTGAGACGCTTGTTTCAGCAGAGATATGTTTGGCCTGTTACTTATTTAGGTGACGTCCTTCACACCAGCCCAAGTGAGAGAAACAGATGATCGTGATGGATTCTGCCTCCTGGGAGAGATACTATTCGTATATCCTCGCTATAAACTCCGGTGTACATCCCAACTCTGTGTGACACCAACATTTTAACCATTGCTTCTGCCAGGTGAAGGCGGGGTTGCTCCTCCAAGGGGGAAATTTCAAGATGAATCCTAAGGTGGCCACTGTCGTGATGGCAGATTTAACCACGGGAAGGGTGGGCGCCATCATCCAAGACAGCAAAATAATCCACCACTGGAGTTTTACATTTTTTTACCCCACACTTGTATCTCCCTGATCACAACACTGCCAAGGGCACAGCCATGGGACCGGTGAGTCTTTTGAAACCGATCCCCCATCTGTTAGGTTGTGACCCATGAGGGAAGAGGTGGGAGGTGCTCCTCCAATGCTTTAGCTCAGGGTCCTGATTCTGCAGGACTTACTTCTTGCTGGGAGACTCTTGAGGGCAGGAATCATCTCAGCCATCTCAGGGCCAGGCAAACGATAGGGTCTTGGGAAATAACTGTTGAAGGAATGAGTTCCTTCTTGGGTCCTTGCGGAGGTGACAAAAGCAGGGCATTTATCAAGCGTTAAAAAAATGTTGAGGTAAAAAGACCCAATATCCTCTCCTTGGAGCTCAGCTACCCTGGGGAACAGAGTAAGTGAGAATCCCACAGACCCAGACCACTGCCCAGAAAACAGGCCAAGCTCTCAGCCAAGTACGTCTCTCTTATTCGGGCTCCGCCTTCTTTCCACTCATCAAGTCAGGACACCAACACTGCAGGAACACAGGAGGAATGCTCGTTCTAATACCTTTCCTGGACAGCTAGGAGAATATACATTCTCTGCCAGCCTCTCCAACACACAGGCAGCACTTGTCTGAGTTCCAGCTCTCATGATAACCAGTCCCATCTTGAATCAGTTCTCTCTGTAGCTCCTACTCCTTGATACAATGTGAATTTTTTCAAACTATTTTTAAAGTATCTAATCTGTTGTGAGTAACAGATGATGAAACTGCTAGTTTGCCATTTCTGGGCAGATAGTCTTAACGTCAGCACCTTATTAGGTTATATAACCTGATATTTTAAACGGGAGACAGAAATATAAAACAAAGTAGTGCATAGAAAAATTTTAACTACTTCTTAATGTCAAGTGATTTGAAATATTTTTAGATGTTTAAAGGGCTTTTCTGGGACTTCCCTGGTGGCTCAGTGGATAAGACTCCACACTCCCAAGGCAGGGGGCCCGGGTTTGATCCCTGGTCAGGGAACTAGATCCTACATGCATGCTATAACTAAGAGTTTGCATGCCACAACTAAGGAGCCCGTGTGCCGCAACTAAGGAGCCCTGGAGCCACAACTAAGGAGCTCACATGCTGCAATGAAGGAGCCCGTGAGCCGCAACTAAGACCTGGCGCTACCAAATAAATAAATATTTTTAAAAAGGGCTTTTCCATCTTAAAAAAGGGGCTAATTATTCCAAATAGCAATCTTGAAAATTGGTTACTGATTTCTTTCCAAATATTCATACTAGGAAAACTAGGGATCTTAGAGATTGATTCAGGGACAAGATAGTCAGTTTTTAAAAAGAACCCAAAGTTCCTGAGTTTATTATCTATTCCTGACTCCACATACGGGATCAAACAAGTATCAGTTATCTTTTGATACACAGCAGATAACCCCAAAACTCAGGGGCTTAAGACAACAATTAATACTTTATTATCTGTTATGTACTGAATTGTTTCCTCCCAGACCCCCAAATTCATATGTTGAAGCCCTAACCCTCAATGGGATTGTATTTGGAGATAGGACCTTTAAAGAAGTAATTAAGGGGACTTCCCTGGTGGTGCAGTGGTTAAGAATCTGCCTGCCAATGCAGGGGACACAGGTTCGAGCCCTGGTCTGGGAAGATCCGACGTGCCATGGAGCAACTAAGCCTGTGCACCACAACTACTGAGCCTGCGCTCTAGAGCCCATGAATCACAACTACTGAGCCCATGTGCCATCACTACTGAGCCCACACGCCTAGAGCCTGTGCTCCACAACGAAGAGTAGCCCCCATTTGCCATAACTAGAGAATGCCCTTGCGCAGCAACAAAGACCCAATGCAGCCAAAAATTTAAAAAAAGAGAAAGAATTAAGGTCAAATGAAGTCACAAGGGTGGGGCCCTAATCCAACAGAACTGGTGTCTTTGTAAGAGGAGGAAGAGACCCCAGGGATGTGTGTGCTTGGAGAAAAGGCCAGGTGAGGACACAGAGAGATGGCGGTCACCTGCACCCAAGGAGAGAGCCCTCAGGAGAAACCAAACCTGTCAACACCTTGATCTTGGACTTCTGGCCCCCAGAACTGTGAGAAATAAATTTCTGTTGTTTAAGTCACCCAGTCTGTGATATTTTACTATGTCAGCCCCAGCAGACTAATACGTTATGTCTTAATGCTTTCTGTGGATCAGTGGTTCATGCGCAGCTTGGCGGGTGGTCCTGGTGCAGGATCTCTTGCCAGGTGTCTAGTTGGGTTTGGGCTGGGGCTGTGGTTTCATCTGAAGGCTTGGCTGGGGCTGGGTGATCCACTTCCATGGTGGCTCACTCCTGCTGCTGGGGTGCTGGTGATGGTTGTTGGCTTGGGGCTTTAGTTCCTCTCCCCCTGGGCCTAATGAAACCTTTTTCATTCAGTCCCAACCAACCATCCTGAACTTTTTTCTTCAGTTCAATTACATATTAACTATGTCATAAGGAGAAATATGATAGCCCTTATTTTCTTCCATCAGAATCTTGGTATCATAAATTGGAAAAATAGAGAATAAGTCCATGTATTAGAGGCTGTGACGTACAGTTGACCCTTAACAATGTGAGGGTTAGGGGTGCTGACCTTTCACGCAGTGGAAAATCCAGTGTAACTTACAGTCAGCTCTACATATACATGGTTCCTCTGTATCTGTGGTCATGTATCCAAGGATTCCACCGACCTCAGATTGTGCAGTACTGCCGTATTTACTGTTGACAAAAATCTGCATAGAAGTGGATCCATGCAGTTCAAACCTGTGGTGTTCAAGGGTCACCTGTACTACTCTGATCCCCTTTCAACAATGAAGGATTTTCCTCCATCTGCTGGGAATCTGCCAGTTGGTGACCCTCTACTATCAGCTAGGATGGCCCTTGGCTGAAGAGAGCTGCCTTGCCCAGGGTCAAGTCCCTTCTAGGACAGCTGTCATCTAATGACTGGTGATGATGGTATAAAGGTCTGGCTCCTTTGGCCCAACCTGGGGCCGCTCTGAGGAGCTCCCTGTGGTCTGCAGAGGACTTTGTTGAGGCTGCGGCATACCGCAACTTCTCCCTCTGTCTTTCTTACCTCCTTCCCTCCTCCCACAAGTGTTGATCCTAAGAGCGCTTCCTAATAAACATCCTGCACACGAATAACTACCTTAGATTCTCCATTGCTTGGGGAACACAAACCGCAGCAGTCTGCTTAACAGGAAGTTACTCTCAGAGAGGTTAGCCATCTAAATTAGACTCCTTAAATATAGATACATGAGCCTCTAGACTCGAGCACATTGTGTGTTCAACTGCAGACCCAGCTGCTGGAATCAAGTGATAAGACAGGAGGTAGATTTCAAAACTGGCCCGCATCCTCCCCATCTCCCTGTGTCCATGCCCTCTGCAATGTGACTGTCACTTCCATTTCGTTCTGTGGGCTAAAGCAAGTCATAAGCCCAACCCAGATCCAAGGGGAGAGGACACAGATTCTACCCAGGATGGAGGAGCTACAGAGGGGCGGTTCTGAGCCCAGCCTCAAGAAGCCTTGTATGGAGAACCCTGTCTCGTGGAGCCCCGTCACGGTCATGAGAACACATCCAGGCTAGCCGGTTGCAGGAGGAGACCACATGGAACAGAGACAAGCTGTTCTGGCTGAGGCCACTCTGGTCCAGCCAGTCCCCAAATGACCTGCTAAGTGACCACAGATGTGTGAGTTAGCACAGCTGCACCAAGAAGAATGCCCAACCCAAACTTGCTGACCCACAGAAGGGTGAGTTAAGTGAAAGGTTGTTGTCCTGAACCAGGGGGAGGTTTGTTACTCAGCAATAGAAAAACGGATACAGTACCTACCCCTGTTGGTTACAGGAATCAAGCTGGTAAGAGAAGAGAATGGAGACTCCAGGCTGCTTAGGCTCCAGGTGTCTTAGGTTCCCTGTGACTAGTTTTGGGACACCAAGTTGCTACAGGGGCTGCTGCTAATGGCCCAAACATGCAACCTCCTTATAGGACTGTCCTTGGGTGACAGGCCCCATCCCAGCTGCGGGTACATTTCCCTCATCCTGGGCATCCCATAGCTAAGGGCGCCACCATAGGAAGACACAAAAGCCCAGTTTTGGGGGCTTCCCTCGTGGCGCAGAGGTTAAGAACCCACCTGCTAATACGGGGAACACAGGTTCAAGCCCTGGTCCGGGAAGATCCCACATGCTGCGGAGCAACTAAGCCCATGTGCCACAACTACTGAGCCTGTGCTCTAGAGCCCACGTGCCACAACTACTGAGCCTATATGCCACAACTACTGAGCCTGCGCTCTAGAGCCCGCGAGCCACAACTACCGAAGCCCGCACACCTAGAGCCTGTGCTCTGCAACAAGAGAAGCCACCACAATGAGAAGCCCGCGCCCCGCAACGAAGAGTAGCCCCGCTCACTGCAACTAGAGAAAGTACGGGCGCAGCAACAAAGACCCAATGCAGCCAAAAATAAATTAAAAAAAAAAAAAGCCCAGTTTCCTTGCCTCAAGGCAGAGCAAATTCTGGTGCAGTTTACAGTCCAGAGCTCCCCTGTTAACAGGCTGAGGCTAAATCTCATGTGAAACCACACCTTTGCTTTGTTTCTTCCCTTCCCTTTTGCTCCTTAGAGCTTTCTTCTGAGAGCACTCCATAATAAATAAACAAACTTGCATCTGAAACCCCGTCTCAGGCTCTGCTTCTAGGTACTCTGATTGAAGACACAGGTCAAGAGTGAAATTCCTACAAGAAAACGAGGGGGAAATGGGCATGACTGCTGTAGAAAGGAATTGGGATAAGTACCGATCATTTTAATGCCTTCACATCAAGTTTTCGACCCCACGGATGATTCTTCCATTGGTTCCAGACAAATACGCTCACGTGTGCACCCACCTCTTAAGGAAACTCACGCATTTCCTTTACAAGCCCAGATGTAATGCTTGCTTTTCCCCTTCTATCTTTTTTTTTTTTTTTGCGGTACGCGGGCCCCTCACTGTTGCGGCCTCTCCCGTTGCGGAGCACAGGCTCCGGACGCGCAGGCTCAGCGGCCATGGCTCACGAGCCCAGCAGCTCCGCGGCACGTGGGATCCTCCCGGACCGGGGCACGAACCCGCGTCCCCTGCATCGGCAGGCAAACTCCCAACCACTGCGCCACCAGGGAAGCCCTCCTCTTCTATCTTTAACGGCCCCCTTCCTACTAACTCTTTCCCTGTCAGTGTTTAAATCCTTATGGGAACAAACCATCACTTCCATTCTTCCAGCTACAGCCCCATCTCTTCCCCCGCGATGTCAGGATTCTGGAAGGAGTCATCTACACTAGAGACCTCCACCTCTTCACCCCTTAATCATTCACCCCACATCACACGGCTTCTGCTCTTGACCGTGCCATTGAAAGTGTTCCTGCCAAGGTTACCAATGACCTCAGTCCTTACGTTCCATGGCCAGGAACATCACTGATCACGTCCTCCAAATGCGTGAAACACAACGAAACACAGTCCTTGTGCTTCTGTGGTACAGTGTTTGCCTGGTTTTCTGCCTACTTTCCAGGCAGTTCAGAAGCCCTATCCTTTGTTTGTCCTTCAAATGCCCACGTTTTTCTGGCTTTCTTCTCAACTACCATACGTCTCTCCGGATTATTTCTTCTACTATCATGGCATAAATTACCTTCTACATTCTGATGATTTAAAAATCTTAATGTCCAGGGGAGTTCCCTGGTGGCCTAGTGGTTAGGATTCCAGGCTTTCACTGCTGTGGCCCGGGTTCAATCCCTGGTTGGGGAACTGAGATGCTGCAAGCCGCATGGCACGGTCAAAAAAATAAATATAAACAAACAAACGAATTAAAATCTTAATTTTTAGCTCCAGACTCACATATCCAGTTGCCCTTTGGACACCTCCACTTAATTATCCCACGGGCACCTGTTGTACCATCACCAGCCAACACACACGTGTGTCCACTTACACACATCCCATGTGCTCACATACACACATGCACACGCACACAGCCTGTTCCCCTTCTCCTCTGTCCCCTATCCCAGCAAGTGCAGCTACCACCCATCCAGCTTCCCCAGGCAAAGCCTTCGGAATTGCCCTTGATTCCTCTTTTCTGCCCTCAACTAATCAATCACTACATCCCCAGTTCCCTCAATTCGACCCCTTAAACAGCTCTCTACGTTTTAACACCAGACCCCTTCTTTCCCCTGACAGCTGCCACCAGGCCCAGATCATTTCACACTGCATCTCATCTGAGCCCCTGCTGTACCCAAATCCAATCTAATTTCCACACCCCACCAGAGGGATCATCCTAAAATGCAGAGCTGATTATTGTTCTCTGCTGCTGCTGTAAAAAATATCCACTTCCTTCCTCTGGGATTGTTTTTTTTCCCTTTAAATTAATCAATTAATTAATTAATTTTTGGCTGCGCCGGGTCTTCGTTGCTGTGCGCGGGCTTTCTCTAGATGCGGTGAGCAGGGGCTACTCTTCATTGCGCTGCGTGGGCTTCTCATTGCAGTGGCTTCTCCTGTTGCAGAGCACGGGCTCTGGGTGCGCGGGCTTTAGTAGTCGTGGCATGCGGGCTCAGTAGTTGTGGCTCGTGGGCTCCAGAGCACAGGCTCAGTAGTTGTGGCGCATGGGCTCAGTAGCTGTGGCACGCAGGCTCAGTAGTTGTGGCTCGCAGGCTCTAGAGAGCAGACTCCGTAGTTGTGGCGCACGGGCTTAGTTGCTCCGTGGCGTGTGGGATCTTCCCGGATTGGGGCTCGAACCCGTGTCCCCTGCATTGGCAGGCGGATCCCTAACCTCTATGCCACCCGGGAAGCCCTGGGACTGGCGTTTGTGCTCACACTGGACTGGAGATTTTCTCCCATGAGAGCTACACAGGCTCTATCGAATATTCTAGAATGACTATTGCCCTGTGTGTGGCCCCCCAATAGACAGGAGCTCCTTCCTTTGTTCAGTGAGTCCTCAGCTATTTATCGAACCCCTCCCCTGCATAATGTGCTGTCAATAAATGGCGAACAAAATGAACACTGTCCCCGCCTCATAAGAGCGGCTTACGTACTTGTCATCCCATCAGCCTTTCCGAGCACAGTGTCTGGCACCCAGCAGTTGCTTCATAAATATTTGCTGAGTAAATAAATGATAAAATGAGTGCTGTCTACTAAAGACTAATTCACTACCCTCATCCCCTTTCCAATTTTAGAATAAAATTCATGGGAACAAAGTTTATAAAAGTGATCTTCACGGTCCATGCTTACAGAGAGCATCTTTTGATTCCAAAAGGCAGAGATTAATTATTTCTAAATATTTTCAGGCTGAGAGACGTCTTGAAGCAACTCACATTCCTCTATAAAGATTATGCCAGTAACGGAATGCATGCAATCAGCTAAACTCTTAAGGAACTTAGCACATAAGGACAGTCAACATAATCCAATTAGAAAGAAACACTTAAATGAACTTGAATCCATCACCAGCCCTGCTGCCAAGGGCTGCTGAAAGCAGAGGCCTGGGCCAAACCACAGCTGCAGAGGCTGTGACTAACGCGCCGAAGAAGCTCCTGGAGGCCTTGTGTGATAAAACTCACACATGATGAAGGCCCCTGTTTAATGTCTGTAGCCAGTGGGAACACTGTCTTCCAATTTTGAAACAGATCATTTCAAAACATAAGTGTTTTGGTTTTGATTTTCTGATTTGATTTTGATTCTGATTTGATTTTGATTTTCTGAAGCTCAAACTGTATAAACATTGCAGTGTTGACTGGATCATTAAAAAAAATGTGGTAAAAGGATACAACCCAAAGTGTCTCTAATTCAAAATAATCAAAGGATTGCTCAATCAGCATTCATAGTATATTAGAATAATCAAATATGTATTATGTGAAGGTATAATGGGCATAATGATATATTTTGAGGCTATAGAGATTTACTCTCATTAACTGCTGTATACAGATGTGTAGTGTTTTCTAAAACTGTATTTACAACCTATATATAGGTAAAACTAAGTGCATTAGTTGTTTTGTACATATGTGCTGCTAAACGGGTCTTAAAATAAATTTTGAATATAGTTTCTAAAATAGACAGCTACCATCCCCAGGTCACTTATTTTACTAATTTGCCTAGAAGTACCTCTTAATAGATTGTACAAGGCGAACTTTGTAAAATGATCATGGACAATAAGGTATATGGAGTCCAAATAACTGTGGCCTCCTAAATTATGAAAAAAAAATGTGGTAAAATATACTTAACATAAAATTCATCATTTTAACCATTTTTTTGTTTGTTTCTTTTTTTTGCGGTATGCAGGCCTCTCACTGCTGTGGCCTCTCCCGTTGCGGAGCACAGGCTCTGGACGCGCAGGCTCAGCGGCTATAGCTCACAGGCCCAGCCGCTCCGCGGCATGTGGGATCCTCCCGGACCGGGGCACGAACCCGTGTGCCCTGCATCGGCAGGCGGACTCTCAACCACTGCGCCACCAGGGAAGCCCTAACCATTTTTAAGAGTACAATTCAGTGGCATCAGGTCCATTAATATGGTTGTGCAACCATCACCACCATCATCCTCAGAACTTTTTTCATCTTTTTCCCAAACTGAAACTTTGTCCCCATTAAACACTGACTCCCCATTTCTCCCCATCCAGACCCTGGTAACCACCATTCTACTTTCTGTCTCTATGAATCTGACGGCTCAAGGACCTCCTATAAGTGGAATCATACGACATTTGTCCTTTTAAGACTGGTGTATTTCACTTGGCATGATGTCCTCAGGATTCATCCACATTGTAGCATCCGTCAGGATTTCCTTCCTTTTCAGGTCTGAGTAATATTCCACCGTATGTTTCCATCATGCTTATCCTTCCATGACATTTGGACGGTTGTTGAAACTTCACAATGCTATCGGTTCCCTCAGCCTGTTTGTGGAATCGCAGGCTCTGACCGGGGCACAAGGTCCGTGCCCACCGCCGAGTACAGGATACAGCCGAGAACCCCTCCTCCCTGGCCCCAGAACCGCCTCAGAAAGCCTGGAAGGGCCCAGGCTCGCTGGCTGTCACCAAGAGCTTCATGGTTGTGTGGTACGAACAGTTACGAATATCACTTTCTAGTCACCATCGGGGTGGGGGCAGGGCACAGCGGGCAGACCTAGAACGCCCTCTGGATTCTCTCTCACTTCAACTGGGAGAGGCTGTCCCGAGCTCAGAACTTCTGCAATCACGGAAAAACCCTGTGTCTGCGTCCGCACCATCACTTCAAATGATCTAAAGTCGAAATAACCGTCTCCTCTTCCACGCAGTGTCTCTTCTTACACGGGGCTATCCTGTCAGTTATCCCTGGTCCATGAGAAGAAGCCAGCATTTTGAGACTTGATGCCTCTCGGCCGGCCGCTTCCCTCTTGCCTCCCTCCTCCGGTCTCCTCCCTCCTCCCCCAGGGTTCCTGTCCCAGACCTCCTGGCCCACTGGCCTCTCGGCAGGTTTGGCACAGGGTGGAAGTCAGGAAGCACTGGAGACGCCAGACTTTCCACCCCTCTGCCTTGCATAGCACCTCTGGCCAGCGGCTGCTTCTCCTCTGCGGTTCCAGCTCCTGCCCGGCAGACACAATGGTTCCACCTCCCACCTGATGGGCTCCCAACACGTCCCTCCAGCCCGAGGGGAGCAGTGGCTTCCTGCTTTTGATAACCTTTGGGTTGCCGCATCATTCCTTTTTTGGATATATTTGTTCTATTATCTCTATAACCAAGTCTCTTTGCTAAATGCCCGGGAGAACAGAAACCTCTAGATCTTTTCTCATTCATACCCAAGAACACGGATGACCTTCCTCCTGGGCCCTTAGCTCTAAGCGGCCAAGGCCTGCACCTCTCCACGTCTCTAGTGAGCGGTCCTCTTGTCCCCAGTCTCTGCCAGATGCCCACCTCCCAGAGACAGCCCCCCGCCCCCAGCTCCTACTCTATGTTACACGTCACACTCCTTCCCACCCCAAGCCGTGGCTAATTTTCTTTTCCAGGAGGCCCTCCCCTCTCCTCTCCCCTTGTTTAGACCCTACAGTCACCCAAGGCTTCCTTGCCCTTATCAGACAACAGTGTTTTCCCTTTCCCAGCCCCTGCAGTGTGGACTATTTGTTTCACTCCAGATCCCCACCCAACCTACTTTCCGCTTTTATTTAACTGTTTTATCTGAGTGCTATTCTGTTCCCAGTAAGACTGTAAGCCCTAGAGGGCAGAGACAACACCTTGCAATTTTATTCCTCGGCACTTAAAACAATACTCTGCTAAGCTTACATCTAATAAAATAATCATCAGACGAACAAGGAGAAGAGTCACCGTAGGTTCTCTGCATGACAAACACATCTTCTTTCTCCCCAAAGGGAGCAACTGTTATGGTTGGATGGTGTCCCCAAAAAAGCTACGCTGAGGTCCTGACCACTGATACCCGTGAATGCGACCTTATTTAGAAATCAGGTCTTTGCAGAGGTCATCAAGAAGCGGTTGTACTGAGTTAGGTTGGGCCCTCATCCAACACGACCGGTGTTCTCATACGAGTTTAAAGCTGGACACAAACAGAGACAGAGGGAAGACAGCCATGTGAAGATGGAGGTGGAGTGACGCTGCCACAATCCAAGAAAATCCTGGGGCTACCGGAAGCTGGGAGAGGCCAGGAAATATCCTCCTCCCCCTCAGAGACTGCAGAGGGAACGTGGTCCTGCCGAAACCTTGACTGCAGCCTTCCAACCTCCAGAACCGTGAGTCAATAGCCTCCTGTTATTTTAAGCCCCCCAGTTTGTGCCCCTTTGTTACGGCACCTGCAGGAAACTAACACCACAGCTGAATGAAATAGTTACATCCATATGGATAGACTCTAGCGATATGGTCCTCGTGTCCTTGCTGGGCACAGGAATGATACTGAGTGTCTGTGGTAGGCAACACGAACTGGGGGCGGTGATGGTGGTCCCCACACGTAGGGCCCACGGTCTTGAAATGCAGAGTGTTTAAGCGCTGGTGCTAAGCCAGCTTCTTCCATCCATACCCATGAGTCCCAATCCTCCAAAGGATGCAAAGACACCTGTTTCACCATCCCACTCTGCTTTGAAAGGTTCACCTTTCCAAGAATGCTTCCCAAGTCAAATGATGTCAGACTTTAAATCTTTAAAATCTAGAATAAAATTTCTACAAAAAACAATTTTTTGGCTTTGCCTATGGCTTTTTTTTTTTTTTTTTTCCGTACGCGGGCCTCTCACTGTTGTGGCCTCTCCCGTTGCGGAGCACAGGCTCCGGATGCGCAGGCTCAGCGGCCATGGCTCACGGGCCCAGCCGCTCCGCGGCATATGGGATCCTCCCAGACCGGGGCACGAACCCGTATCCCCTGCATCGGCAGGCGGACTCTCAACCACTGCGCCACCAGGGAGGCCCTGCCTATGGCTTTTTACTTTAGTATCCCAATCAAGATCAATTCAAAGAAAGCTTTTAATGACTGATCTTTAAAAAGAAGCTAAGAGAGCAAAAAGCTTTTTCTGATCATGTTCCAGATGTTACCATTCGTTTGGTTTCCATTTGCCTACTGCGCCCTCGCCATTTTTTTCTCAGTCTGTGATTCATGATAAAATGTACCAAAAATGTCCGTCAGGAGTGCACAGCTTTAGCTTCAGCTGTATACAGACTCTGCCCTCCCTCCCATAGCTGGCGGCCCGGCCCCCAGGAGAAGGCCCAGACTTACAGATTTGGAGGGAGAATGGTGTGTTGGCGATGCTGGCGGAGGCCTGGCTGAACTCTGGAAGGAGGACGGGCAGAACCTCTGGCCTGTGTCCGGAGGGGAAGAGGAGGCACAGATGCGATTTTCCAGTCGCTCAGGCTCATGCTTATAGGATTCGAGAGGAAACGTGTGCTGCTTGGCCACTTGGGTGGGTGTTGATGGAGAGGAAGAGAGGCCTGAAGTTGAGGAGGAAACCACACAGGCCGTTAGAAATCTGGCTGACACAGGGTAAGGGGCTTCCCTCTACAAGGGCCAAAAATCTCAGATGGCAGGAATATAAAAGATTAAATTCTGCATACTGGGGACAAGCTAGTAGACAATTACTTCTAATCCCTTAGAATCAGCTGTGCCCAGAAATCCCCTCGTCATCTGACTTGAGTCGTGGGCAGAGTCCCCTTGCTGTGCAGGGGTCGCTCCAACAGTTCAGAAGCTGTCGGGGTGAAGGACTTCTTACACACACACTTCGGATGCTATTTTCCACCACTGAGTCCAAGACCATTGGATCTCCCCTCCTCCCCTACAGAGCATGGTGCCAAGAGCACGCGGAGGGGAACCCATATTACTCGAGATGAGACATAAGGAAGTTCATGAAGTATTCGGCAGAGACAAAGGCCAGGGTTGCAGAAGTCACCTGACCACAGACACCGAGGACCAGACGAGACACGCTGTTATTGTCAAAATGTGCCACGTGAAGATGGTCACTGTGAGTGTGCAGTACTGAGAATCACCATGAAGATGCACGCTGGGGGCGGCTTCGGGAAGGAAGGAGCCTCGCAGAGTGGAGACTCAGATGGACAGGAACTGGGCGGAAGCAGGTGGGGATCAGTGACCAAGGAACTGCAAGGAGGCTGGGGACAGGACTCTGCCAGAGTGAGAGGCCATCCACTTGGACAGGGTTGGTACAATCCTGGGGGCCTATCTCACTCACACCTAGCTGATTACACCGTAAGATCATCGTTATGAGCTGAATGGTGTTCCCCCAGCCCCAGAGAAAGATGGTAAAGTCTTAACCTCCGGTACCTATGAATGTGACCTTATTTAGAAATAAGGTCTTTGCAGATGGAATCAAGCTGAGATTATGCTGGAGTAGTTTGGGCTCTTAACCCTATGTGTAGTGTCCTTATAAGAGGAGAAGACACACACACACACACACACACACTGACACACACACACACACAGAGGAGAAGGCCATGTGATGACAGAGGCAGAGATCAGAGTGACGCCTCTATGAGGCAAGGAACACCAAGCGCTGCTGGCGACCATCAGAAGCTAGAAGCGTGGAGGAAGGTGATCAAAAGGTACACATTTCCAGTTATAAGGTAAATAAGTACCAGGGATGTCATGTACAAAATGACGACCGTAGTCAACACTGCTGTATGATATACAGGACAGTTGTTAAGAAAGTAAATCCTGGGCTTCCTTGGTGGCGCAGTGGTTGAGAGTCCGCTTGCCGATGCAGGGGACACGGGTTCGTGCCCCAGTCCGGGAAGATCCCACATGCCGTGGAGCGGCTGGGCCCGTGAGCCATGGCCGCTGAGCCTGCGCATCCGGAGCCTGTGCTCCGCAACGGGAGACACCACAGCAGTGAGAGGCCCGCATACCGCAAAAAAAAAAAAAAAAAAAAAAAAAGAAAGAAAGTAAATCCTGAGCTCTCGTCACAAGGAGAAAAGTTCTTTTCCTTTTTCTTTTCTTTTTATTGTTTCTATAGAAATGAGGGATGTTAGCCGACCCACTGTGATCATCATTTCACAATACATGCAAATCAAAGTATCATGCTGTATGCCTTACACGTATACAGAGATGCGTATCAATTATTTCTCAACAAAACTGGAAGAAGGCAAAAAGAAGCTAGAAGAGGCAAGGAGGGATTCTATCCAGAGTCTCAGAGAGAGCGTGGCCCTGCTGACACCTTGGTTTCAGACTTCCAGCCTCTGGAACTGTGAGAGAAAAAACTTCTGTCGTTTTATGCCACCCGGTTTGTGGTACTTTGTTATGGCCGCTCTAGGAAATGAATACAATAATGTTGCCTGATACTGATTTGTTTTCTAAGATCAGACTGGATTTGAGTCTGATTTCTCACATTTATAGGTAACTGAATAAAATTTTTATTTTAAATTGGTTATTTAAAACTATTTAATCATGCAAGTCAAAGCAAAGACATCAGTAGACACGGTCCAAGGGCCATCCTCTCGTTCCTTCTGACCTTGACAAAGACTGGTCAGCCTACGAGCCACCAGCCTGGGGCTCTTTCTCTCTGCTGCTCGGGGCCACGTCCAGACTCATGCCATCGCTGTGCACACACGTTCCCTCTTCTGCTGCCATCCTCACTGCCCAGAGCGGCCGCCTAACTCACCCCATCTCCCTCCTGCTGACTCTGCAGCCCTAGGAGCCACGCACCCCTGAACTCAGCACATTTTGTCTGTACTGAGCGTTACCAGTGAACAACGAGCTGCTTTACACCAAACCCAATGTAAAGTATGGAATTCTCTCCCCACTCCCCGCCCCTCCCCCCGGCCCCCAAACGCATCATCGGCCCAGAGCTGTCCTGGGCAAGGGGCAGGTGCTTGGTCAATGCCGGCCCCCAACAGGCAGGGAAAGAGAAGGGGGCAGGGCCAAGGCTCAAGCTCAGTTGGCATCTTTCCTCCCATATTTCCCAGGCAGAAGCATTGGCAGAGCAACCAGGTAAAAGAGGGGTGTCATTTTCCAGGGACCCCTTATCCCACGGAACCACGCCCAGTGGGGATCCCTGCCACCCGGGCCCCAGGCTGACCTGGGAGGAGCTCCAGGTGAAAGCAGGAGGTAGAATGCTGTCACCACGGTTCTGAAGGTCTCCAGACTTACAACGTGAAAGGCCCTTAAGAGCAAAGGCCCCTAAGTTTCCAAAACTTTTTGGAAAAAAGTTTACCCCAGAGGTCTTGAGAAGCAAGGCCCGTTTGGAGATGGGGCCGGGGGGGTGCGGAGGGGAGGACGGAGACTGGGGACCCCGAGCAGCTGGAGATGTGACGGTCCAGCAGCTCTGCAGGGGGAGACGCAGGTGCTCTGGCAGGCAGGCCAGGCTGTGGGTGATACCCACGGAGCAGGAGTGAGGCCACGGGCCAGGCTGGGGCGGGCCCGAGCCTCTCAGGGGGCTGTGCCGGATGGGAGAAGGAAGCCCTCGGGCTGCTTTGTTTGCGGACGGGCACCTCGCGGGCCTCAGGCCCCAGGGGTGGTGGCGTGGCCTTCATTGGCTCCCGTGACAGCCCGCACAGGCGCCACGGTCCAGCGGGAAACGTCCTGGTCCCTGCTCTCAACTCTCGCCTGGGCCACTGGACACAAAGGCCCTTCCTGTGCTTTCTTTGGGGTGTTCCCTGCATTCGGGGTTTGTGCTGGAGACCGAACAGAGGGGGAAACAGAGCAGGACTGGGTGGGGGCCTTTTAGGCTCAGAAGCCTGTGCCACTGACCACATCCTGACAACCCGCAGGGACCCCTCAGGCGGAGCCCCTTGGGGGCCTGAGTTCTTCACATAAAGGACAAGCAGCCCCAGTGACCTCCGCACCCTCAGCCAGCAGCAAAAAGCACCAGGGTGGGGTGGACCCTACCCTGTCTCGCAGGGCTCAGTCTAGACCCGTCCCCATCTGGCGGCGACCCCGCTCCAGGCCCGCGGGGGAATTTTCCGAGGCCAGAGGAAATCAGCGCCTCTGAGGGGTCATTTCGGCAGCATCTCTCACGACTACAAACACAAATTCTTCCCCAGCCATTCTGCTACTGGGCATTCGGGCCTCAGAGGTATTTGTGTCAGCACTAACCAGCCCGTGTCTGGGGTCATCCACCTCCCTGGTGCTTCAAAGCAGAGCCTGAGACACAGAAGCTCATCAGTAGGAAGAAGTTACATAAATCCCTGCACGTCCACAGCCTTCTTCCCTATGGCAAGCCCCACCGCCTTCTCATCTCCCAGACTGAGGGGTAAGTGAAGAAAGCAAACCGCAGAGCCGTCTGCATAGAAGGATCCATTTAGAGTTTCACAGACAGGGAAGAACCTGTACACCTGCATCCCACTGTCTGCACTCGCCCAGAGTGTCTGGGAGGATCTGGAAACACGGGCTGCGTCTGGTGATGGGAACGACCGGCGGGGAAGAGGATCATCGTGGGCCCTTTGCTATTTTTCACTACGATGTATAGTATCATATGAATGATGTATTTGTTATTCAGAAAATCACTTTTTTCAGCCACTGCTCTGCTGTGGAGGCACGAGGCCGGCTAACACTCTCTGAAAGCGCCTGCACCCTGATCCTGGCGCCCAGCCGGCTCTAACCAGACGGAGGACAGGGCCTGCTCCCCCCCAGGCCCTCCCCCTCCACTCTCCCCATTTCCCCTTCTCTCTGTAGGATGCTGTCCCAGTTAGCACAGCCTTCAGGATGAAGCCTAGTGGCCATTGTGGGGGGAATTTCAGAGCTGGTGGAACTCCTGGCTAATTCTTGTGACAGAATGTTAGTTTCTCAAATGCGAAGAATTAAAGAGACTGTGACGAAGCAGCTTGCTACCTAAGAGGACTCCTTGAAGCCCAGACGGCAGCTTTTGTGTCCCCCGGGACTCATCCCACACGAGCACCAGGACGATCCTGACCCGGTCCCCCCAGAGGGCAAGAGGGATGGCTGGATGCAGAGGACGCACCCTAAACACACACAGCCTCGGGGAGCTGCCCAGGATGAGGAGAAGATGCCGGGCTTTCCAGCTGGTGGTGGGAACAGTCTGTTTCTGGTGGAACCAAATGGAACTCCACGCCCCTCAGGGAAGCTCCTCTCATGGAAATCTTTCCAAGTTCAAGAGATGCATCCACCTTTCCACCGGGCCTCCTGCTTCCTCTCTCCTCCCTTCCCAGAGCAGGTGATTCCTGCTGGGAAACAGGATGATACCCTGGACTATGGCGGGGGAGGGAGGTGGGGAGGAGGGGCCAGGTAAAATGCTGTGTGGGTTAGGAATGTGTGTAGCTTCGGGTAATGGGGAAAGAACTTTCCTAGAACCAAAAACTCGCCCCCTCTTTGCACTGAAACCTGAAACATCTCTAAGAGGGTGGAGTCTTACGATACCATCTTACTGGTTACAAAGTGCTGGGACACACTCTTGCTCTGTTTGCTCCTAGCAGCTCCCACCCCCCCACCCCGAGAGAGAAAGGGGGCAGGTTTATGACCCCACTTCACAGGTGAAGAAACTGGGGCTTAGAAAAATTACAGATCCAGTCACTTTAGTGAGTGAATGGCAGAGGTCACAGCCGGATCCAAATTCTAGACTGTTTTTGCCGTGATTACACTGGAATATCGTCCAGAGAAAGAACACAAAGACTTAGAATCACACTTTGGGTGCGCGAATCGCCCTTCCAGAAAGTGTGGTTTCACAGGCCAAGAGGAGGGAAGAAGGGGTGCCTGGAGGGACGCTGGTGTTGCTGAAGGACTGGAGGGGACGCAGGAGGGAGAGGGGGGCTCCCCACGGTGGCGGGGCAGCGTTGGCGGGGCTCGCGAGGATGGGTGCCTTCAAAGACGTTTTCTCTTCCGTGCCAGCCAGAAAGAGGAGAGACATTTTCACCAGAGAGGGGACTTCTGCTCACACTTATGCCACTTTACCAGTGGGGGGAAAACTGTCTTATGAAAGGAAAGGGGGCCAGGTAAGCACGATATACCTAAATCTTTTTTCTTTTTTTGAATATTGGTATCACAATAAACGGAAAAATGCGGTAATGCTGACACAATCCTCCATTACTTTTAACCTACTTTTTTGTTTTTTATTTATTTTTGGCTGTGTTGGGTCTTCGTTGTTGCACACAGGCTTTCTCTAGTTGTCGGCAAGCAGGGGCTACTCTTCGTTGCGGTGCGCGGGCTTCTCATTGCGGTGGCTTCTCTTGTTGTGGAGCACGGGCTCTAGGTGCCCTGGCTTCAGTAGTTGTGGCACGCAGGCTCAGTAGCTGTGGTGCACAGGCTTAGTTGCTCCGCGGCATGTGGGATCTTCCCGGACCAGGGCTTGAACCCACGTCCCCTGCATTGGCAGGCGGATTCTTAACCACTGAGCCACCAGGGAAATCTCCCCCATTCCTTTTAAAGAGACCAATTTCTTTCTTTTTGCTTTTGTGTTGTTGCTTTTTTTTGGACTTAAAACAATAAATGTTTATTAATTCACACAGTTTCAGTGTGTCAGGAATTTGGCAGCAGCTTAGTTGGATGGTTTGGGGTTGGGAGTCTTTCATAAGGCCGCAGTCAAGGCTCCAGTCCCAATTTATTTCCTAATTGTAGGATAAACTGCCAAACTCAGTCTCTCAGGAGAACCATGTGTCCGATTGGCCAGCTGCTATGGGCCAGGTCAAGATGCAGCAGACAAGTCCCACCTTCCAGTCTGGCTGGAGGAAATGGGACAAGAACAAAACCAGTACCAATGTCAACAGCAGCAACTCAATGAGCGCCAAGAGTGAAATGCCTGTAAGGCCAAAACCGGGGGCGCTCGGAGAAGGGGCTGGAGGGGTGGGAACGTCCCACGGACGCACCCGGAAGAGCTGGGCCTCAACTTCGGAGAATGAAAAGGGTCTACCCTCTGATTAAGACAACTTTCCCATGGGCCCAGACAGCACGGAGCTGTGGCAACAAAACCAAGGAGGACACACAGGTTCCCCTGTCTAGTTCTTCCGAGAAGGCTCTCGGCCTTCGCCACCTCCTTGAGGTCTTTGTTGGCACGGCTGTCAGCCTCTGAGAGTGAACGATACCTCCGAGTCTCCTGAGGCTCCAGCCGGGGCCCGTGAATAGGCTCAGTGAGTGAACAGACACGACTCTGGCCGCCACACCAGACACCAGGCCAGTGGCTCCAGACACCAGGGAGCCATGAGCTGGTGACTTCACAGGGCCAGGCTGTGCTGGCGTGAGCTACGTCCGGAGAGAAGGGGAGAAAGGAGAACAGCGGTGCCGCTGGAAGAAAGCGAACAGGGGCCAGCAGAGGGACGCAGAGCAGAGGCCTGCACTTCAGGAGCCTCGAGGTCCGGGCCTAGTCTCACCACTAACTAGCCAACCCCGTTTTGTAAAAATAAACCAGGTAGACAAGATGGCCGTGTGGTGTGCACCTGCACGTGCTCCCCACTCCCTCCCCCATTCCTTGGGCAGCACCAGCCTTTTTCATGCATGTTAGCACTTGGCTAACAAGTGCTAACAAGACCCACTTGGCTGGGTCTGAAATACCAAGGAAGAAAAACCAAAATGAAAAACTTCATTTTCCAAGCACCTAAACCCAAGAACTGCTGTTTCTTGTAACAGCGGTTTAAACAGAGATGCTAACAGCAAGTGGATATTGTCGCCTTTGGGGGGCTGCAGCTGTGCCCCTCAAAGTGAATTTGGCGGTTCTACACACTTGGTAGCCAGTACCTGCTGGGACCAGATGCTGTGGCCACTCGTTCCCCAAGTGCCCCACCCCCCGATCCCTGCAGACAGAGACATGGGCTCCTGGCACCATGCCCGGGCCCACTCGATCCAGATCATGAAGGTGGAGGAGATCGCAGCCAGCAAGTGCCACCGAGCAGCAGTCAAGCAGTGCCACGACTCCAAGATCAAATTCCCACGGCCCCACCGGGTCCTGCGTCACCAGCACAAGCCACACTTCACCACCAAGAGGCCCAACACCTTCTTTTAGATGCAGGGCCTCCCGTCCCCGGGTCTGCCCAAATAAAACTCACTGGGAGGGGCTTCCGTGGTGGTGCAGTGGTTGAGAGTCCACCTGCCAATGCAGGGGACACAGGTTCAAGCCCTGGTCTGGGAAGATCCCACATGCCGCGGAGCAACTAGGCCCGTGAGCCACAACTACTGAGCCTGCGTGTCTGGAGCCTGTGCTCCGCAACAAGAGAGGCCGCGATAGTGAGAGGCCTGCGCACCACGATGAAGAGTGGCCCCCGCTCGCCGCAACTAGAGAAAGCCCTCACACAGAAACGAAAACCCAACACAGCCAAACAAACAAACAAACAAACAAAAAAAACACAACTCACTGGGAAAACCCAGGGCTCGGGAAAAAAAAAAAGAAAAAGAAAAAATTCATTTTGTTCCTGATCTTAAACGCCCTTGCTGACCATTGTTCCGAGAGCACGGAGTGAGAAAAACAAATTTTCAATTTACCCTGGATGGGGGTTTGCTTCCATGCGGCTTCAGGAACAACTAACTACACATCACAGAGATGGGGGGGTGGGTATTGTTCTTAACTTTGAAGGGATGGTGACGAGGGTCCTGGGAGGATGGTGATACAGACAGCGCGTGTCAAACAAAATGCCCAGCCGGGGAGAGGCAGGGACCCCTGCTGCTAAGGGACCAGGCCACAGAGAGGGACCTTAGGAGCGACAGAAGGCCCCGGGAGGTAGAAGAAAGACAAGCAGGGTGTGCACGTGCTGGGGTCCGGCCTGCCCTGTGGAGAGCGGTCCTCGTGTGAAGGGGCACCGCTGACGTCCGTCGGACACCAGTGTGTTCCCACCCAGGGCTGATGTCAGTGAGACCAAAGATGCAGAGGCAGCTCCGCGGAGCTGGTCAGCAGATCCCATTCTAGGGCCACAACAAGCACCCTGAGGCCTCACCAGCCTCGGTCCAAGCACCCATTACTCAGGCCCGGAGAGGATGGGGCGAGGACAAGGGTGGCTGGCCTGAGCCAGGCCCTGTCCAGGAGGAAGGTCTGCAACGTCAGACACGCCATCACGGGACAGGTGGAGGCACCCGTGGACGGGCCCCTGTGCCCCTTTGTGAATTCCCAGACCACAGGCTCCCCACTGTGTCCACCAAGCACGCCGAATGATGCATGATGCCTGATGGGATGGAGCTGCCAACTGACTCAGCAGGGCAGGACAGCCAAGGCGGTGGGGGGGGGGCAATAACCTGAGGTGGGAACTCTGGAAGGAAAGGAAATCTCCACCTCGCTCCTCCCTGCGGGGTCTTTCAGAGTAACCTATGGGAGCCTGGGAAACACAAAGGCAGTGTGAGTTCTGTGTCTAAGTAGGAAGCTGCATCATCAGGAAATTCGGGCCCAAACCTGAGACCCTGGTGAATCCTGGGCACAGGCTTGACCTGAGGTCTGAGGCTTGATGGTAGATTTCTAGGTCCTTCTTTTTTTTTTTTTTTTTGCGGTACGCGGGCCTCTCACTGTTGTGGCCTCTCCCGTTGCGGAGCACAGGCTCCAGACGTGCAGGCTCAGCAACCATGGCTCACGGGCCCAGCCGCTCCACGGCATGTGGGATCTTCCCGGACCGGGGCATGAACCCGCGTCCCCTGCATCGACAGGTGGACCCTCAACCACTGCGCCACCAGAGAAGCCCTCTAGGTCCTTCTTGATTTTAAGGAACCACCCATGTCCGGTGGCAGCTGGACTTCCGGGGGCTTGAACTCTACTCGAGGGGAAACCAGACTTCCCTGGCCTCCGTGGGCTGGGGTCTCCCTGGCTGCCAACAGAAGCAGGCACTGTCCTTTGCTCAGCAGGACGGTTGGACCGCCCACCCCGGGCATGGCTCGTGTGTGGCCTGGGTCTGTCCCAGCCCGGTGGTGGTCTGCTCTGAGGCTCTGGGCAGAGTATCCCTGAAGAGTCCCCATAACTTTTCCACTGAACTTTGGATAACTTTCTGCCTCCGTTTCCCATGGTAAGGCTTGGCTCAAGACCCTTGGTCTGGGCAGTCCCCCGTCTCCATCCCCGGAGTCTGACCCAACGTGCTGGGCAGGACGTCTGAGTCACCCGGTCAGCTGAGAGGCCCTCAGCCCACAGTTCTCACACCCGGCTGAGCAGGGTCACCGGGCAGCTCGGAGAATACACAGTCTCAGGTCCTAAGGATTCTGCTGAGTGGGTCTGAGGTAGAGCCTGGGAACCTGCATTTCTGAAGTTCCCCAGGTGATACAGGTGGCCAGACAAGTTTGGAACCATTCATTCAATCCAACCTCCTCATTTTACAGATAAGAGACTTCTAAAGTAACTCTAGTTCCCATTCTTCGTGGCCCAGGGAATGAGGCCTCAGCCCTCTCTCTCTCTCACAGCTCCCTTCTTTGCGAGCAAATTCTCTTCTTTCTGAGTCCCAAGCCCCCTGCCTGGCCTCTGATGGAAACTACTCTTCCTGCAGCCCAGGACAGTCTCACGCAGAGACGCCCTTGAATTACGCCTCATCCCAAGGGCCCCCACTCCTTTCTAGCTGGCTGCTCTGAGACCTTGCTCCAAACGCTCCAGAATCACCCATTTCCTAAAAGATGCTCTCCTGGTGTCCTCTCTACCCCGTCCACTCCACCAGGGCCCCTCTCTCAGGGGTAGAGTTTTTGGACTCTTCTCCAGAAATGGGCCTGGATAACTTTATATCCAATGGCTTTGGCTCTGGCCATACTTGAGCTTACTCTCAGTTCATATATTAATTTGGAATAAGGTTTGGGGCTGCAAGTTTTGCTTATAGACTCTAAGAGTCTGTTTCACAATCTTTTATAATCGAAACTATCCAAAATCTGTTGGAGACGGAAGTCATTTTGGGGTCAGTCAAAGCATGATGGTAACATGGTAGGTGAAAAATTCTTTCTTCTAAGAAAACAAACTCTTCTAGGACATTTTCTAAGGTTCTTATTCTCCTAGAAGGAATGCAGGAAAAGCTGCAGTTTTACAGGGCTTTGTATACCCAACAGCATTCTGGACCTAGTTATTAAGTAGTTGGCTCGAGCGTGTCTATTTTTGCATGGGTAAACTGGCAAAAGAAAACGAAACAGAAACAGTGGTGGGGGGAGTGTCGTGGGCATTCACAGGGGTAACTCTGGATCAGTTCCAGCAGTCTGGTCCAGCCTCTGGTGTCTGCCTGGCCTTTAGAAGAGCTGTGCCCTTTTCATGCTCCTCTGGAGGCCTGAGTTCTGCTTCGTGGCCCCCAAATGTAACCCTAGCTACTTCACTACAGCAAAAGATAAGAGCATATGTGCCTTTTTTTTTTTTTTTTTTTTTTTTTCTTTTTGCGGTACGCGGGCCTCTCACTGTTGTGGCCTCTCCCGTTGCGGAGCACAGGCTCCGGATGCGCAGGCCCAGCGGCCATGGCTCACGGGCCCAGCCGCTCCGCGGCATATGGGATCCTCCCAGACCGGGGCACGAACCCGTATCCCCTGCATCGGCAGGCGGACTCTCAACCACTGCGCCACCAGGGAGGCCCTCATATGTGCCTTTTGATGTGGAACCTCAAAGGCAATTCTCCGCAAAGGGACGAGAAAAAAAAAAAAAACAACAACAACCCTCAGTGGCTTTGTAAGAGGGAGAGATTCTAGAACAATCGGTTCCCATATAAAGCAGTTTCTAAAAAACAATTTGCTAATGATTCGACAATGTAAGGGAAATAGCTACGCCAGTGCCCTCTGATGCTGGTCTCTGTGGAATCACAAAAACAAGAGGCATCCTCTGGTGCCACACGGATTAATTCAGCCGAATGTCACAGAGTCAGGGTGGCTCCCACCAAGCGAATCGGAGCGGTGGAAACGGTGGTGGACAAATGTCCTTAGTGGACAAATGCTTCATGACCTCATTTTACAGTGGAGGAAACGCAGGCCCCGGGAGGTGATGTGTCAGGCCCATGGGAGACAGCTAGGACGGAAGCTGGACCATGCACGGCAATGACACGGGTCTTCAGACCCCCAGGAGGGCACCTTCCCTGAGCTCTGAGAGGGTTCAGACTCCGGTTCACCAGCATGAGTGTCAGGGCAGGAGACCGTCTGTGTAGGTGAGAAGAAAGGGCGCACGTTCCCATGGGGGCACGGCAGGTGCATGGGCTCAGAGCTGGGAGGGTGGCACTCGGGGTACCCACACCACTGCATGCAGGCTCCTCTCCCCGTGCCCGCCAGCCACCCCAAATACGCCCACAGGCTGCACAGGGTGGAGGGGGTAGTGGCCAGCCCTGACTCAGACATGCTGGTTCTGGGAGATGGGGGAGGACAGTGTGTCCTCGGTCAGTGTGGTGACTGTCATTTCCGGAGGGCACATAAGGGAAGGACACTAACTCAGCAGGAGGCCACGGAGTTTCATACTTGCTGGCTGGTGCCGAGGTGCCCGGGGGCAGGGCAAAGGCTTTCTGACACTGGCCACAGGTGAGGCCCGAATATTTCCAGGCAGGAGCCCTCCTCGTGCCCTGTGCTGCTCAGATGTGCCCTTAGGTCAGGACTAGCTTCTATGCAAGTTCAGACAAGTCTCTCTGACCTTGATCTCTCTGAGATGCCAGTTTATAACACAGCATCGTCCACGCAAATTGTCCTGGCAAAGCCAGCCTGCCGGTACTCGCTGTGATGTGAGTCGGTGGATCTGGTTTGAGGGTACACTTGGAATTGGCCCTGCTGAGACGGGACGACAGTTCTGTACAGGGAGGGGCAAGACCGGGCCTCTTCAAGAGTCAGCAGAGCCTCTGCCTGAAAACGCCGCCGTGCTGACCAGGGGCTCTGAGCCGGGCCTCCCCTCTCCGTGCCTGGGACACCAAGCCTCCGTGGCTTTCCCTGCTGTGTCTCCAGCCCCTCTTGGAATTCCTGGTTGTTCACTGCCCATCACCTGTTTATTATTCCAGCTGACGGGGAAACCTGCCACTCGGAAGCTCCCAGGGCGGACTTTTTAAAATCTGAAATTGTCCCTTGAGTTACTCCTACAGCCTCTGCAATTCGTGTGCTGGAACCACTCAGAACCCTTGATGTTAGCTCCCCTGGCGCGGCCCGTGGGCGTCCCCGGCTCGTGGAGTGCGGTCCCTCCCGCCGTGCTTGGTGGCCCCCCTTTGGGTGGCTTCTGGGCTGTTTAGCCCCCCAACTTCTCCACGCTGGACTCAGTAAGGGGGAGGAGGGGCTGTGGGGACCTAGGAAGGGCTCCGAGCCCCCGTCCCCTCCCCGAGGTGCGTGCGGTCATTTCCAGATGTGCAGCCCCCAAGGCGTCTGGAACGCGTCTCCCTACCCGGCCCTGTGGCCTGTGGGCCCGGGAGCCGTTTGCAAACCAGCACTTTGGAAAGCCTTGTTCTGCCCAGCAGGCGGAGGCTGAGGCCTGGAGCCGGGGAGCCGGCTTGTGGGTGAGTGTGATGCCCGCTCCGGCCTCCCGCTGGGCGCCCAGCAGGCCAGGTGGCTGCCGGCCAGAGCGGGCATCCCTCCCCTCCCCTCCCTCCCCTCCCCTCCGCGGGGTGCTGGCGGCGGCCGCTGCCACGGGACTCCAACGAGGGCTCTCCTGTGGCTCTGTTGACTCAACACACCACCTGACACCACCCGCCAGGCCTTCTGGGTGTGAGAAGCCGGTGAGATGGGTGGCGGGTAAGTGTGAGACCAGGGTGGCCTCCAGCAGGGCGGGCATCCAGGCCGAGCCTCTGCCACCGGTGCTGTTTCTCTGGGGCTGCTCTGAGCTCCCAGTTCTCCTCACCCGCCTCACGGAGGGAGGGGCTGAGAGCACCCCCGAACCCCCAGGGATGAATGGGTAGGCTCTCCAAGGAGGAGGAAGAGGGGAGGAAGGAAAGCTGCTGACGGAAGGGAACCAAGCCTCTCAGGATGGAAACGCACGTCCTGGCTGCATCCTTCTAAAGACAACCCAGAACCTCAAACAACAGCAACACGAGAACAGTTCTGGGAGTTCAGGACCTTCTAAAAGATCAGAGCGTCTTTCCTGCACTTTCCCTGGTACCAACTCCACCAGAGGGAACTGGAAAAGCGACCGTCTTTCCGGGGAGCCTAGAATGCCTCACCTTCCCGAGGCCGACCTACGATAACCACCACCATCAGAGCTTGTTTCACGGATGGGGAGCAGGCAGCCCCTATGTGCAGGTCCCCTTCCAAGTACCTCACCTGCTCCATCAATCTCTTTGATGCCCCGGGCTCCCCTTTCTCCAGGTCATTTTTACCTGAAAGGCACCATCCCTGTGAATCGTGGCCAACCGGCTCAAGGCTGGCGGGAGAGCAGTTCCTACACATGCCACGAGAAGGGGGCCACAGAGGGTGCAGGGAAGAGAAGCAAGCGCAGGGCCGGGTCCCCGGCCTCAGTGGTACCCAGTTAGCACGCTCCGCCTCCACGTCCTCTTCTCTCTGGCTTTCTAGAATCAGTGTATGAGAACTGAGATCCACATGCTGTTCTTGGGGAAGCGGGTTTTCCCCCACTGATCATCTGATTCAGTCCACAGCTTCAGCATCTACTGCTGGCTAAGTTCCTCTTTTGTAAAGCCTTCACTGGTCTCTGGAGTTTTTTATTCTTCCTTTTTATGTATCGTGCACCTTCTGACATTATAAAGTTACAGTATGCTGTAGTTACATCTTTACAGATCTCGTCTCCTCCACTGAGCAGGAGCTTATCTGTCACCGTGCCCCCTGCATGCATGGTGCCTGGCACGCAGACCCGCCTCAGTAAATATTCGCAGGACTTACGCGGCACCTGCTTTGTTCAACAAACTGCTCAACGAAAGTGCAGTCCGTAAAAGAACAAATGAATACATCGGATTCATCAAAATTGAAAACTTAAGCTCTTTAAAAGATACTGTTAAAGAAAGGAAAAAAGACAAGTGACAGGGAGAAAAATAGTTGCAAAACACATATGTGATAAAGGACTTGTACCCGGAATATATAAACAACTCTCAAAACGCCATAATAAGAGAACAAATAATTCAATTAAAAAGAAAAGTGGACAGAAGCTTAAATAGATACTTCACCAAAGAGGATATACAGATGGCAGGCACACTAAAGGATACTCATTAATCATCAGGAAGCGGCACATTAAAACTGCAATGAGCTACCCCTACAAACCTCTTAGACTAGCTGAAAATGTTTTTAAAAACTGACCATACTGGGCTTCCCTGGTGGCGCAGTGGTTGAGAATCTGCTTGCCAATGCAGGGGACACGGGTTCGAGCCCTGGTCTGGGAAGATCCCACATGCCGCGGGGCAACTAGGCCCGTGAGCCATAACTACTGAGTCTGCGCGTCTGGAGCTTGTGCTCCGCAACAAGAGAGGCTGAGACACTGAGAGGCCCGTGCACCGCGATGAAGAGTAGCCCCCGGTTGCCGCAACTAGAGAAAGCCCTCGCACAGAAACGAAGACCCAACACAGCCAAAAATAAATAAATAAATAAATAAAATTAAAAAAACAAAAAAAACTGACCATACTTAGTGCTAGGGAGGATGTGGCATAACAGAAACTCTCATACATTGCTGGTGGGAATGCAAAACGGTGCAGCCAGTTTGGGAAGTAGTTTGACAGTTTCCTATGAAGTTAAACATACATTTACCATATAACCCGGCAATACCACTCATAAGAGAAATGAAAACTTTTATTCACACAAAAGCCTGATGCAACGTTTATAGTGGCTTTATTCATAGTTCAAAAACGGAAACCATCCAAATGTCCTTCAACTGGTGAATTAATAAACAAACTGGTGCATCCATACCATGGAACACTACTCAGTAATCACAAGGAAAGAACCACTGATACGTGCAACAATGTGGGTGATTCACAGATGCATTTTGCTAACTGAAAGAAGCCAGACCCAAAAGGCTATATACTGGATTTTTTCATTTATATGACATTCTGGAAAAAGCAAAATTATAGGGTAGGGAAAAATTATAGGCTGCCAGGGGTTGAGAATGGAGGAGGGGAGAAGTTGACTGTAAAGGGGCCTGAGGGAATATTTGGGGGTGATGGAACTGTTCCCTATCTTGATGGTGGTGGTGATTATATAATTATATATGTTTCTCAAAACTCACAGAGCTGTACACTAAAAAGGGTGAATTTTCCTGTGTGTAAACTCTACATCCATAAACCCGATCGTTCATGAAAGTTCTCTAACATGAGTTTGACGGGCTATCTGTGTGGTCCAGGCTAATGGGGTGGGGGGCACCTGGTACCAACTCCTGTGGGCATTGAAGGATGGAGGGTGGGCTCTGAGGGATAGTCCTAAGCTTTCCAACAGAAGCACCACCTTGGCCCAAGACCTGCTCGATTAAAAATAGCAGCTGGAAACCACTCCCTCTGGCCTGAAGGTCATCTCAGGAGACAGGCTGGAGCCACCCCTGCTGAGCAGGGGAAAGAGTGAGGTGTTGGCTCTGGAGCACCCTGCGCGCCAGCCTGTGCCCTCCAGGATGCCGGGAAGGCAGGGCAGTGGGAGAGAACTGGAAGGTCAGAGCCGGCAGGAGAGGCAGGCCTCACATTCCACGCCTCGCCCAGGGCAGCACTGTGGCCCCAACAAATGACGTCTTCTTCGCGGGGCTCCCGGTAGGACTGAGCTCCCAGAAAAGCCCAGGGCCAGTGCAGGAGGCCCCGGGGCTCTTCTCCTAGGGCCACACGGGGGGTCCAGAGCAAAGACGCAAGGGCGAGGCCCTCGCCAGGTGGCTGCTGGCCCAGAGCAGCTTCTGCAGGAGCGAAAACGCCCACCTCTCCTCCCAGGCTCCCATCTCTCCCACGAGCCCCCCTTTGCCTGCTCTGTCCACACAGCCCCTCCAGGCCTGCAGAGGGTCCCGTTCATCTGCACACCTTCAGGGCTTACTTATTATTTCTTTTTGCTTCTAAAAATTGTGGTTTGGTTTTGTTTAGACACCTGTATGCCGAGTACGTGAATACTTATGAACAGCTGACAAATACATTAGTAGAACTTTCTGAAAAAGATAATTTGTTGATCAGAACTCTCTAACCTTTCTTAAAGTTATTTCTAATTGTGGTAAAATACACAGAACATAAAATCTACCATCTGAACCCTTTTTAAGTGTTCAGTTCAGTGGCATTAAATATATTCACATGGTTGTGTAACCATCACCACCACCATCCAGGCTCATAACCTTTTTTTTTTTTAATTGGCTGCACCAAACGGCATGCGGGACCTTAGTTCCCCGAGCAGAGATCGAACCTGCACCCCCTGCAGCAGGAATGCGGATTCTTAACCACTTTTTCATCTCCCGAAACTGAAACTCCGTCCCCACGAAACACTGTCTCCCTGCTCCGCTCCCAGGGCCTGACCCCCACCATCTACTTTCCGTTCCTGAGAATCTGACTCTAATCCCTCACACAAGTGGGATCATCCAGGGCTTGTCCTTTCCTGCTGGTTTCTTTCACTGAGCGTAATGCTCTCAGGGTTCTTCCCTGTCGTCGCAGGGGTCAGAATTTATTCCTCTTTAAGGCTGAATAAGATTCTGGTGCATGGCGAGACCCCAGAGTGCTTTCTTTTCAAATTCCCTCCCAGCTTTGCTATTGCTTGGTTATTGCTCTGTTTCTCCTCCTAGGTCTCCGGCGGCCCTTTCCTGGGGTGGCGGCAGCCTCCTTGTAGCCCCATAGTGCGGCTTCCACGCGCCCCTCACGCAGGATGCGAAGGGCCCGGAACAGGGGGTCAGGGTGTGTGATGCACACACCGTCCCTAAAGACCCTGCGGGGATGTCCCCACTGTCCGTGCTGGTCAGAAGCTGCCTGTCTTAACCCACGCGAGGGCTGTCCCTTCTCCCGGGCCCTGGGGGCGTGTGAGGCCGTGGTCACAGGACCAGGAACGGGTCATCAGGCTGGCAGTGGGGGCGAGGCCAGGGAGGCGCCAGACGGTCCTGGCCTCCTGCAGCCAAGCTTCCGAGGTGCTAGCTGGGCAGCCCTGCCAAGGTCATGTGACATGTACATGACACCCGGTGAGGCTGCTGCGGTGACATAACCGGGGGAGGGAGGGTGGGGGGTGTGTCCCCTGGGCACGGAGCCTGCAGCTGCGCCCAGTCCGATGGCTCTGTGCTGTGTAAATTAAAGCACTGGTCACCTGTTCTTCTATGTCACGGCTTAACCTGCGCCCTCTGATGTGATCACGGAGTCATGAGGACCGTCCCCTTCGGTGCTCTTCTGCCTTCCTTTCCCGGAGAAAGCCATCAGAGAAAACACCTACCAGCTTCCTGGGGAGGCTAAGGCAGATGCCCCAGTGTGAATTCGTCGAGCGACTCCCAGCAAGGACAAGCCCCTCCCAGCAGGCGTGGGGTACTGGCCGTTCTGTGGGTTCTCTCATGAACGTGTTCACGCGGAGCTCTGAGGGCCAGCCTCGAGCTGGACGCTGTGCCGGGGGCTTTGAATGCACTGATGGGAAACACAGCCCCAGCCCTCTTTCAACTCATTCTGCAAAAGCTTCAGTGCAAACTCCAGCTCTGTTGCCCATAGGGCTGCTCCTGTGTAATCTGAGGCTCAGTTTAGCCGTCAGTGGAATGGACGAATCAAACTTGAACTCTTGAATGGGATACCTCCGCTGGGAAGATGCTAGCTTAGCCCCCAAAGCGTGCTGAAAGCTGTTCTCTTCATGGTAGCCGGAGAAGAAGCTGCAAGCCTGGGCTTGGCCTAGCCCTCAGCGCAGCGTGCAGACCTTCAGAGTGGGCCCACATGGGGGCTTTGGTCTGCCGGACACAGATGGAAACCACAGGCATTGCAGCCGCCAGACTCAACACAGTCGGGGGTTCATCTGGCGGAGGAGGTGGACCCCACCCTGTGCACACTCGACGCCAGCTCTTCAGGGGCCGGAGGGCGTGGGCTTGATGCCCACCAGGGTCCAGCCTGGCCTGCTAGAGTCCCCAGCACGCCCCTGAAAGCCCAGGAGTCTGGCCTCATATCAGGGTTTCCTCCCAGCCCCTGCCAGGGCTGCCAGGGGCTCTACAGGCCTTTGTTCTCTTTCAGTCTCCAAATTCCTCCTCCTCCACCCCTCCGCTTCCCCTCCCCCTCCCTCCACCCCTCCCCTCCCCCTTTCTCCCCCCCCCCCTTCCCCTTGCTCTTTACCATGCAGAGTGTGGCTCTGACAAGCCTCAGCCACAGCTAATGGTGCTTTCAGAGAAAACTACAGCCTGCCTGGGGCCTTCTCAATGCCACGTGTGGCGACCTGCAGTGTCAGAGACGCAGCAGGGTCCCCCAGCCGGGCTCTGGGACAGCATGATGCCATGGGACCTTATGTGGACGTGGCCAAGTGGCTGCTCTGGTGACCTGGGCAGGTGGGGAGGCGGGGGGCTTTGGGGGGACAAGGCGAGGCCTTCTTCACTGCTGTGGTCACTGGTCTGCAGGCCGGGCCCCCTGCCGGGCATCATGCAGCTCCGAACGTCATCATTCCTCCTCTGACTCAGAACGAGCATGTCTTTTTCCTGCCTAAATACCGAAAACCATCACCCCCAGTTACGAAAGGTTACAAAAGGCTCCCCCTCGACCGCCCACCCATCAGCATCAAACTTTAAAAAATGCAGGGTCTTAGGTTTGAAACCCCCAGTCGGAAAAGTAGGTTCCAGATCCCGGTGCGGGCAGGGCTGGGACAAACCTCCCTCTCCTTTCAAGTCAGGGAGAAGTGAACACGGCTGGGAGGAAAGGCTGGGCAAAGGGGCAGCCAAAGGGGAAGCGGAGAGGCAGGAGCAGGCCGCTCTGGGCCAAGCTCACTAGTCCTCTGGCCGCAGAGGGCCCGAGAGCCGCCCAGCTCGGTGCCCGGCCGCGGAGCGTGGTGAGCGGCCCATCCAGGGCAGCCTTCTTCTCCAGGCCTGCTGGAGCCCCGGCTGGCTGCTCCCTGCAGGCCCAGCCCCTCCCTCTGGGCTCCAGATTCTTGGTGAGAGAGAAGAAAAAGGCACCTGCCCTCGGGGAGCTGCCGGATGGAAGAGGGGCCGTGGGGCAGGCGGTCCATCACATCTGGGTCAGTGGGACCCAAACAAGTCCAGGCACTGCCCCCGTCCCCAACATCAGCAAAGCAAGGACCGGACCCAGGGGACAGGCGGGCCAAGGCAGGTGTCAGGTCCTGACGGATCAGAACCTCAGAGCCACCGAAAAAGCACCAAACTGGACCCCCTCTCTGCCTGGCCTTTCTACCTCCAAGACACAAAGGCCCAGGGGCACCAGGATAGAGAAGGCGGGGTGCAAAGGGTTGAGGCGAACACAAGCAAATTCCTGTCTCTGAGGGAGAAAGCCTCTGGATGTCTGGAGCTTGGCCTCTCCCCTACCTGCCCCAGGCACCCAGAGATGCAGTCTGTGTCCCTGGGAAAACCCACTTCTGTGGAAGGTCCTGTAGCCAGTCACACTCTAGTGCAATGACTACCAAGCTTAAATGGTAGAGTTTCAGTTAGAAGGAAACAACCTCCAAGTCAGCAGCCTTCCCAGCAACCCTGAGCAGTACCCCTAAACACCCTGATGATGTTTGAGGCCACCTCTTTTTCTCTGACCTTGATCCCCTCCTCTCCCTCGGGCCGAACTGTCCCCCCTTGATAGCTGGGGTGTCAGCTGTGAAAAGCTCACCCTCATTTTAGGGGGAGACGGCTGAGAAGCCAAATGAACAATTATCACGAGGGCACAGCTGCAGTGAAGACCTCTGGGCAGAGGTCCTGCCTGGTGACTACAGAAAATCCCCCACGAAGCTTGCTTTCCTCCCTTGGGCGAGGCTGCTGCTGGCGGAGTCCCAGCAGATCTTGGGGAGACTGGCCTGGGTGCTGACGGTCAAGGTTATGGTCTCAGCCCCCTGCTGAGAAAGAGGAGGCAGGGTTACCACGAGGAACCTGGGGGTGCCTGAGATTCACTGGGGTTGAGGCGGGGGAGAAACATTTCCCTTTCATTGTCCCGGCAGCCTTTACCATGAAGGAGGCCAGTATAAAGAGCTTCCCCCCTTCCCGCTGGAGATGTTTATTTCTCAGTTAAGACACGGCAAAGGGGCCTTTCAGGGTATTCCTGCTTTGAAATAATCCATCAATGAGACGGTTAAGTATTCACCGGGCACCTACTGCACAGCGAAGTGTTTGGACGGGGATAAAAAGGCTCGAGCCAGAGGGCCTGTGCTTGGGATAATGGGTCGGGCTGAGGAGACAGAAAGAAATGTACGAGCCCATTAAAGCCACAGGGCAAGAATATGATTAAGTATGCATAAATCCTTTTTGGAAAAAGAAAAGGTATTCATAAATAAATGAAAGTAAGATAAGATAAGGAGGATGGTACACAGCAGAGCAAACACAGCCGTGCTGTAGGCGCGGTGAGGACGTGGCTCTTGGACGAGGCTGGTCTTTGCCAATGATGAGGATTAGATAAACTGGGGGAGGTGGGGGGAGGGAAGCAAGATGGTGGTGGAGGGGGATAGTGGTCGGCTGCCATCATCTGTCACAAAGTACTGCCCGCAAACTGCAGAAACAGGAAGCCCCAAAAGGAGATTGCCATGCCTGCCGATAGTTTGCTGCATCCGAGATGCATAAAATAGTCCCACTGATATCTTACAATGCAGTTCGGAGCGATGTGGCCTCTGTCTTAATATTTAGTAGGAAAGAGGTCATTGAATAAGTCATTGCAAAATATTTCCTTTCCCCCAAAGGAGAATGGGAGGGGACTTTTAGCAGCCCTCTCTCTGGCACCCCAATCTTTTAAACTGAGTGAATTAAGCATCGTCTAGGGTAGGCTCAGTTCCGGGTGCTAGAGACAATGGGCAAAAGAGAAGCGGCCCCATCCGCGTGGAGCTTGGATTTTGAGACCCTGGCTTGGTATGCGGGTCTGAGAGCAGCAGCCTGGCATCGCCCCTCAGAGCGCCAGCTCTTGGCATCCTCGTCGGTCAGGGATTAGTCGGGCCCCTTCCCCTCTCCCAGCCCTCGGGGGCTGCTGCCCAGGGAAGAAGCCTCACTGGAGCCAGCAGGTGACACCTGCTGGAGCGGTCGCTGGGCCAAGGGTGGCTCTGAACCGAAATGCGGAATTATCCAAATTCTCCCTCCAGAGTCTGCAGCTGGGCTGCCCAGGAGCCGGTCACTAGCCACGGGTGGATGTTTACATTTAAAATTAAATAAAGTCAAATGTTCAGTTCCTCATTGCTGCTACGGGTTGAACTGTGTCCCCCAAAAGGATATGTTGACGTTCTAAGCCCCCAAAACCTGTGGCTGTGACCTTATGGGGACCCTATGGCCTTTACAGAGATCATCAAGTTAAAGTGAGGTCATTAGGCTGGGCCCTAATCCAATATGACTGGTGTCCTTATAGGAAGGGGGAAATCTGGATACAGATACACAGGGGAGGATGCCACGGGAGGGTGGAGGCGGAGATGGGAATGAGGCAGCTACAGGCCAAGGAACACCAACAAGTGCCAGACGCTGGGACATAGGCCTGGAAGATTCTCCCTCAGAGCCTATAATAGGAGCCGACCTTCTGACACCTTGAGTTTAGACTTCCAGCCTCCAGAACCATGAGAGACAAATTCCTGTTGCTTTAAGCCACCCGGTTTGTGGTGCTTTGTTACAGCAAAACCCCAGGAACAGGTGCACTGTCCATACTTGTGGCAGCCAGTGGCTACCATATTGGACAGCACAGACACGGAACACTTCATTTTGCGCAAAGTTCTATTGGACAGTGTTGTTCTACAACATGCCTTTGTAATAAGAAAGACACAACGATTAACAGTTCAGTTTTCAGAAAAAGTCAACTTTTGTTGGGTTAGCCCGAGCTCGTCTTCCATATTCCCAGTATCCCTGGTCCCTGTCCTTCAAAAGGGAGGGAGGGGATTCCCTGGTGGCGCAGTGGTTGAGAGTCCGCCTGCCGATGCAGGGAACACGGGTTTGTGCTCTGGTCCGGGAAGATCCCACGTGCCGCGGAGCGGCTGGGCCCGTGAGCCATGGCCGCTGAGCCTGCGCGTCCGGAGCCTGTGCTCCGCAACAGGAGAGGCCACAGCAGTGAGAGGCCCGCGTACCGCAAAAAAAAAAAAAAAAAAAAAAAAAAAAAGGGAGGGAGACCACTCCCCCTCCCGCAGTGTCCAAGGGAAATCCAAAGGCACTCACTGGCTCTCCTCCCTGATGTGAGAAAGTAGACCTTGACATTTCAGCCAGAGTCTTCATCAATGCTGACAGGGGACAGGCTGGGGTGCAGGTCCACCTGAACCCGAGAACCAGATCCACAAACGAGCCCATTCCTGAAGGCTCGCCAGTCGTGTTCCCATCTGCTCGTCTAACTTATCACTTAAATAGGTTTGATTTCTCTCTTCATCTGCTAGTAAGCCCGTCAAGGGCACGCCACATCCACTCTGTGCACAGACAAATGCAACTCTGAACTTTAACAATCACCTGCTCATAACTTAGTCCTCAGGATGGAGCATTCACAGTCCCAAGAACCCCAAGTTAAAATATCCAAATTATTGGATAAGACAGTAGCATGAATTAATTATGATCATGTGAAGGATGAGCGATGTGATTGGGGGAGTGGGATGATGCTAAGGAGGGGAGGACCAGAGACCAGGGGTATCCTGGGAGGGCCTCAAGCTCAGGACTGCAGATGAGCCCCCAAGGCCAGAAGCTGGAGGTTACAGCCAGAGAACTGGAACAAAGTAAAGTGGATGTCCAGCTGCCAATGGCACAGTTTTGCCTCCAAGCATCCTTACACCTTATGTCCTTGGCACCACTCATTTCTCCCTGGACCTGTTTTCTCCCTCCAGTGAAGCATGCACCAGTTTGCCCAAAGAGAAAGGGAACCCTGGGCAGAAAGACCCCTGCCCACCCTGCCCTCCCTTCCAGTCTCTCACAATCGCTGAGAGCAGTTCAACCTTCTTTAATGCCATTCCAAGTTCTCGGACTCACTCATCAGTGGGTACCAGAGGCACAGAAGGGAAAGGGAAAAAGTGGCTCTTCTCTGCCATGATGAATAACCCTCTGCAGCTGCTCTAAGCAAGAAAATCTGTTTGCAGAACTCCCCCGCTGCTTTTCCGGTGTGTTTCCAACTTATTTTACCAATGGGCAAATCAATCAGTGTTCTCAACCCACTAGCAGCTCCAGCCTGGACAGCAGCAATTCTGCTCCCAGCTCTGGCCCCCGGAGTGGACGGCTCCCCCACTCTCCTCCATCTGTACTATCGATGAAATGAACTCGATATCATTCCTCCTATCACCTTGCTAACCGTGGTTTTAAAAAACGTTTTAGGGACTTCCCTGGTGGCGCAGTGTTTAAGAATCCGCCTGCCAATGCAGGGGACACAGGTTCGAGCCCTGGTCCGGGAAGATCCCACATGCCGTGGAGCGACTGAGCCCGTGCACCACAACTACTGAGCCTGTGCTCTAGAGCCCGCGAGCCACAACTACTGAGCCTGCGTGCCACAACTACTGAAGCCCGCGCACCTAGAGGCCATGCTCTGGAACAAGAGAAGCCACCGCAATGAGAAGCCCGTGCACCGCAATGAAGAGTAACCCGTGTACCGCAATGAAGAGTAGCCCCCGCTCGCCACAACTAGAGAAAGCCTATGTGCAGCAACGAAGACCCAACGCAGCCAAAAATAAATAAATAAATAAATAAATAAATAAATAAAAACATTTTATCGGAGCATAATGCAGAAAAATGTACCAATCTTGAGTGTACGACTGGATGAATTTGCACAAAGTGAGTGCATCCGTGGAAGCAGCCCTCAGTTAAGGAACAGAATGGTACCAGGTCCCAGAAGCCCCTCAGAGGCACCACCCACCACTGAAGATAATCATGATTCTAACATCATATACGAGTCCTGCCTGTTTCGTGTTTTATATTCTTTTACATCAGGCTCCTCTTGCTCGTATTATTTGTGAGGTTTACCGTACTTGCTGCACGTGGCTGCAGACTGTTTATTCACGTTGCTACAGAACGTTCCATCATGTGAGCTTACTGCAGTGGGTTTATGATTTCGACTGCTGCGGGCATCTGGGGAGTTTCTCCATTGGGACTATTATAGACGATGCCATCTGAACGTTCATGCACGTGTTCACAAAAGGCATGCACACCTTCTCTGGAGGGTGCTGCTTGCCTTTATTTGAGGTTTGTATTCAGCACAAAAATCTCACAGGAGAGGAAAACAGGGGAGGAGACTAGCACTGGAGCATTTGTGGAACCTCTGCATTGTGCTGGGCTACACGTCTCACCTAAGGGAGCCCAGCACCACGTGTGAGGGAGGTATTTATCCCTCTGTGGATGCAAAGGCTTGGGGGGGTGGGCGGGGAGGGATGTTACCGGTCAGAAAAGCACAGTAGGAGTAAGGCTGGCTGGGGAGTGGTGGGGACCAGGTTTTGAACCCAAGTCTGACCGACCCCCAAACCTACGACTCAGCAGACACAGCATGTCCACTTAGTACTCAACAGTCCTACCCCTGGCAGCCTCAGCAACAGGAAACAAAGAACCCTGAGCTGAACGAGGGTTTTTTGTTTTTTGTTTTTTTTTTGAGTATCAGATACTATCTACTGTAAGATACACCACTGAATTGACCAGCCAAATGCCAAACTCATTTCTAATGACGGGCAGGTTAGTGAGAATTTCTCAAGGTTCTGATAAAACCTAAAGGCAACTGGGATGTACTTTCAGTTGCCCTGAGCAGAGGCCCTGGCGTCTGAAATACATGATGAAATGTTCTCTTATCAGGCTGCTGGTATCAGAGTCCGAGCAGGATGTCAGGTTTCCTTTCCATGCCTGCTGATAAGAGAAGGGACCAAATTATTGCATTTGTTCCCTTTTCTCAGTCTGGTCATAAAACACACACACACACACACACACACACACAGATGTACAAGAATCAGAAGTTAATCCTGCTGGTAAAGTTGGCTGTTGAGCACTAAGCCCCAAACAGGATTAGTCCAGCAGCCTGAACCCAGAGCAGCATCCCCTGCCAACACCGTCCATCACACAGCGCTGGCCCTGGGGACCGTCGGGTGCGTTCCCGCTGCAGCCGAGCTGTCCCTGACAGACACTCCTTAGGGAGACAGGCAGTGAGGGGGCTGGGTCGGTACACACAGGTACCTAATACGATGCTATGAATACACGAAAGGTTGTTTTGCGGCTTTATCGAGCCATGCTGTGATCTCCCTGGGTGAGGCCGTGTCTCTGTCCGGCAGGGATGGAGGGGGAAGTTGCCCACGACTCCTAAGCTCAGCCGATCTGGGAGCCTGACTTAGGAGGCACGTGTCCCCATCAGGCCAGCTCTTGATTTGCTTTCTTACGTAAGGGGACATGGCACAAGGCTGTGCCCAGGCAGCTGAGCAGCTGCAGGCCCAGGAAGGGAAACCGGGACTTTTCAGAGAGAAGCGGGTGTGAGAATCAGTGCAGTCAGTTTTTACAAGGGCCCAGAAAGAAAACAATACTGTGGTCCAAAAGATCGGCTCCCTGAGGTCCTCCTGGAGCTTCTAAGGATTTGGGTGAATTTCCATCTCTGTCTGAGTGCCCAGGCTCTGGGGCCCATCCCGGGTTAAAGCAAGGGCCGCAGGTCTGCCTGTTCTCCTGGGGCATGCTCTAAGTCGGCTTCAGGCCCACAGGGGTCTCAGGGACAGGGTTGGCCTCCAACGTCACCTCTCCTATTGCCTCTTTACTGGACAGCGGCACACACCAGCTTAGGGCTGTGCCCCCTGACTCCCAGGATCAGGGTCACTGAAGGTAGGACTTCAGGCTTGGAGCCTGGGTCTCCTGAGTCCTGCAGATCAGGGTAAAGATGAAACAAGGTCTGTGGAATTGCCTTGTCAGGCAGGTCAGAAACAGACAGCATCTCACCTTGGGGTGAAAGGTGCAATACCAAACTATTTAGCCAGTGTCAGTGTGACCCGGGGCCGCAGCTCCCCATCAGAGGGAAAACCAGCCCAAATGGGTTTGGATCAGACAAGGGGAGCCCCTGCTCACAGGCAGCTTCAACCACCAAGCCGTGTCAAAGGCCCCATTTGTCCAAGCCAATTAAGGCCTTCCCAATGACGCCCAGGGACACAATTGACAGAAAAAACTACAAACCACTGAAAATGACCTATGCCATCAGCAGGGGACCAGGGACAGGGTGTGACTTCGCCACCTCCCCGGCAGTCACACCCTGGGCCTCCTACCTTCCTGCAGCCCCAGCTGTGACGGCAGGTTGTGATGCCACAGTGTGCCTGGTGCAGCCGGAGTCCTTGGGCCTGTGTAGCGCACTTGTTCCTGCCACAAGGCTGCCACCTGGCCTGTCCTAGCTGGTGTCCTGGCTGCAGTGTATGAGAGGGGCCCCGGGGACGCTGGAGGGAAGCTGCCTGCGGGAGACCCAGGCCAGTGCAGGCTGAGCCTCGGCCACCCACAGTGGTGCTGCCGAGGCATGCAAAGAAGGCTCACGAGAGTGTGCGGGGGATGCCGCCTGGATGGTCAGGGATGCGTATCCTAGAAAGATGTGATTAGAATGCTTTACTTGAAGGGCAAGCATCAGTTCTTTTGAAAACTCACTGATGAGAAAGCGCATATTCCCCAGCCCTTGTATTAAGTGGCTCTTCTGTATCAGGCATTGTTTGGGCAATCTACAAACAGTAGCTGATTTAATCTCACCACACCCCTTGAGGGAGGCTTTGTGGCCCCTGAGAGATGAGGAAGCAAGTTACCGGGAGATCACATGACTTTCCCGAGGCACCAAGCTGGTGACAGTCAGAGCTGCGCTGAACTCATGCCGTCTGGCCCCAGAGTCTGGGCTCTGAGCCACTGGCCTCTCTGCCTCTTGGCCCCGGGGCAGCAAAGGAGAAACCAAGGCTTCCTTGTGGGAGGGAATGAGTAGTTAGAGGTGAGGGAGCCGGAAAACCTGTTCACGGCCCTGGACCTGGAAGTCAGGCTCCCCGCTTGCCCTGCCTTTATCCAGTGAGATCCTCCAAATATCCCCTTCACTGGCACCCCCAGGCCATGAAACAGGTCCTGAAAGGGTCAGAGCATCGTCCCATGAGGGACACTGATAAACTGTAAAGGTGAGTCCAGGAGGACAGCAAGGGGAAAACGGGGGCCAGAGTGTGTGCAACAGCCAGCGATCTGCTTCGCTAAGATGCACCCTGGAAGGCAAACTGGTTTTATAATGTCATTGGCTGAAGCCTTCCCCACTTGCTTCCAAGATATGCATTCACAAGAAGGATGCAAACCTGCTTGGCAGGAGCGTTAGCTGTGGCAGCGACAGAAGCTTAGGCCAATGTCCCTGCAGGCTGCCTCCAGAACATGCTCTGGCCATTGCTTATACTGCTCAGACCTGACCGAGGCCACTGTGGTTCCCTTGGCCTCTGGGCCAGGACCGCAAGGAGAAGGGCGCTTGAATACATACTCCAGAGGCGTCTACCTACAGGGAGGACGCGGCTGTCAGGCCCAGCCCGGCCTCTGCCTCAGGATACACGAACAAGGTCCCTGCCACCTGCAGCCGCCCCGGGAGCTCCAGCCCAGCAAGCACTCCGTTTCACCAGGTAAAACTCAGGGAGGGACCAAGAGTTGTCCACTCACCCAGAACGCTGAGCGTCGGTCAGAGGACAAGCTCACGCACCTGGGTAAAAACAGGGTCATGTCCCTGAAACCCAGTCCCCCTCTCTCAGACTCTTCCCAGGCTGGAGGGGCTCTGTCTGGGGAGTAACACCAATGTCTGCTCGACCCCGATGGGGCCACCCTTGGGGGTCGTCAGGAGGCATGGCGGGGGCACTGCTGCCGCCACATTTCCAGGGTCCTTCATCCTGACCAGCGGCTGGAGAAGCCCCCGCTGCTTTGCGGGACCATTGAGTGACCTTCTGAGAAACTCACTCGTGCTTCCCCTGCTTGCGTGCCAGCCTCCCAAGGATCCCCAAGGCTGGAGGAGGTGGAGGGTTGATGGGGCCGTTGCCTCGGGGGGGAGCAGCGGAAACGCAAAGGCCAAATGCTCTCTTCTCGGTGGGGATGCTGAAAGGTGAACAGCACAGGCCTGAGCACCCCACCCAACCCTGCCAGCCTGTGCCCTGGGAGCCCGAGGGCTGGGTCGGGCCCTGGAAGAGGTTCCCAAGCCCCCTCAGTGGGAAATGCAGGGCACACCGAGGACCGAGCACCTGACCAGGAGCCAGGTTAGACAAGGCCAGCCAGTGACCGGGGCCCAGGGCAACACAGGGCTCCAGGCGGGCTGGCCAGGGGCCAATGCAAAGCCCAGGCTCAGGGCAGCCGTGTCCCAAGGGCACAGGAAGTCCCAACAGCGAATGGGGTCATATTAAGCAAGAAAACTCTCACCACACCCTAAATGGGTGGGGAAAGGGCGCGGAGGGGCAATGTACAGAGCATGACCTTGGCAAGGCCCCGCAAACACACCCTGGGACATGACTCTGGCCACCACCTGCCACAGAGCACGGCGCTGCCGCCACTGTAAAGCTGGGATACCACAGTAGGAAGAGATGGAGTTATTTACTCAAGGTCACTGGGCTGAGCTGGACTTGAACCCAGGACTACCTGGCTCCAGAACTCACACTGCTTTTCTGCTCATGCTCTCCATGTAGCCAACTACTGTCCAATATGGCAAAGGGAAAGTAGGATGAATGTTCTTCTTTTTTTTTTAAAGACAGGCCTAGGGCTTCCCTGGTGGCGCAGTGGTTGAGAGTCTGCCTGTCGATGCAGGGGACGCGGGTTCGTGCCCCGGTCCGGGAAGACCCCACATGCCGCGGAGCGGCTGGGCCCATGAGCCATGGCTGCTGAGCCTGCGCGTCCAGAGCCTGTGCTCCGCAACGGGAGAGGCCACAACAGCGAGAGGCCCGCGTACCGCAAAAAAAAAAAAAAAAAAAAAAAAAGACAGGCCTAATTCATGAGCTCAGAATTCTAGTAACTGCTGGCATCTAGGCTTACCCTCAGCAAAACTGTTCCGTGAGGTGCTCCGTTGCCTCTGTGTCTTCCTACCACAATCTGATCTGAGGCCTGCCTGCCTCTAAGGAGAGCCAAGGAAATAGAGATTGAGAAATAGAAAGAGAACAGAGTAGAAATATAAATACTTTCCAAGGGGCATAAACGTTTTAATTCTATAATCATCTCTTTTTAGCAGGCGAGTGCATTTGTAATGACAGATTTTAAGTTAATGAGTCAGCCAGGTGAGGAAGCCAGGCCAGGTGTAGTATCACAGGTATCACATTTCCACCTCACCACAGAGTTAGTGAGAAGACACACTTCCCATTGAATGTATTTCCCTCTTTTTACACCAATATTATCCAGGAGATGCTGGCAATGAGCAGAAGAGAGGTGAAATGTCTGACTACCATCGCAAATTCTACAGGGAAACTGAGCATGAAAAAGTAACTGGACAAGTGCAGGAGAGCAACAGCCTGGAACCGCATCTATAGAACGTTCTCAGTGATGCCAGTAACTCAAGCTCCCCCGGAACCAAGAGGGTGATGTGGCCACCCAGTTAGCCAGCGGAGCCTTGGGCACCAACTAAACCCAGCACCCCACAGGAGATCTGCAAACAGCACTTCTCTGCTCTGATCCGAGCCCAGCAGGCAAGTGACACTCAGTTCTGGGCCCCGGGGACCAGGACATGTGACACTGAGTGCATGCGTGGGGGACTCGACGGCTGCTTCCCATTTCAGAGGGGCTTTCAGGAGGAAAAGCATTGACCTTGGGGCCCCAAAGAGCAGTCAAGAGTCTAGAAGGGTGAATCAAAGCCAGAGAGTAAAAATGACAATGACATTTTAACATCAATTTCCCAGTTAGTAATTACTGAGCACGTTAGTATACGCACTGCAGAAAATATATGCGCTAATAGTCAACAGCTAACATATTTAAACACTTTAAGACTATTCACTTAATTCCCAAAACCGAGGTGGTTATTCTAACCTCCATTTTATAGATAATCAAACTGAGGCATAGGAGAGGTAACCTGCGGATACTTAATAAATCTTTGCCGAATGAACGAGTTACCCATCACTAGAAATGTTTAAACAGAAATCGAGGACTACTTGTTAGTGTGCCCGAGAGGAGATTAAAACATCAGATGCACTTTTCATGAGAGCCACTGCTGTCTGTGGATTCTCATCTACATTCTAGAAATCCGCATATCCGAGGACTCTTCCTCACCTCAGCCTGGCGGTGACCCAGTGAACGTGGGACACAGGTCAAGTGTTGGTGGCGTGAGAGCCACTGGCTGGGTTTGTCCCCCTCCCCCCAGAAGCCCTACCTTCCCTGAGGGGACCCCGGGCTGGCGGCACCCTTGAGACTCCCTGGTGCTGTCTCCTGGGGTGACGTTCTCCCCGACCCAGGGGCTGGGCTGCCTCTCAGGTGACGGGCAGCTGGGAAGATCCAGTGTCAGGGTGGCGCTGGCCATGGGGACCCGGCCTTCCTCTGAAGCCTGCCTGTCACATGCTGTAACAGGACACCTCACCCTCACATGCCCCCTGGCGCCCCCCACTGCTCTGCCAGCTCCGCCATGAATGAACAAGAATGGGATCTCTCTCCCCATTCCTGCCAGTGATGCACACGGCTGGCCTGCTGGGAGAAAGTCCCCATTCCCCCCATGAACCAACCCTAGGGCTGGGGGGTGGGAGGTGCCCGCTGGCCTGACTCAGGAGATGGTTCCCAGGGCTGCCGGCTGCAGGAGGGGAGCCCGGGGAAAATGAGGCTCCTGTCACCAAAAATGGGACTTGATGGTGAGCATCTACGACTAGGGTCAACCCCACGTTCAGCTGGGGTCCAAATGCTAACAGAAGGTGTGACAAGGTTCTCCTACCTCAACTTGATCTTTTGTGGAGGTTTACATACAGCCTGATGATTCAGAGAAGAAAAATGCTCTACCCTGCAAATTCGTTCCACTTGCATTTACATTTTCCATCACTCATTTGGGTACAGGGTATTTTCAGCAGATTCCCAGCATCCAAAGCAAACTGTATTTATGGGCTGTCCTTGTGTTCAGGCCACGGGGGAGCGTGAGCAAGCTGCTTTGGGTGTTCCCTCTACAAACACTCTCCGCCCTGCTGAATGGACCTTCCTTTGGAGCTGAAGAGGCTTCCAATCTCTCCTTTCTGTGGCCGGATATTGAAATCAAGGCAGGATAACAAAATATGTTGAACCTGGAGAAGGAAGACTCAAGTGCAAAAATCCCAGAAGGATTGGGGGTGGGGTGTCAGTGAGGAAAGAGCTCTGAATCTGACATTTCAGAAACCAGACAGGCTAGTTTGCAAATCGACATGCCCTAAACTGTCTTCTGGGAGTGGAGAGAATTGCGGACTTCGTTGTCTTTTGCTCAGATCCCTCCCTAACCGAGGCAGCCTTGATCCTTTAATTCTGGTCTCTCAGGACACACCTCTGGCTTGCAAGCCAGACCGTGAATTAGCAGTTTTGTAAAGCACGCGTTGCCAAGTCTCTTGCATGTGTGCAGTGCAGTTTTTTTTTACTTTTTGGTATGAAAACTTAAACACATGGACAAGTAGAACAGAATCATGACAGTCCACATTCCCATCACCCACTGTCAACAACGACCAGCTCATGAAGATGGTATGTAAGTGTCGTCACTCCAACACCTGCATTGGAATTACTTAGAAGTCTTGTCAAAAATACAAACTCCTGCGACTTCCCTGGTGGTGTGGTGGTTAAGAATCCGCCTGCAATGCAGGGGACACGGGTTCAAGATCTGGTCCGGGAGGATCCCACATGCCACAGAGCAACTAAGCCCATGCACCACAACTACTGAGCCTGAACTCTAGAGCCCACGTGCCACAACTACTGAGCCCACATGCCACAACTACTGAAGCCCGTGCGTCTAGAGCCCGTGCTCCACAAGAGAAGCCACCACAATGAGAAGCCCGTGCACTGCAAGGACGAGTAGGCCCCCTCGCTGCAACTAGAGAAAGCCTGCATGCAGCAATGAAGACCCAATGCAGCCAAAAATAAATAAATTTATTTATTTATTTATTTATTTATTTATTTTAAAAAAATGCAAACTCCTGGACCCCACCCCAGACCAAGTATATCACAGTTTAGGGGGTCAAGTTCAAGAATCTGTACTTTTCCCCATCTATCCCCTAGAGGATTCTCATTGACAGAGAAGCGTTTACCGGTGTGGGTAGAGTCCTGGCCTTGGGCCCCTGCTCTGCCATTTACTGGCCGAGTAACTTGAACAAGTCTCTGTTTTCTCAGCTCATGTCTCCATCTGAATACAGATATTAGAGTGGCATTGTGCGGAGTAAAGAAGACAGTGTAAGAAAAGTGCCTGACATACAGTAAATGCTCATTAAACACCCAATGCTGTTATTAACATTCTTTGCTTATGTTTGGCTTCCAAGCGCTGAGGAAAATGGACACCAAGATGGAGATTTTGCAAGGGCTTCCAAGGGAGAGCTTCATCCAAATCCATGAGCCCAGCCATCTCCTGGGGCCAAGGTAGAGTCGTATGCATGTCTGTTTAGGGCCATGGACCAACAGAGAAACAAACAACACACAAGCCAGGTTGATATTAACCCCCAGGGGTCAGACATAACACTAAACCCACGGTTCCCTTGTCCTTTAACTCAGAGATCAAAGGAAGATACGTGTGGAGGCGTTTACCGTTAGACGTTGAGTACATTTGCCAAGGGAATGGATAGAGACCTTCGTCTGGTAAGAATACCGTGTCGTTCCAGCCCCCTTTGTGTGCCGGGGCGTTCATCAGAGAAGCAGGGGGCTGAGCAGAGCAAGCCCACCTTGTCCAGATGGGGACTGAAGCCACCAGCCCTGGTCTCATCAGCTCAGGACTCACACCACCAGAGCCCACCAACACAACGTGAATGCAGCCCAGTCCTGCACATAACAGGTGCATAATAATCACTTAACAAAGGCAGATGGAGGGGCATGTTTCCAATTATGCTGATGTGGAAACTGAGGCTTAGGCATCACCAAGACTATAATGTGGCTCCACAGAAATTCATTTTGCAAAAGGCACAGAGATGAATAAAATTCTATCAGTTAGTGGTATGAATTCCTCTAAGGAAAACAGTTTCTAAACACTTCAGAAAACATGTAGATCTGAGGCAAGCCACTGACTCAAAGATGTGCACTTCTGTGGGGCAGGTGAGGGCACATACTGAGCCGGGTGGGGTTCGGGGTGTGGGGAGGGACAGTGGTTACACCTTTAGCCTCTGTAACCTTTTCTAGAAATAAGTGTTGGCAGCAAGCAAGAACAGCGGTGACTCGCCCCGTAAGAATCTGGGGAAACAAAAGAAGGAACGAGGTTGCCCTTATAAAGTTAAGTTTTGAAAAACACATAAAAGAAGACGTCATGAACCACTGATGAGACTTACCCAAGAGACTGTGATTATTACTTAAGAGGATTACTTAAGCTTAAGGATTTGGGAGCACCCATAACTCCACTCAGAGTGACCTGGGTCACCTGCAGGGAGACAGAAATAAGAGTTTACTCTAATTTAATAGGAAGAAACTTTTTGGAGAAACTCCAAGAGAAGAGAATGGTGGGAAAACGGCCATCCAAGGGCACAAAGCAGGGAGCTACAAACATCCTTCCACACACGCTCTATGGGAAGGGTGGCCGGGCTTGGGCCCCATTCCAGATCATCCTTGCAATCCCCCTGCGGCTGTTGGCCTGGTTCCCAGTGTCGCCCAGCTGGTAGAGTGCTGGTGTACGTATGCTGGTCCACACACGTGACCATTATCCGTGCCACGGAGATGAGAAAACCTTAGCTCTGGATAGTTTTCATGAACCAAGAAATAGATCTGTTCTTGGTGTGCTGAAAATAGTGGGGGTTTTTTTTTAGCCTACAAAGCTAATCACCCATCCTGAGACTTGGTGACTTACCAAGAAGTATTACCACATGGGCGATGTCTCCTGGCAGCTGGTCTCAACCCTTCTGGAGACCTCCCTCAAGTCCACTGCCCTGATGTCGGGAGGGCTTTGTCAGTTCTTTTGCCCACCCAGCATCTGTCAAATCTTCTCTATGCTTGGTCTCTAGAATGGGAGAGGGGCTCCAAAACTCACTTTCCCAGCCCCCCAGGGGCTGCAATGGCAAGCCCCCATGGGACCTAGACTGATGGGTGGACGTCCTGGGCCAGACTCAGCACACCTGCTGCACAGAAGTAGGTGCAAAGCAGGATCCCTTGGTTTCCAGAGATGGGTGGCTGTCTTAGTCTGCTTGGGCTGCCATAACACACCACCACAGATTGCGTGGAGTAAACAACAGAAATTTATTTTCCCACTTCCCTGAGGCTGGAAAGTCCAAGATCAAGGTACCAACATGGTCAAGTTCTGCTGAGAGAAATCTCTCTCTCTTCCTCTTGTTATAAGGCCACCGATCCTGTGGGATTAGGTTTCCATGCTCTGATCTCACTTAACCTTAATTATCTCCTAAGAGCCTTATCTTCAAATACAGTTACATTAAAGGTTAAAGCTTCAGCATATGAATTTGGAGGCGGGGGGACACAATGCAGTCCATAGCAGTGCAAAAGTCCTGCTGGTATGTCCAGGGCCTGGCACGGGGTCATGGTGTCCATGTCCAGCGCTGTGTGGGAGTCCAGTGTCCCTGCTCTGGACTTTGGGCACTTCTTGGGAATACCTAGCCTGGTTCTTTGCATCCTGGGGATTCTGTGAGCTACTCGATACCCTTGAATACATTTGGGAGGTCCACTTAAACAAGCTAGAAGTCATTTCTAGGCCTGTGGCTAGGAGCTCCAACTGACACCAGGCCCAACGGGACCCCCTTCCATGGAGTCCAAGGCTGACTTCCCAGCGGGATTTTCCAGTTCTCGTTCACCAGATCTGAGCGCGGGCTGGCGCTCCCCCGCCCCTCCCCCACCCCTTTCTGTTTAAGAACTTGCGTCCTCTCTCTTTTCTGCATCAGCCTCTTGAGTCTGAAAGGGCTGCCTGTTGCCCTCTGCCTTCGCAGCTCAGAGCTCCGAGCCTGCCAGGTGACCAGGGGTTTCTCAATCACAGTGGATCCCTCAACAACTAGTCCTGGAGGCCCTATTAAGCATAAGGCCCTGAAACTTGGGAAATGCAGGGTATGGAGGGAGGGGCCTGAAATGTCGCCCCTGCCCACTGTTGCCCAGAGACCACGCGTATCTTCTGAGGAGCTGAGCAATGCAAGCAGCATCAGTGCCAGACGGCAAAGCTCCCCAGCCCGGAGAGAACTCTGTAGCCCATCCCCAGTTTCGGCCGGGCCCAGCTCCTTGCACGAGCTGCCACGCTGGGCGGGAAGATGCACCGCTCAGGCCTCCTGCTGGAGAGCACACCCCTCGCTCCCCTCCACACCGAGGCCGTGCTCCCAGCCACGGCCATGGCCACGACTGGTGTGGAGCGAGGGCGGGCCTGATCCTGCGGGAGGGGACGTGGCACTTGAAGCAGCAGTGCCCGTCTACCTGGCCGGAGCCTCCTCTGAAGTGGGCAGCTGTCTGGGGCTCTCACTACCCATCCTCCCGTCCCCTCGGTCCCCAGTGTCAGACCTGCGTCCAGCCCAGGGCTCTCCCTGCCCGCCCCTGCTTCTTCCCTTTATTCTTCCTGGGAGGTCACTCAACGCTGAATTCCACCCTGACATCTGCTCCTCACAGCACACCAAGGCTCCACTTTCTACCCGGGTTCTGTTATTGTTCAAGCCTGTCTGAGTTAGGCTTTCTGTTGCTTGTAGCCCACGAGTGCCCTAAGCAGGAGATTCTATCTAACAGACCGACACCATGGGCCTTCCGGAGTGGGTCGATGGTGCTGGCTGAGGAGGCTGGTCTGCAGGCAGCTAAAGCTTTGTGTGTGTGTTCTTTCTGCTATTTGTGGAAAACAATTTTCTTAAAATAGATAACTCAGAACAGACCTTGACACCCTGAAGTCACACATTCAGAGTGTCTGCTTTTAAAACAATTTTCTGTCAAGCTCTAGAAGATGTGCACTGGTAAGAAAGGTCCAGGAACCCGGTCCAGGGGGTGACAAAGGTGACAGAGACTGGCAGAGAAGGGCAGAGGGAGATAGAGGGGGCCCCGACACTATCCTGGTGAGGCAAGGCTTGTGGACCCAGGGCTCGCCCCCCAGCCACCTGTGACTCCAGGGCACCTGTAGTGGACAGTCCCCCATGTGGACAGGGCCCCCCTGAAGCCACCAGTGCCCATTCAGTCCACAGCTGAGCCCAGCCCTGAAGCACAGAGGTGTTAACACCCCCAGGGCTGACCTTCAGCCGGCTGGACCCACCTGGTAACCCTGGTAATGCACTTATGCGGCCCCTCCCTCTTCCTCCTCCCTCCCTGCTTGCTGGGGTCACCTTCCGAATTAAAAGCCTGCTTCCAAGTCTTGGTCCTTGTTTTCCAGAGTAAGAGAAGTGGTATCTGGTTTTTATTGTTCTCGGCATGGGATCCAATCATTAAAGGAACACAACTGGAAACATACTACACCGGGCACGTGAACTGGGTGGAGAACAAACAGCCTACAGAGCATCTGGAAGATGCCCAGGTCGTTAAAGTGTTCGGGCAGGGGTGGCAGCCTAGGCGGGCATGTGTCCCTGTGTGCCCACAGGACGGGGCCCTCGCCACCCCTGGGTTCGCCCATTCCCAGTCCCCTTCCCGGGCTTCCTGCACCACCACCCCCCCCCCGCCCATCCCTGCTGGGAGCAGTACTGGAGCCCTAGACGCTGCCCTGTCCCGCCTCGCACCCAAGCAGCCCCCCGTCCTGAAGAGCTGCCGTCTCTCGGATCGGCCCGCTCCCCTCTCCACGGCTCAGAAATGCCCCCTTCCTGCCCCCTCCGCCCTCTCATCTCTTTCCGGATCTGCTTTCCATTTAGGACTGAGCTCCAACCGAAGAAAGGGCCGGCACCAGAGGCCAGCGGAGAGACGCTGTGTGGCCATGTGGCTGGGGGTGACCTTGGACCTGTTTCCCGAGAGCCCTCCCTTCCGTCCGGGGACCCAAGGTGACCGCCAGCTCCCGCAGGAGCGGTGCTGCCACCAGGCTGCACGCTCCACGTCCCGCTGGCTGCTGGCACCGTGACCAGAGGGGGGCATCCAGAACCTTCTGCCCTGGTGTCCTGGGCACAGCAGGGTGGGCGTCTCTGAGCTCCAAGTACAAGTGGAGTTTGTCTGGGGTGGACAGATGCAGAGCATTCACCACCACGGGCCGGTGCCCCCTCACGCATCTATAAGCGATTGTGTTTCCTTTCAATTGCTATCGCAGATGTTGTCTGGCCCAACCTTTCCCCTGTGGCTCCTGTCCCCCAGGTCTCCACGGCAACCCTGTACAAACACCACACACACCTCGGCTCTGAATTCTTCCCCTCCTCTGCCAACCAGCCCTGTGCCCTTCAAGGCCCAGCTCACAGGCCGTCTCCTCCTTGCAGCCTCCCTTGACTACTCCTTGCCAGCTGTTGTCCTTGCAGAATTCCTCCAGCGCTGGCTGGAGCACTTGGTGGGGAGCTGGCTGCTGTGTTCTGCATGTTAATATTACCTACGCTGCAAAATCCTGCTGGCACATCTCCTACGGTTAGGCCTAGTGCCTGGAGCACAGCAAGCTTTTAATACCTATTTTTATTAGTTGGTTATCTCTTGTATCCCCCAGATTCTGAAATAACCAATGTGGACTCAGATCTGACCAAGACAGCAGAGCAAAGATGTCTCCCCCTTACTTCGCTGCCGTGTAATACTCTGGTTTCCCTGGCGCCCTTCCTCCTGTGGAGCTAAGTTCAGGGACATTACCTGGTCATCCCCCAACCTTGATCGGTCCCGCCTTGTAAGCTGGCCTTGGGGAAAAGTGAAAAGTTTGAAAACATGATGCTGAGTGAAAGAAGGCAGTCACTGAGGCCACGTAGAGAATGGTTCCATGAAATGACCAGAAGAGGCAAATCCGTGGAGACAGAAAAGAGATTGGTGGTTGCTCAGGGCTGCGGGAGTGGGTGATGGCTAAGGGGTCCAGGGTTTCTTCGTGGGGTGATGAAAATGTTCTAAGATGGATCGCGGTGCTAGATGCATGACTGTGAATGCATGACTGTAAGTCCCTGCCTTATGATGGTTTGACTTACGATTTTTTGACCTTATGATGGTGTGAAAGCAATACGAATTCAGTAGAAACTGTACTTCAAATTTTGAATTTTGCTCTTTTCCTGGCCAGTGATATGCGGTCCGATCCTCTGTGGTGATGCAGGGCAGCAGCCGCAGCTCTCAGTCAGCCCCGGGATCACCAGGGGAAACCATGACACACAGACAGCCGTTCTGGACCCAGAAGGCCATGCTGCTTTGCACCTTCAGTACAGTGTCCAATAAATTACACAAGATATTCAACACTGTATCATAAGATAGGCTTTGTGTTAGAGGGTTTTGCCCACCTGTAGGCTCCTGTGAGCGCTCTGAGTGCATTTAAGGTGGGCTGGGCTAAGCTGTGATGTGCTGTAAGTTAGGGGTATTAAATGCATTTCGACTTTTGATATTTTCAACTTAAGGTGTGTTTATGGAAGAGTCATACACTAAAAACCATTGAATCGTACATTTTAAATGAATGAGTTATATGGTATGTGAATTATATCTCAAATTATATATATGTGTGTGCGTATATATATATATATATATATATATATACGCACACACACACACACACACACACATATGTACATTTTTTTTAGAGTGGAAACTTTGGGCATCAGGCCCAGTGGGACACATGAAGGGGAGGCCAGGTGGGGCCGAGGGGCTTGAGGTCTCAGGGGGACACTGAGATGAAGGATGTAACCAGAGGGGACATGGGATCTCGGTGGTGTACAGTCACATTCCATGGAAAAGAGTAGAAATATTCAAATCTCCAGACTTCCTCAAGTTCCTTGAACCCACGTGGGAGGACAAAGGATGTGGAATCCAGAGCAGGATGCACTTCCTAGAGCCCTTCCCTTATTTATTCCACAGACGTTTGCGGGAGGGTCTCAGGGCTGAAGACGGGGTGCCCAAAGGACCTTGCAGGCGATGGGGGGGCACAGAGGAGGACACGTGACGAGGACACCTCACAGTAAACCCTCTTACAGGAGCATCATAGGTGGCCTGGAGGAACGCAAAGGGTGGAGGAGGGGGGCAGGAGAAGTCCCAAGGCGGGGTGCAGTGACTCAGGCAGAATCACCTGGGTGCTCCCCGCATCCCTGAGCATGCAGAGGACGGCAGAGCAGTGGAGGTGGCCAGCAGCATGGGTTAAAGTACAGTGGAGGAGGCGGGTGAGGGTTGAGCCAGCCAACCCTGGGTTGTGGAGTTTTCCAGCAGTCCATGGCTTCCATCACCTTTGGGAAAATCAAAGGGAGCCGTGATGGCAGCTACAGTTGTGAAGATGCCATCAGGCTGCAGTGTGCGTGCGTGGCGGGCCGGTGGGCAGCCTCCTGCGCCTGCCCTTGACGTTGGTGGTACTGCCTGGGGGCACTTCAGCTCATGGTGTTTTGGGGACTGTGGTGTTGCCAGGAAAAATCAAGAGACAGAATCCCTGCCCCTACCTCCTTTGTTGGGGGGCACCGCGCAGATCTGTGGGGCAACACGTGTGGAAATATTTTAGTAGCCCAAGGAGCTATCACAGGACAGGGAGGGGCATCTCTGCTGTGATACCCAGGAACACTCATGGATCAAGGCGAGGGGTGGGCTCCGAATCAACGCATGGTGTCCTCACGCTCACATTTTTGCCCCTATTCTAGCACCAAGGTTATCTGTCGTAGCTCAGTTCTGAAACCACCACACAACAAAGATCAAAAGGCTTTGATCACAGTGTGTGGTGAGGATGTCTGGGAGTATACACTGTACAACCTCCATGGAGGGCAATTCCGCAAAAGCTGTCACAATAGGAATATGTGTACTCTCTGACCTGACGATTTTACTCCTAGGAGTTTATATCACAGATACATTTACACAAATGCACACAAAACTATGTACAGCAGCATTCGTTGCAACCTTTTTTTACAGCAAAGGATTGAGAGCAGCTCCATCAGTGGAGGACCAGCTCAGTACACAGCGGAGCACCGTACAAGCACGAAAAGGAACAGGGCATCTCCCGATGTGCCACCAGGAAGTGACTGCCAGCACGCCAAGGGGTCAGAAACCAAGCTGTAGAACAGGAGGATGGTATGATACAAAACATAAAAAGCTTGTCAATGCACAGACTGTCTGAACTGTTGCCTCTAGGCAGAGAAACTGGGAGGCTGTGGTCCAGCGGGGAAGAATGCTTACTTTTTACCATTACCTTTTTTATACTTTTTGAATGTTTAAACATGCAGGCATGAGCATTACCTATTCAACTGCACATGTATTTAAACAGAACAATATTATTCTAGGGATTGAAGTTGATCTGGGAACTCCCGGTATATTTAGCTACTTGGTGTTGTGCAAATAATCTGAGCCCCAGGTGCCTCATTTGCGAAACAGGTGCAATGATGTTGCACCCACTTGAAGGCAGGAGGCTGGGATGAGGGCCTTTCAGATTCCTTCTGCTGTGAGATCTATAATCCCCTGGGGATGTAGCACAAAGACTGTGTATCCTGGCCAGGGGCACCCGGCGACTGTCCTTTGCATGAGTCCTCTCTGAGCAAAGCTAAATGCTGCTCCCTACATGAGGCTTGCGGGGCCTGAAAGACCTGCGCTGGGCGGGGCTGCAAAGGTGGTAGGACTGTTTGAAAATTCCTCCTTCTCCTGCCCCACCCTGACCAGTCTTTTCCTCCCCAGACACCAGGGCTCCTTTCCTGCCCTGGGCATCACACCTGCCTAGGACAAGCATCTATTCCCAGTCACTTGTAGCCTCTCCCTGCCAGCGGCCTGGGGGAGGTAGAATTCGTCCATTCTCCTGAAACCAGCAAGGTTCTGGTGGGGAGGGACAGACGATCTCGGGGTTCTGTGCCGGCGAGGGTGGGGGACGGAGAGCGGGCGCCTCGGGTCCCCCGTCAGCCAGCAGCTCAACACCAGTCCCGGCTCATGGGCTGTCACATCATCCGGCACTTTCTTATTCTGGACGTGCTGCTAACACACACCCAACCCGATTAGATAGACACAGGCTGCAGGTTCTGATTACAGGACATTCCTCACTTCCCCAAATGCCTTTGAACCCTCTAACCAGCTCCCGCTTCTCAGCCTCTAACAGCCCTGGCCCCGTCTCCTCCCTTCTCCCCACCCCCTCAGGTCTCCGCCTCCAGAAATGGGGAAACTGAGGTCTGCAGACGGGAAAGACTTTCACCCTCCACCCAGGGAGCTGGAGAAATTCTCTGCTGGAGTCACCAGCCCCATCTCCTTCCCTAAGCTCCTGCCCGGGGCGGGGGCACCACAGCCACGCTCTGGGTCTCCGGGGGTTGGTGTCAGCTCAGAGTCAGTGTTCACTCATCTCTGAAGAGTCTAATTATTACCTTTTTGCCAACGCATTCACCCTGGTAAAGGCCACAGGCAGCTTCGGGGAAGGCTGGGAGAAAGGTGAGTAGTCGACGGTTTTGGCAATATCCTGGGGTCCTTTCTCAAGGCGACCCGCCCTCCCCTTCGTTCAAGGGGCTCTGGGTTTGTAAACTGGCTCAAACCTCGGGATTAACTGAGGGGCCATGATGCTCTGATTCGAGTTAGGTTTTGGTTCACTTGAACTGGAACTCGTCACTGATTCTCAAGTAAGAATTGAGGCCTCCACCTACCTCACCTCCAGGAGCGTCGTGGTCAACTAGCCATCGGCCCGCCCGAGTCGGCCTGTTTACACTGCTGCTTTGACACTGCTGTCCCTTACGGTAACCACGCCCGTCTTGTCTCTGGGGATTAAGTGTTGCCACACGGCCCTGCCGCCCAGAATCCAGTGATCCCTGCTGCGTTTAGGATTCCCAGAGCAGTGGCTGCGGTTCCCACTGTCATCTCTGGCCTCGGATGAGAGCGACCACAGAGCTGATCAAGGAGCCTGGGGCTTCCTTCACAAACTGTTTGTCACCGTCTTGGTGAAAGGGATGTCCTCTGGACCATCCCAGCTGTGTGTGTGTGTGTGTGTGTGTGTGAGAGAGAGAGAGAGAGAGAGAGAGAGACAGAGAGAGAGAGAGAGAGAGAGGGAGAAAGGGAGCAGGACTTACATGTGAAGCTAGGCCAACTTTCCAATCTCCCTAAGCCTTTGGAGACCTTCCTCTATAGGGTCCATGTTTCAGCCAACCCAACCAAATAAAACTGTTGGCCTTTCTGGCCCCAGAGCCCTTCTCAATCCTCTTGGCAAGCCCAGGAGGGTCTCCACAGTGAGTCAGCTCTGCCCTGCTCCTGCGGACACTGCACCCGAGAAAGAGGTGACGCCCCGTGGGCTGTGCTGTTTGGAGCCCCTGGCCCAGGAAAACCCTCCAGGCCCCTCAGGTGGCAGGGCTGGCCCTCACTCACTCGTGAAGAAGGCCAGGCATGTCTCCAAGGCCAGCTGCCTCCTCCTGGAAGCCCTCCCGGCTTCTCTACCATCTCTTCTAAGAACCTGGTGCCCTCAGACCACCTCCCCGGCCCAGTATCCAGACACATTTCCTAACCCCAAGTAACTGGTCCTCACCCATCACCACTGCTCTGTGTGATAAGCTAACTCCTGCTCAGGTGTTGGTGCTGATTTGCGCAGGCTGAAGAGGCACAGAGCCCTCTGGGAGGGATGTAACAGAGGATGATGCCAGGACCCAAAGCTTTTTGCACCTTAAGAAAATCAGACGAGGGCCCTTGGGGACGCTCGCTGTCCCTCAGTCACGCTGCAGGTGGCCTCCTCCACAGATCCCCTCGGGGGGCTGACACCCAGCAGTACCTCAGAGGAGGCCCCTAGACCCTCGGCACCTCCTCATCACACAGCAGGGGAGGCACGAGGCTCTCTCCGTTGCGGGCGCACTTGCAGCCCCGGGAGGGCCCGGCAGCAGCGGGGCCACTCATTTCACCCCACGTGAAGCGAGCGCGTGAGTCCGGTCCAGCATGAGAAGAACGGGGCCCATCACTGCCCATCTAGGTGGACAGAGACCAGGTCCACGACAGATGAATGCGTAAGCGAACGTGGCAGCTACGTAACGATGGAATATTATTCAGTCTTAAAAAGGAGGGACATTCTGACACGTGCTACACCAGCCACAAGAGTACAAATACGGTACGATCCCGCTCATATGAGCTTATAGAACAGTCAGATTCACAGAGACAGAGTGTAGACAGCAGGAGCTGGGGGAGGGGGAACGGGGACAGAGTTTCAGCTTTGCAAGATGAGAAAATTCTGGAGGTGGATGGTGGCGACGGCTGCACAACAACGTGAATGTGCTTGATGTCACTGAACCAGACACTGAAAGATGGTTAAAACGGTACATTTTATGTTATGTATGTTTTATGACAATAAGAAAAATGAAAAAAAAAAAAAAAGGAGTGGGTATATATCACCGACTGCCATCGTGTGTGGCTCCCGGGCAGTGACAGTTCCACTGGAGCAGACGGGAGGTCTCCCTCATCACATCCAAGGCCACATCCAAGGCTCCCTAACGCCCCTGCCTGCCCTTGGCGGGTGCACAGGGGGCCCCTTCCTGCACTACTGGTCCCGACCACTCCACGTTTCAAGCTAATTTCTCATTCTCACCCACATCTGTGTTGTAATCCAGCCAGAATTTCGGAGCCAGGACCTCAGAGACAGTCTCAGTAAATCTCCCATCCTGTGTTTAAAAACTCACCCTCAGCTGGAACACCCCTGGCGATAACAACCACCACTGCTGAGCGCTGTGTGGGGGGCAGGGGGCTCTGGGTGTCACCCTGAGTCTCCACAGCCACCTACGAGGACGGCCACCCCACTAGGTGACAGAGTGGAGCTGGCTCCGGCCCCACCCTGTCCCCACCAGGTACCTCTCCCAGAGCAGTCACCTCCAAAGCCTGTGCTTGGTACAGGTACACGAATGCAAAGGTATTCGTGTGCCATGCACACTCGTCATCATGGGGGCTTTCCCCAGCTTTCAAACATTTTGAAATGTTCTTTTACTACTTTCATGATTTTAAAAACGCAAAAAAATGCTTTACAAAGAAATGCACATATTTTCCTGGGGCGAAATATTGCTTCTCCCATGGAGCTGAGTTCCGTGTTCCTGGGGGATGAGAGAGAACAAGGAAGTCCCTCTTCACCAGGACAGCCCTTCAAATATCTGAAGACTGTTCCCACCCGTCCCAAGTTCACTGCTGCCTGCCCAGGCCAACATTTCCAGTTCTTTCAACTCTTTCTCATAGGACAGGATTTCGAGTTCTCATACCACCCTGCTAATTAAGTCCTTGACCTTGAAAAATATTTACAATCCCAGGGAAGAATTAAGATTTAAGATTAAGAAACTGAATAAAGCCCAAGTGAAATGACTTTATAATTAAAGATTAAATTCTGCAGTTCAGCCTATAAAGGAGAAGACAGATGAGGTGAGAGCCGGGGAGATGCCAGCGTCCCAGGAGCCTGGAGGATGCCAGTGGGGCGGACTTGACACCCACCCCAGCCCCTTCTGCTCTTAGGTGGGTGGTTAAAGAGGCCCCAAGAGCTACATCGCTGCACCTTGAAATCTGTCTGGGGTCCCCCAGCTGAGCGGACAGGCCCTCCCCCACTTTGATTTTCTTTGATTTTTCTTCCCAGGGATGAAGAGGATCTATTTTTAGTGGTGTAAGTGAGGAGTTGCTATAGCGACAGCTGGTGGTTACAAACCAGGTCCTGCCACAGTTCCCAGTCATAAATAAACCCCAAACGCTGAGCCCCAGGAAGAAAGCAGCCTTAGAGGACAGAACTCCTCCTCAGTCCACTGGGCCCCCACCTGCCCTGTCTTCACCGTGTGCAGTTAACAGGCTGAGCCTGAGTCCTTGCTAGTGGGGAAGCGGATCAGGACATGGGGCCCTGGGCACTACCCTTCAGAGAGGATCCTGGGGGCGGGGGGCCTCCTGGGGATGCTACATCTTAATTACCAGGTGAGAAAAACACCTGCATTTGTGCAGAGCTGGATGATGGGCAGAGGAGGCTGGTTGTGCAGCTCGAGGCACTGGGTTAGGAGCACGGGGAAGGGAAACGAAGCCACGGCTCCTGCTCACAGACGAGCCCGGGAAGCGGGGCACACACGTTGGCTAATGCCGTCGTATCCACCAAGGCTGAGGAGGCTGGTTGTGCAGCTCGAGGCACTGGGTTAGGAGCACGGGGAAGGGAAACGAAGCCACGGCTCCTGCTCACAGACGAGCCCGGGAAGCGGGGCACACACGTTGGCTAATGCCGTCGTATCCACCAAGGCTGTGCATATGCCTGCCCTTATACCGCAGACCTAGTGTGTGTCTAACAGAAACGCGTGAGGATTTACAAGAACGTTCACAGCAGCACCGGGAACTGTCAGAGCCCAGACTGGAGACCCGCCAGTGCCCGTCCGCAGGTGGGCAATGGAGGAGGCGTGGTCTATGCAGAGGACAGAGCTATGACCCAGCAGTGAAGTGAATGGACTTCAGCCACAGCGTGGGCTGGGTTGCAACTCATAACGTTCAGGTGAAAGAAGCCAGACAGAGATAAATTTCGTACGGAGCCATCATACAAAGTTCAAAACCAGACAACGCTCCTCTTGCGGGGGGAGTGACTGAGGGGACCTGGGAGAGGCTTCTGGGGTGCTGGTGATGTTCTGTCTCTTAATCTGCACGTTTTACTCGAGTATGTTCAAACTGTGCAAATTCACCACCTACGATTTGTACGTGTTTCTGTAAGCTTCCGCTGTAGCAACATTTACATGAACAAGGTTTTACAGGTTAGTGCTGCATTGTTCGTCAAAAATCAACAAGGTGGTGTCAAAGGCGCTTGGTGCTGGAGGAATTCGAGGTAGATCTGTGTGTGGTGAGCAGGGACCCTCTGGCAGGAGTGGACCTGCCCGTGTGGCTGCAGTGAGTCCAGAGGCAGAAGCGCCCGGATGGGGGCATCAGGACGGGTGGGCTCCAAGTGCTCCACCGCTGGCACCGGGGCCCCGCTGGGGTGACCCTGGAGAAGGGAGGCTGGACCCTGCTGTAGCGGGAGCCCCCTGAGAAGGGAGGCCCTGGAAGGGCTGCGGAGGGGAGGGTAATCCCCCCAGGCTCAGCGTACGCCAGGGTGAGTCATCCACGGGTGCCGGCCTGAAGGCACAGCGCTCTCTCTCTCTGTGGCGCCATCTGGGCACCTCCTCAGGGTCATGGCCACAGCTGCTCAGAGGCCGCCTCTAGGCTGGGCTGCTTCTGTTGTCCCTTTTGATCAGCTCTTACTATCCTGTGACCAGCTGTGTCACCCAGGAATGAGAAGGAGGGAGGAGAGAGGGGACTCCTGACTCAGCCTCCCCGAGTCATGGCCAGCGGGGGCAGCAGCGGGTGGGGACAGAGAACGGCAGAGAAGGGGATACTCTGATGTCACTGCAGGAGAGGAGGGGTGTGTAGTGGTCCCCCCCACGCACCTGCAGCAGCAGGAGGGCCCGTGACACGAGGCCCGTGCTGCTTGGAGGTGGCTGAGATGCTAGATGCCCACCTCTTCTTGGGCAGGTTGCCACGTGTGACCGCCACGTCTCCTGGCCTCTCTGGGTCTCAGCTGCTCACCTCCACCTTTTACTCTACCTGCCCTAACAGGATTATTGAACATGAAAGGTGAGGAAGCCACGCAAGGGACATCATCACGGATAGCTCACAGTGATGTCCCAAGCACCCAGGCCAGGGCCCGGCCCCTCCCTGCTTGGCCCTGCTCTCTCCCCCAGACGCCCCTCAGGTCTGGTTCTCCAGGCCAGCAACCTGGGCCCGCACCTGGCCGGCACCGGGAGACACCTGCCCGCCAGACATTAGGCTCAGAGCCACAGGGCTGCCCACAGGCGAGGGGGGGGGCTGCCTCGGGTCTCAACACGCCTGCAGCCCTGGGGTGGCTGCGGGAGGCTGCAGCTGAGGCCCTGGAGGGCTCTGCTCTCGAAGGACAAGCTCCCCTCTGTGAAGCCTCCAGCTCACCAGTTCCCTCCCCGAACTCCCTCCTAACAGGATGCTCCCTGCTCACACCCCCAGGAGCCCCAAGTCTCGGCTCACCCTCCAGCCTGGCATTCTAGGTCTTCTAAAATCTGGTCCCATCTTCTCTTTCTAGACTTTTCCTTGACTGCCCCACCCCCCACGGCTCCACCAATCTGGCCTCACCCCTGGCTCCAGAACAGACGCCACCCCAACTCGCACGGGAGCCTCAGAGCATTCAGCCCCAGCGCCCATCCTGAGGGCCCCTCTCCAGGTAGGTGTCCCTCACCACAAACCTACACACAAGCCACTGAGGCATCTCCTATGTCTTCACATCATTCTCAGCACCAGCCTGACGCACGTGTAATAAATACATGTATCAGACGGGTTAACTTGTGGGAGTCTGGCTTATCCAAAGACGTGCACCAGAGACACTTCACAAAAAGGAACGTCAAGGCCCAGGTGGCCCGGGGGGGATCATTTAAAAATGTACAGAAATAGTGAATCACTATTCTGTGTACCAGGAAGTAACACAGTATTGTAGGCAATTATACTTCAAAACCAAACAAGCAAACACGCTCATAGAAAAAGAGATCAGAGCTGTGGTTACCAGAAGTGGGGTTGGGGAGTGAGAGAGGAGAATTGGATGAAGGTGGTCGAAAGGTACAAACTTCCAGTTATAAGATAAATAAGTGCTAGGGATGTGATGTACACCCTGATACATATAATTAACACTGCTGGATGTTATACATGAAAATTGTTAAGTGAGTAATCCTAACAGTTTTTAATCACAAGGGAAAATTTTTTTCCTTTTATTTTTTATCTATATCAGATAGTGGGTGTTCGTTAAACTTATTGTGGTAATGTCATGACGTCTGGGAGTCAAATCATTATGCTGTCCACCTTAAACTTATAAAGTGCTGTCTGTCAATTGTACCTCAATAAAACTGGAAGAAAAAAAGTCTATGATTAACAGTAATAATTTTTTTTAAAAGCCCTGTTGGTACAGAGTCCAGATTTCACAGTCTACTCCCAAGCTCTACACAGTGGCCCAAAAGATGGGTGTGAAGTTCGCCTTTGCACCTTCAGCTGAAATAACACATCCACCTCTCTCTGCACTGGGATCGTCTCAAACTAAGTCATATTTTAAAATCCACAGACAAGGACAGGGCAATCTGAAGAAATGACCTCTTTGTATAAGGCATCCACAGGCCTAATTTCTTTTAGTCTAAATTTAGAATATCAGAGTTTCCTTAAAGAGCGTCTGCTTGCAGTGAGCACAGAGCTCTAGGGAATATGGAGCTGGACAAAGGTCAGTGGGATGACCTCAGAAACAGGGCTCTCATCTCGGTCTGGGCAGCCCTCACCCGCCTGTGCCTCGGTATCTTTGGTCTGAAGGAGCCACACCTACACATGGGAGAAGCTCACAGATCACTTGCTCAGTCCTCAAGTAACTACCGAGTGCCTGGTATGGATCCAGCTCCATGTTAGGCCATATCAGTTGGGGTTAAGTTTGTCCTTATTTAACAGAAAAATCCAAAATAACAGTGGCTTAAGCAAGAAAGAGGTTTATTCTTCTATCACACAAAAGATGTCTGAAAGCCAGGCAGTCCAGAGCTACTATGGCAGCTTCACAATGTTAACCCAGGCTCCTGTCTTTATTCTCCACTAACTTCATTCTGTGTCTTCCAACCTCAGTGGTCACCTTGTGTTCCAAGATGGCTGCTAGGGCTCCAACCATCACATCTACGTTCAAGGCAGGGGAAAGGTAAAAGGAATGAAGGGGGGTTCACTTCTCCCCCTTTTAAGAGTCTTTCCCATAAGTGGAAACAACATTCCCACAGAAAGCTCACTGAAGAACTTTATCACATGCCATATTAAGCCATGTGCATGGCCACAAAATGAAACTGGGGTTCTGTTATTGAGGAACATGGGGAAAAGGAACAAGAGTAACAAGAGATCTGTCACGGAACTTCCCTGGTGGTCCAGTGGCTAAGACTCCGGGCTCCCAATGCAGAGGGCCTGGATTCAATCCCTGGTCAGGGAAGTAGATCTCGTGTGCCGCAACTAAGAGTTCACGTGCTGCAACTAAAGATCCCACGTGCCATAACGAAGATCCTGCGTGCTGCAACTAAGACCCGGCCAAATAAGGAAATAAATTAAAAAAAAAAAGAGAGAGAGAGAGAGAGAGAGACCTGTCACAAGCAGAGAGAAGAATGAGACAGTCTCCATGCCTGAGGAGTTTAATAAGACAGCCCAGCCAGATTAATCAGGCTCTGTGTTGAGTTACTGCTTTATTCAAACACAAGTGAGACTGAGGCAGGTCTTGGAGAGCCCAGGAAAGGTTCTCTAGAGAACATCTCCAGGGCAGTGGACCTAGAGGAGGAGGGGGCAGGAAAAGCACAGTTGGTACGGTTCCCTTCATCTTCTGAAGACAGCCTTGGACCCAGAAGGGCCCTTCTCAGCCACGTGACCCAGAGAAGCCTGGAATGAGGGCAAACTCCTCAAGGGCCGCTGTTAGCTGGGCGCTGGGCACTCCCAGGAAGCAGAGGTGGATTAGGGGCTGCCAGAGCTGCACGGCAGAACCTCCAGAAGAGTTCCATTGTGCGTTGTTTGGGAGAAAATCTGCTTTTCTAGGGTGGAACTGTTCCCTTCCCTGTGCTGCTGACAAACCGGCCACTAATCAGGCAGATCCCGCAAATGTGGACCTGCCTCCAGTGACGGCCACACTGATCTCAGCAGTGGCGGTCAGCTGGGGAGAGATGGCCATCACCTTCCCCGAATGTCTGTGAGGGATGCTGAGCTGCGTGGTACCCACTGAGGGTGACCTTCCAGGTGCTGGAGACACCCCTGAATCCCCCCGGGCTCTGGGAACCCCTTTACGTCCCTCCACGTGTCAGGCCCGGCCTGCCCCGGACCTTTGCACACTGCTTCTCCCGTCTGGACCCCTTCTGCTCCCCTCTCCTCCCCTTGCCTCCCCGCTGGCTGTCGATCTCACCCTCCAGAGCCTGCCCGTGTCTGGAGCAGCCTTCCTGCACAACGAAATCCATCCTTCTGACAACATCTCGATTTACTCTTTAATATTTCATCATACATTAATTACTATTGATGCGTATTTGCGCAGCATCTAAACAGCTCACCACTGTCCTCTGCAGCTAGACCCACACCCCAAGGTAGGAGCTTAATAGATGTGTTCAGTGAATACATTAACAGAGGGAGCCATGGAGACGGAGCAGCAGGTGGGAACCACAAGAACCGTGATGTTCACGTCTGAGGCCGAGGCGGGTGCAGAACCAGGGAGAAAAGACAGACAGGACAGGGCTGAGGGGCCAGACCCGGGGAGTCAGGACGGTGAGCGGAGCCCTGCTCCGAGGAAACCCGGACGTGGAGCGACCCGTGCGCCTCCCGAGGGCCCACAGGTGATGCCGTATCCCCAACGGGCCCTTATGCTGGTCTGGCCACACCTTCCCATCACCTTATTTATCCAGAAATTCAGCCACAATTAGGCAACTCCCAGACTCCATGTAGAAGTGGCTTAAAGCACCCCAGCCACGTGCGTTTTCAGAACCCACGCCTCATGCGTCCACCAGCCACGCTAAGAGTGGGCACGTGGTTGGTTCGTGGAATAGTGCTGATGACCAATGGGGTGAAGGCGGTCCCCACGGGCTGGTGTGTGGTCACTCACAGGCATTTTCTGAGGCCTGGAGATGGGATGGAGGACCCGAAGGAGACCCATCGGGCACAGACAGCCCTTCACCTTGCTCCTCAGATGCCTGAGCTGCTGGGCATGTCAGGCCCAGGAGTCCAGGGCATCTGGATTTGGGGACACCAGCCCCTCCTCCCTTCTGTGCTGGAGACTGGGCTCTCAAGGCAGGCAGATCGCCACCCAGTGGAGTTGAAAACACTTAGAAGTTAAAGCCAACAGCCACGACACGGAAGTAACATAAATGTCCATCAACCGAGGAATGGATAAAGACGACGTGGTATATACACACACACACACACACACACACACACACACACAATGGAATATTACTCAGACATTAAAAAGAATGAAATAATGCCATTTGCATCAACATGAGCGGACCTAGAGATGATCGAACTGAGTGAAGTAAGTCAGAGCAAGAAAGACAATATCATATGATATCACTTATATGTGGAATCTAAAAAAGGGTACAAATGAATTTATCTGTAAAACAGAAATAGAGGCACAGATGTAGAAAAACACGGTTACAAAGGGGTGGGGGGGAGGGATAAACTGGGAGATTGGGACTGACATACACACACGACTACATATAAAATAGATAACTAGTAAGGAACTACTGTATAGCACAGGGAACTCTACTCAATACTCTGTAGTGACCTATATGGGAAAAGAATCTAAAAAGAGTGGATACATGAATATGTATAACTGATTCACTTTGCTGTACACCTGAAACTAACACACACTGTAAATCAACTCTATTCCAAAAAAAAAAAAAAGTTAAAGAAGGGAGAACTATTGGAGTAGCATCTTGTATTGACTGCATGTTCTTATTTTCTGTAGTCTTGATGTTCTGGCACGTGGGGCCTCGCTGACTGGGGAGAACCCACCACTGCCAGGGTGAGCCGGTGCTTAGGGGGAGTGGCCTTTCTTTTTTTTGAAAGAAGATGTTGTTGGTAGGAGTTTATTAATTAATTAATTTATTTTTGCTGTGTTGGGTCTTCGTTTCTGTGCGAGGGCTTTCTCTAGTTGCGGCAAGCGGGGGCCACTCTTTATCGCGGAGCGCGGGCCTCTCACTATCGCGGCCTCTCTTGTTGCGGAGCACAGGCTCCAGACGCGCAGGCTCAGTAGTTGTGGCTCACGGGCCTAGTTGCTCCGTGGCATGTGGGATCCTCCCAGACCAGGGCTCGAACCCGTGTCCCCTGCATTAGCAAGCAGATTCTCAACCACCTTTCATCTGCAAACAAACCAGTCCACAGCCCATACTGGGGAGCAAACTGTCCGCTGGTTCTTATAGTCCAGGAGGTACTATCCCCCTGCCTGATGATCCCAGGGGCAAGTACTAGAGAACTAGGGACCCCAGCGCCTGCTGAAATTCAAACCAGCCCATCCTAAGCCTGCTTACTCTGACTGCCCTTGCCTTTCCCATGGAAACCACAGTAAAGGTTCCTGTCCCCGCTCTCCCCTCACTCCTTCTGTCCCTGGGGCTTCCCTGCGGGGCTGCCGTGCCCCCTTCCTCTTGGGACCTGGGAGTAACCAACTGCCTCTTGTGTGGCGTCCTCTCCTGATCTGTCGGCCTCACCTCACCTGAATAACGATAAAACCTACATTTAAAGATACACCTCCTGGGCCTCCCTGGTGGTGCAGTGGTTGAGAGTCCGCCTGCCGATGCACGGGACACGAGTTCGTGCCCCGGTCCGGGAAGATCCCACATGCTGTGGAGCAGCTGGGCCCGTGAGCCATGGCCGCTGGGCCTGCGCGTCCGGAGCCTGTGCTCCGCAACGGGAGAGGCCACAGCAGTGAGAGGCCCGCGTACTGCAATAAATAAATAAATACACCTCCCACTAATATCTATAAAATGGATAACTACTAAGAACCTGCTGTATAAAAAAATAAATAAAATAAAATTTAAAAAAATACACCTCCCTATCATCTATACCAGGCCTTTTCTTTTTCTTTCTTTGCTCTGTACTGGCAGACATGAAACGGCTTCCCAATCTATATACACAGTGAATTATTTGTCAACAGAATTGCTGCAGGAAAAACACGCATTTGACTCTAACAGAGAATTTCTCAGAAGCCCTTGCAGAAGCGCACACATATGTGAATGGTCTCCCAAGGCCTCCCCTTTCCTGAGCACCAAGCACAGAGGAAGACAACCAGCCCCAGGCCCGAGAATTCAGCAGTCAGGGTCTTGTCCTCCGCTTCTTTCAGCCTCGCGTCCCCAGCAAAGCTGAACATTTCTAGGAGGAAAGGTCTTGGATTTGGTATTTGGATTATAGACGTGAAAGCCATAGGAAGGCTGAATGCAGGCTAGGCTGAGCCCTGGCAGTTTTATCACTTATTTGCTGTGCTTTTGTGAAATCACGAGAATCAGCTGATGTTCGTTACCTCTTTCAGCAAAGCATTTTGTCATCTGAGTCACCAGAACTCTCCCTGAATCTGCCTTGAGCCGTCCACCTCTTCCTCTCAGCAGCGCCCTTGGCCCTGGAGCCCCAGGTGCGCGCCGCGCCTCCACCCTGGGTTCCCTGTAGGCCCACCCACGCTGCAGCACATGGCTCCAGGGTGCCAATCACCCTGGACTCCACAGGCCATGCACAGGTCTGACTGGGGGCCTCCCTGGGAGGGGACACGCTCCCTCCTGGGGGTTACACCCTGGACCACCAGCATGATCAGGAGTCACCTGCAGAGGCCAGCAGTGCCAGGGCCATGGGCCGCAGAAGTACCAGAAGCATCTTGGCGCTCGGGTTCTCCAGAGGATTTGGACCGCGCACATTTTTCTTCTCAATCATTAACAACAAATTATGACCTGAGGACAGAATGCACCTTTTCCTTAAATGCCCCAGGTTCTCAATCTGGTCTGGATGCCGGAAGACCCAGCTGATGCCTTCTTGGGTGCCGAGGTCCCTGGGCCCTTAGGCCCACGCTGGTCCAGGTCCCGCTGGGAGGGTCTGGGTGACGAGTGGCAGTGACAAACCCAGCCAGGCTTTCCGGCCCCGAGGCGTCTCCATTACTTTCCAGGGTCGCTATGCGAGGTCCACCCCCTCTCACCAATCTCCTTTCTCCCTTATTTCTCTATCATTCCACCAGGCTCTGCGATCGTGTCCTACCGTCTTCAGACACGTTCAGACATCCTCAGTCCTGGAATCACAGACACACCGTGTCCGGGGTCAAGGCTCTCTGTCCAGAGCCGGGATCCCCCCAGGGGAAGCAGCTCCCCACACCACGCTTCCCGCTGGCAGCCCGCGAGCACTCACTTCACTCACCGTTTCCACCACCGTCGGGCCACCTTGTGGCGAGAACGGTCCTAGTCTGTCCCGCTGGGGGCAGGACAGGGAAGAAGGGACACGGAGAGCGACAGCCCAGCTGCCTGCCTGCCAGGTGGTGACTGGCTGACTCGCTGGTGATCCAGGGCGTCCTCTGGGAGAGGATGAATCCGGAAGTGCTTAACTGAGACTTTCCCAGGAAGCCCTTGCCTGGGCCCCTCCTTCCACCGGTCATCTACGGGGGCTGGTCCAGGACCCACCACGCAGCGTTTGGTGGCGGCCACATAGAGGAGAACAGGGCAGAGGAATGATGAGCTCCTCCAGCTCGGCTGAGGATGGGATGGACGGGAGGTGGTGAGCCAGGCCTCATTTGATTTCTAGCCCGGATGACCGCTCCCCTCCAAGGAGCACCGGTGAACGCTCTGCTCTGATCCCAAGCGCTTCTGCCTCTGACGCTACCGAGTCTGAAACCCCGACTCCTTGCAAACAAGGTGCTGCCTCTCCAGGGTTTTCTGTGCGGGCACAGAGAGAATGGGAGCCGGGGTTGGCGGCTCTGGGTGGGCACCGGGCCTGCGGAGGGGGTGGGGCACGGGCTCCAGTCCCAGCGCTGCCCTCACGACGCTGTGGCCCTCGGCAAGTCTCCAGCCCCCAGAGCCCAGCAGTGCTCTTCTCGAGACCCCCAGGGGCTTCATCTCACGCCCTGTGCCCACAAGACGGTGAGTAAACCAGCCTCTGTGCCTGTCCTCCCGCTGAGGGCTTAGCTCTGCTTCCTGCTGCCCAGCCACACTGGCCCCTTGGTGCTCCTGGACCGCCCCAGGGGTCTCCCTCCGCAGGGCCTGAGCCTCCCATCTGTCTGGAAGGACCTACCACAGGGGTCTGCACGGCCCACCCCTCCTGTCACTCAAGCCCTCCGCCCAGCCGGCCAACCCCTCGTCCTGCTTCTTCCTTGCTGGGCTCACCACTGCCCGGCGTCGCAAACGAAAACCCACTCGGCTGTCGAACAAGCCAGACACAGAGGAGGAATACCGGGTGATTCCACTGGTACAAGGAACCTGGAGCAGTAGGTCCACAGAGGCAGGAAGCTGGGGGGGTGCAGGGCTGGGGGGCAGACAGAACGGACAGTTGTTGTTCAACGGGTGCACAGGCTCGGCTGGGAATGCTGGACAATTCTGGAGATGAAGGTGGTGACGGCGGCTCTGCAGTGTGAAGGTGCTTCACGCCAGTGAACTGTACACTTAAAAATAAGATGGGGGCTTCACTGGTGGCGCAGTGGTTGAGGGTCCGCGTGCCAATGCAGGGGACACGGGTTCGTGCCCTGGCCCGGGAAGATCCCACATGCCGCGGAGCGGCTGGGCCCGTGAGCCATGGCCGCTGAGCCTGCGCGTCCGGAGCCTGTGCTCCGCAACGGGAGAGGCCACAACAGTGAGAGGCCCGCGTACCGCAAAAAAAAAAAAAAGATGGTAAATCTTACGTTCTATTTTACCACAATTTAGAAAACCACCTCAGTGGTTTGCCCTGGGAGGGCGGCCTGGTGTCTGTGCCCCCAGCGCTGGCACAGAGCAGCTCAGACACTGGTGGGACTGGCAGATTGTTTCTCATTGCTGAGTCTGAAGGTGGGTACCATGACTCCATTCTCCCTACTTCTCCGTATGCTTGAAATTTTCCATCATAAAAAGCTAAATACATATATTCGAATGAGTGACTGAATGAATACTGGGATCTCTCAAGTCCACCCCGATCTGGACACCAGAAGCCAGGCAGGCAGGTGGGCATCCAGAAGCAGCACGAAGACCATGAGGGGCCGGGCAGACAGCAGGGGTGGGGGGACACAGTGGGGGAGGCAGGATGGACAACAGCCTTGCCCGCTGCTTGAGGCAAAGAATGATCCATGCTTGCCCCAGTGGCACAGCCAGCCGAGGGCTCCGTTGGCATTAACAGGGGACAACAGACTGGGACAGGCAGTGCTGGGGTGACGAGTGACGCTGGGCAGGAGGAACTCTGGGGTTTTGTTCCAGAAGTGGTTGTGCATTCATCCCGAGGATGGCTAACAGGAGGAGGCGGCTCCATGCAAAGCAAGATTCGCCAGAGGCTCTGGTCTCCAGTGTCACCCAGACCCCGGCAGCTTGGGGAGAGAGTGCCACCGTCCTGACACACCCTCTGGCTTCCCGGCTCTAGCGGGCGGCCCTCAGAAGGGATCTCTTAAGACTCCAGGTAGCTTTTGTTTAATTACTCGCCGCTAACTGCAAAGGGGAGAAAAGCTGCTACAGTCAATTCTGTTATCTGATTAGCAAAATCCTTTCCTAATCTTACTTTTACCTTTTTATTACTATTGCCACGTGCTCTTTGTCCACATAATCTGGATCTCTGTTGGCCAAAGAGGCTGAAAGGAAAGGCTTCAGTCCAGATCGTCACTGGTCTACCCCACGGAGCACATTCACCTGCGGTGGGATGTGCTTTTCTCAGCTTTGAGGGGGAGCTGGGCGGGCGCGGAGCTCTGGGGCTGAAAGGGACAAGGTCTTCGTGAAACAGAACTTTCCAGGGCATTTTATCACAAGGCTTGAAGTGTTCAAGACTCCAGCCAGAGCCACTACTTCCAAACAAAAATGCCAGCCGCAAGCCAACATAAGTGGACTTGGTAATTGCCAATCTGCCAGGCCTTGATTCCCTCTCGTGGAGGTCCTGGCTGCTCAAGTGGCTACAGGGAAAGCTGTGTGTGCGTGTGTGTGCACGTGCGTGAGGAATGGCTCCACCTTGAACTGGACCAGAGGATACAGGGAGTGGTTCCCGGAAAAGACTGACGGGGCCACAGAAGCGGCCAAAGAGCACGTGGAATCATGCCACCGACCAGCGTTTGCTCGTTTTGGGAAAGACGGAGAATGAGTAAAGACAGACGTTCTTACAACCCTCGTGGAAGCTTGCTTAGGGGAAGAAGAGGCCTTCTCTGAAATACTTTTGGCTCCAGGAATAACTGCAGGAAGGAGAGGGAGATACTGGAAGGGAATTAGAAAAACAAAAACAAAAACAAAAAAACTCTAACAATGCTGCTGGAGAACCAGGAATAACCTTGGAGTGACACCGTTTCAATCCATTCCATAGCCAGCGATTCTGTAGTGAGAGCCTGTGATGCTTGGAGGCGTCAGGGTCAGAAGGACGGATGGAGCACTGCTTTGGGGACATGGTCCCTGTCCCGGAGAAGCCTGGAGGTCACCGAATAGGCAATGGGGATGGTTTTAGAGAGGGATGGTTATACAGGTCTTCCCGGTGGGGAAGGTGTAGGTGGCAGGCAGGGATTGGGAGGATGCTCGGTCCACAGTCTCAGGTTTTTTTCACTCGGCGTATCCATGGCCAGCACTGACTGAGGAGCCGGCACCTGACATGTGCCCCTGCTCTTTTTTTTTTTCGGTACACGGGCCTCTGACTGCTGTGGCCTCTCCCGTTGCGGAGCACAGGCTCCGGACACGCAGGCTCAGTGGCCATGGCTCACGGGCACAACCACTCCACGGCATGTGGGATCCTCCCGGACCCGGGCACGAACCCATGTCCCCTGCATCGGCAGGCGGACTCCCAACCACTGCACCACCAGGGAAGCCCTGCCCCTGCTCTTGACTGCTCTCCCACTGGGATTCCCACAAAAGGAAAATCAGGATACTTGGGCTGCTTCCCAAATCCCAGAGGAAGGTTCTGGAAGCAGCTCTGATTCTTCTGACCCTGCGGTCAGAGCTGGGCATTTGCATGTGAGCACTTGTGAAACCTGGTCGACATGCAAATATTATTTTTGATTTCAGAAGGAGACAGGATGACAGTCAGATTTTAAACACAAGGGGAGAAACCACGGGCAAATAATAGGCTTTTAATGATGGGCCCACCTGTGCCCATTAGCAAAAACAGACTTAGTTAAATAATAGGTTTGGATTTAATTCTATAGTAAATGAACGTTTATTACTTTATTATTTAAAAGAAGAGACTTCTTTTAAAACCAAATCTAATTAAGTCCAGGGAGTCTGTCATCCCCTACCCAGTCAGGCCAGGCATCGTGTTCCTCCAGAAATTCACCTTTGCACGCAACGCGATTAGATATTACTCTAGTTCCTTCACAAGAAAACTCCCTGAATTCCAGGGCTGCCGTCTCCTTTGCTTGTCTTCCCCGGGGTCATCGGCATCACACTAGGTCCACTAGAGCCTTCCAGAAGTAATTCCAGAAGTAGTCGGCAAGTTTTATATTTACCTTTTTCTTTTCTTACTACAGGCATTACCTTGGAGATAGTGCACGTTCGGTTTCCAACCCACTGCAATAAAGCGAGTATCGCAAAAAAGGGAACCACACGAATTTTTTCAGTTTCCCAGTGCATAGAAGAGTAATGTTTCCACTATCATGTAGCCTACTAAGTGTGCAATAAAATAGCATTATGTCTAAAAAACAATGTACATCCCTTAATTAAAAATAGTTTATTGCTAAAAAAATGCTAATCATCATCTGACAACACAGGGTTGCCACAAACCTTCAATTTGTAAAAAAACGCAATGAAATGAGGTATGCCTGTATTCTAGTTTTCACATACTGCCCAGATGTTTTGCCAAAGCCATTCCCCTACTACACATAACGAGTATTTTTTGCCAGGTACCATGTCGCATTCTACTCGAGGGACACAATCTACTGCACCCGTCAACTTTCCCCATCTTTGCTACCACCGGCCTGTGTGAGCAGGGCCCTGTTATTCCGTCTCACAACCGAGTGTTTAGGAATATCCCATGTCATACAAGCAGTAGCGTCCAGGGCAGGTGAACTCCGATTCTTAATAAAATGAAGTCGACCACCTCACTTTGGGTGGGCAGGCCCCAGCCAGGCCCCCGGGGAGCTCCGAATGCTTTGGAATCTCCCTGCCTGACTCCAGCCAGGGAAAGGCACCCCCACCCCCACGCAAACCCACAGGTCGCTGGAAATACTGAGTTGCAGGCGCTTCACCCCACATTCCAGCCACACTGGTCCCAACCCCCTGTACTGGGAGAAGCATTAGAAGGTCCCAGAAGCCAGGGAGACCACAGAGCAGGCTTCTCTCCCAGGGGACGCACATCAGGCAGGCGGTCTTCCCCCTCAGTTAACCCTTGACCTGCCTGATTACACAGCTATGGGGCCAAGGTGGGCAGGGGAACTCCTTCTCCCTGACCCCCAGCACTAGTTTTCTCTATACACGCACATTTCATTCTTAACAGCTGTAAATAATAGTTCCAATCCATTCTTACTTTTCCCCAGGCCTCTGGTTTTGCCTAAATGAATGACAGTCCAATTGATCACTAACCTCATTAGGGCAAGTTAGAGAAAACAGCCTCAGGAAAAGCACTGTTGGGCAGTTCATGAGAGCGGCAGGGCCGTCCATCAGGACACACTTGTCAATCTGTCCCTCTGGCTACCGGCTAACAATTACATCCTCACGCAGCTGTCACTTAGGAGGCTGTGCGCGCGCGCGTGCACACACACACACACACACACACACACACAGGCCCTGGGGACCAGCAGAGAACTGGGCAAAGGGCAGCGTCCTACCAAAAAGGCCATGGGGCTCCGACTGCCGCCGCGCGGTGCTTCGGTTTGGGTCCTTGTGTTTCTTGTTCCCCCTGAGGCTGCCGAACCGCTTCATGAGGAGCTGTGGCCACAGGAGCGGGGCCAGGTGAGCATGCCAGGACGCGCTGGAGCAGCGGCAGCCTCAGGTGGCCAGGGGCCAGGAGAGGCGCTGCATCAGCCGGCAGGTGTGGGCCCCGAGAGCTCAGAGATGCTGCGCGCGCTCCAGCCCCAGCCCGGGAGGCCAGGTGTCCTGGCCGGGGTCTCCAGCAAACGCAGGAGGGGCCACCCTCGGGGCCAGCAGCCGTGGGACAGGCCAGGCGGTCCCACCGCAGGGCTTCCTCCCCGAGGGACACTCGGCTATCTTCAGCTCTGCACCTCCAGCCCCGCAGCCAGAGCGGCCGCTGCCCTTAAGTAGGCAAGGAGCTCCTGGAAGCACACGCAGGGCCTGGCCGTGGGTCTGTTTATGTCGTTAAGGTCTGCCACGCACTCAGACGCTCAGGGCTTTTTCCTCCTTAAAATTAAAAAGGGAGGGAAGACGAAATAGGCAAAAGGAGGGCAGGCCTGCCAGTCATGTGCAGGTCTGCAGATGTCTCTTTAAAAAGACTGTAAAAGGAAACTACCCTGTCCAGACAATTCTTGGCACCAATTGGCCAGAGCACATTCCCATCATGACATGACATCACACAACTATTTTGATTCATGTGTTCCAGGGCTCCCCGGGGTCAGCAGGCTCCGGCTGCTTCTTGCTGGAGGAGCCACAGGTCCCTGGGCTGGAAATCGGTGAATCTATTTCAGCTCGTGGCTCCTTGAGTTGAAAGTCGCAAGACCACCTTTCAGGAGGGGACATGGGGTCCACTGGAATTCAACGGGAGGATCTTGAGCCCTGGACTTGCTAAGGATTGCAGAATGACAGAACCCAAAGAGATTTTAGAGGGGATCAAATCCAACCCCCTTCCATGACAGATGGGGAAACTGAGGCTCAGGAAGGGGGTGTGACTTCCTGTAACTAGTGGCCGAACCAGGACTAGAATTCTAACTTCCTTGACTCCTAAGCCAAACCCCTGATCTAATCAAACAAAAACCTTCTAGTATGTATGTGTTTTGCAACTAAAAACAAAACTTAAAAAAAAAAAGATACGGGAAAAAATTTTCAATTTCTTTTGCTGATATCTTCACTAGACTAAAGGGGAGTTACAGAAATCCACCACTAATTAGCTTTGTGACCTTGAGAAAGTTACTCCTTGTCTCTGGCCCCAGTTTCCCCTCTAAAGCAAGACGAGACCTGCTCATATTAGGATTTCATCTCCTTCCAGAAGTCTGAACGTCTAATGGCCGTTTGCCATGACTTTTCTTTCTGCTGGGACTGATGGAGATCCAGTGATCAAATCTTTGTAGCCAGGATGCATGAGCAAACAAAGGAAATGTGTCATGCCCTCAAGGATTTGAAAACGACTTGGAAAGACAAAGATAAACTGTTCTACTAATACTAACTACATAAAATAGTGATATGTGATCAATGGCCAGTGGCCAGCATGGACAAGTGTCATCAGCACAAATGGACGGAGAGGCAATTGCATGGCCCTGCTTGGAAAGGATAGCTTGAGTTGGCCTTGAGTGTTGGCAGGTCCAGAGAAAAGGAGAGAGGCCAGGCCACCACTGAGCCTGTAGATGAACCTAGTTTTCCAAAACAAGTCACAAAACCCACCTCCACCTGGGTCCTCCAGTACACTAGTGGATTATCTCTGTGTGAAAAACGGTAGCCCAGGAACTTCCCTGGTGGCGCAGTGGATAAGACTCCGCGCTCCCAAGGCAGGGGGCCCGGGTTGGATCCCTGATCGGGGAACTAGATCCCACATGCACGCCACAACTAAGAGTTCACATGCCACAACTAAGGAGCCGGCATATCGCAACTAAGGCCTGGTGCAACCAAAAAAAAAAAAAAAAAAAAGGTAGCCCCACTTACTGTGATTAAGCTCTGAAAAAGTCTAAGAAGGTAGGTGTTGGAGTTTCATATTTAGAATTCCTCTTTTTAAAAAATCAGTTCAGCTCTTAACAGAAATGGAAATATTCTCCTGATTTAAAAATAAAATAAAACAAAGCAGAACTTCCTTAGGAAAAATCGCGAAACAAGGATTCCAGTAAGAAAGGACCATGTTTGATTAAAAGGAAAATGAAAGGCTTTGTCTAAGCCAATGCAAGATTCTTGTACTTTATGACAAAGTAAGTAGAAAGGATAACATTTCAAAGTCTAGCGACTAAAAGAGAATGAGTTTAAATTCGTGTGGGAAATAAACAGCAACTTGGGCACGTCTGATGGTTCTGTACATAGTTTATAGGGCTGTTCACTCATCAAGTACTTATTAAACCTCTACCAAATGTGCAGGACAGTTGTTGATGGAGGGGATTAGTACTATGAATAATTCAAAGACATTCTTGTCCCCTAAGAACTATACTGTAATTAGTAAAATAATAGATCCCATTTGTGGAGTGCCTACCATACACCAGGTGAAGTGCTGGTCACCTCACAATTATGATTTTATTTCATCCTTCCCACAAACCTGGGGGGCAGGTACTATTAACACCATTTTGTTTAAAGTTGACTAACTCTCTGCGGGGCCGGAGTTCACTGCCGCTGCCCAGCTGTGGGCTCCATACGCTAAGGATTCATTCAACAGGAACATTCAGTGCCTTCGTAGAGGGGACTAGGACATGGCAGCTCAGGCAGGTGAAGAAAAGAACTACCTAGGTCATCTGGGGTCACTGTGCTGTTACTGAGATGGTAACAGCATATTCTGAAAAGACACGGGGGAGGTGGCCTGATTGAGCAAAAAGTCGTTTTGGGCGCAGAGCAGTTCTCTGTCCCACAGGGTGGATCCTGGGGAGATTTGGATGGAAGGAGGTGAGGTTAAGTGCAGCCCTAAGACAAGCTACAAGACGACATGATGACCTTAACAGTGGACACAAGGCTCCAAAGAGACACCGACATGTGCTTTGGACCTCACTCAAAATGTTCTTCCCGGGGTCAGCTTCAGCCAAGAGCAGAGAAGAAGGCTGGAGGTGACAGTGGACCTCAGGAGTGGAGACGCAGCTGCGTGCGGGAAATCCTGAGCAGGTACCCCGCCAGGGGGTGAGGCAGGGAGAGGGAGGCCTGATGCGTAGGGTCTGCCACTTTCTGTGGTGCAAACACTCCAACCTCGGTCCATTTCAGGGCACCAACGTGGCACAGATGGGCTTGCAAAATTCCCAGGCATTTTATAATCGGCCCTCTTACCACTGGGTCTCTCTGTTCGATTCACACATGCCTGAAATTCCTTAACTTGGGACAACACCTTTGCACCACTGAGATGCGTGCAGATGCACAGGGCAAGGCGACAGTCATGTTGCAGGTTGAGTGACCGAGGACACTTCCTTCAGCGCGTCTGACCAGCGGGCTGGGGGCAGTGGCCGCTCTCAGGAGGCCTAACCACCCCTTCTACGCGGCTTCTACCAGCTGATGGTCCCAAATGAACAAGAGGTGAAACTCCTTCACGCAGCTGTGATTCAGCTGGCAGGAATGGAATGCTTTCCACACTTGGGGATTTTTTTTTTTTTTTTAAGGGAAGAGCTGAAAAAGAAGGAACTAGCGGGTTCCAAGATGGAACGGTGTTTTAAAATGTATTTCTGGAGCCTACTTTACACATCACTCTCTTGGCTGGTGCTACACCCGGAAGCCTGGAATAGGTAGTGGGGGTAGCAGAAGCCTTTACGTCTTAGCACTTTCCCCCAGGCTGAGGGAACAAGGCTTCCCAGATCACTGCCTCGACACTAGGTCTACAGGATCTGGGGAGGGGCGGAATTTTAGGGAACTCAAATTGCCTTCTTTATCGTTTTTGTTGTTCTTCTTCTGGTTTTTCAACTATAAGACCACCCTGGAGAACTCGAAAAATAAAATGGTATTGAAGAATACTTCCTGGAGACACTGTATACTGTGAGCTTGTTTCATTTTTTAATTTCATGTGTTTCTTTTCTCCCCAGCCAGACTGAAAGCTCCCTGACAGCGGGGATCTGACCTGAGGGGAGAGATATAATCAGTACTTTCTGAACGACGACTTCGTAGAGGTGGCTCACAAGCAGGCAGGTAGGCCAGGGGACAGACGTGGGCTGTGCTCTGCGCTCTCTGGTTACCTTGGGGGCAGTGTATCCTGTCCCGGGGAGGGGGGGGCATTAGCTGACCGTCCAGGAGCCCAGGGAGGCTGTGCTAAGGGCTCCCCTGCCCTCCATCAGCCAAAGCTTTGCACTGACCCTAAGGGGTATCTTCTGGGCTCAGGCCCGCAGCATGACGATGGGGAATGGGCCCAGGTACCCGATCTTTCGGATTTTACCAGGTGTGTTGGCTTCTGCACATCTGGATACTGCAGCCTGGTCAAGAGCCAGATGTGGAGGTGACTGTCTATGAGATGGGCCTGCCGGGGGTGCGTGAGGGGGGAAGCAGGGGCGCTGAGGGGGCTGCAGACAGGTGTCCGCTCACCGCCGCTTCAGATGCGAGAACGGAACGCCCCACTGCCTGTGCGTGGCGCGCTGCATTTCTCCTGAGCTCTGACAGTTCCCCGGAGGCCCTGGTGACCCCAGATGCGGGTAAACCAGTTCAACCGCTGGCAGCTGTCGGCTGGTGATCCGGAGGCCTGTTCTCACAGCATGGGGTGGGGGACAGGCACTGAGCCAGGAGGCTACCGCTGGCCTCCTGCTAGACCCCCGGACTTGTCATCTGTCCGTGCGGACACCACAGTTGATGCCCAGCTTCTGTTGGTCCCTCCACCCGCCCCGTCCCCAGCATGTGCAGCAGGAGGCCCTGATGGCCGAGGACCCAGTGGCCGTGGAGACAGGCCCACTGTCCTCACATCAGAAGCCCAGGCTGGGCGGCCCACGGAACACCCCCAGGAGCAATCGTCCTTGAAGTCCACCCCGCCTCTGGATTTCCGTTTTTCACATAACAATCAAAGTGATAGTAATGGAAACACTTAAAGGCCCAAACCTCCCTTGTCACGGAAGCCTCTCTGACTGCTAGGGTCTGTGCTGCTGCAAAGAATCTCACCAAGATGGTGGCCAGAGGCCTGGATGAGAGAGAAGCGGCTGAGGCCCAGTGCAGACCTTCCCCGCTTCTCACCCCCGGCTCCAGACACACCCCTCAACTGCGTCCCAGCATCCAGGGCTGCCGGCCTGAGGAGGAGGCCGGGCTCCGTGCAGGCAGAACCAGGCGCCAGAGCAGGGCTGCCGGCAGGAGGGTGCATCCCGGTGTAGACCAGGGCCTTCTGTGTGTACTGAGTTTCCAGGCTCCTCCCAAAGCACTTTCCTTGGTTCTTCTCAACCAGGCTGTGAGGTAGGGAGGCCAGCCCTCACTATTCAGTTTAAGAGACAAAAGCAACGGAGGTTCAGAGAAGCAAAACGATTTGCCCGAGATCCCCGGGAGCCAGTGGCGGGGCTGCGCTGGCACCCCGGGTCGGCCGGTCCCCCATCCAGTGGCAGGTAGGACCCCAGGCTGCCTCTTCTGGGTTGGGATGTTGGAAAAGGAAATGAAGACACATCCACTGCAAACGCACTCAGTAACCTTTACAGATCATGTGACGGTACCTGAAAAGCACCAGACCCCTGAAAGGCCGCGAGCCAAACAAAACCCCATTATGTAAGACGCCTCGGGGTGGGGGGTGCTCAGAGCAGAGGGGGGCTGCGCACCCACTAGCGCAGATTTGCTGGTGCTCTCCTGCTGGTTGCAAAATACCGTGTTGGATTTCATGGAAAGTTCTAAAGGTCACCGTGGCACTTGACTCTGAGTGAGATCATGTGTCACCTCCTTGGGGCTTCCTCTCCTCTTCCCCAGAGCTGTTCATGAGGCCGTGGCTCCGAGGATGACAGTCCCCGACCGACTCAGGCACCCACACCCCTCCTCCACATCAGCGGCCCCCTTCCAGGTCACACACGCCTCCTGGCTCCTCCAGGAACTCTGGTGACAGGCGCTTTGAGTGACAAGAGGGTGATTTTTTTGGCAAAGATGAACCACCTCGGCTTGAAGAGTTCAACTCATACCAGTGACATCTAAACCCAGTGACAATAGGGGTATCTTAATTTTAAAAATATAGGAAAGTACAGAAAAAGCGGAAACCAATGGCAATAATTATTTGTAGCACGCCAAAGTGCAGCACCCCAAAAGTATGGAATCCCCAGCTATCCTTGAAACCTTCAGGGGCATCATGTGCCCCATGGAAGGACCCAGTGGGAACCTCATTTAATCTCTTCTCGTGGGCCCTGCAGCCCCTGGGGTCTCTCGCCAGGCCAAGGGCTCTGAAGGCGCCAAAGACAAGAGTTGATGAGATTTGCTCCTGACTCTAGCTTTCAGATGGCCCCAGGGTGAACCTCAGACTCAAGGCCACAGAGCAAGGGCTTTCAAACACTAGATTCCAAAGGGTCTAGAGGCTGAGCGTCTGGCTTTTCTGTTTACTTCTCCCTCTAAGTTATGTCTTAGAAAGGCCAGAGGGCCAGAGGAATGTGCAAAACCCCTGGCAAGGGGGAAGACCCATGAACTCACAGACTCGGCGGAAAGCCCGAGTGTGCTCCACTTGGGCCCTCATCTCCTGGGCAACCAAGCACTGTCTCCATTTTCTGGAATCCAGGGCTCCCAGGAGAACCCCAACTACTTTGGCATTTTCATCATTTGGAAACCACCAGTTTAGAACCACCAGCCTGAGTTGAAATTTGCCTGTGATCTGTTCCTTTTGAATAGTGAAATATATTCTCCAACAAGATGACACCCTGAAAGGTTTAAAAGACTTGAGTCAGACATAGCACCTCAAAGCGATACAGGTTCATTTATTGGCGTGTGATTCTGAGCTATGTCGTTTGTTCTTCCACATTTCTCCCATCGAAGAGATCATTACACAGCCTGAGCCCATTTTACAGAGGTTTTTGGGAATCAAACAAGATAAATTAGGAAAAATACCCTGTCAGCTGCAGAGCATCTTACACACAGACGGCATCATCAGGACCTTAAAGCAGCCCGGAGAGGGCCCCGTGTGCCTCAGAGGGCATCACCTGGAGAGTCCAGTTCTGAAGCCGCCCCCCCACCACCACCACCGTGGCTGGTGCAGGGCTTTCTGCCTGGGCCCTGCATCGGGGAGAGTGCGGGGGCACTTGGACTTGAACTGGGAGCACCACGTGTTTGCAGCTCCTCTTCCAGATCTCAACTGAGTCGGAGGTACTGGGACAGAACCCTGCTCTTGAGCCAAGACACTCAAAGCCCAAGCACTGCATTTCTTGAATGAAGAGCCCAGGGACTTGCCTCCTAATCATTTACTCTTTTCAACCATACACACCAAGAACCCTGGCATCTTAGCAGCAAGTTTCGAGGGAGGAGAGCCTGGGTTGCTATTCAGGGCAAAACACGGCTGCAGACCACGCAGCCGGTACATGGAAGGGGGCTCGCAGTAGGAGAGACCAGGAGCAGGTGCTCCGAAGTCCTTCAGCCCCTAAGTCTACAGACAACCTTCACATCTCAGCGGTGGCTGGATGCCCATCCTAGGGCAATCTGGTAAGGACCCTAGATCGTCTATAAAGAGTGAAATTATATTTAGTATCTCTTGAATAAGAAAACTGCAAAATGTTTGATGCACCTAACACTTGAAAAGATGCATGTTTGGGTGCTTAAAGGCTTAAGTTTCCGGGATCTAGAAAGTTAACTTCTGTAGCTGGTTCATCTCCTGAGGCTGACAAAATATAACAGAGATATTCTATAATTCAGATCGTTTGCTAATTCAGATTGGCTTTATCCCAAATGAATCAGCAGCTGTTACCATACTCACTGACATCACTCAAGTCAAATTCTGCCTAAGGCATCACTTGCCATGGGGGCGATACTGTCCCTAAGAGGGTGAAAATTGGTTCCTGGGGGCGGGAGGGAACATCCGCTTTTTATATATAAAGCACAGATACATACAGCACATAAATAGTATGTGGTATTTATGTTTTATTAAAATTGTAAGGGGACGATTAAAGAATGTCTAAAAAGACTCTTTAAGAGGTGATCAAAAGAAAAGGTTGGGGGCTTCCCTGGTGGCGCAGTGGTTGAGAGTCCGCCTGCCGATGCGGGGGACACGGGTTCGTGCCCCGGTCCAGGAAGATCCCACATGCCGCGGAGTGGCTGGGCCTGTGAGCCATGGCCGCTGAGCCTGCGCATCCGGAGCCTGTGCTCCGCAACGGGAGAGGCCACAACAGTAAGAGGCCCTCGTACCGCAAAAAAAAAAGAAAAGGTTGATTGATTTTTAAAAAAAGGAGAACGGAGGGAAATTGAGGAAGATGTGGGGAGTGAGTATTGTGATAAGACCACATGCAAGGTTTATCACTGACAAGCTGTACAATAGTTAAGAGGTACATAATTTAAAGAAGTCCCTTTTGGGTTTTGGAGGAGTGGGGCAGGGATCTTTCAATATTGGATCATTTTGTATTGCTTGATTTTTTTTTTAACCATGTGATTGAACTACTTCACTGAAAACCAAAATGTAAAAGGGAGAAAACAAACCACAAACAACAAAAACTCTAGTAAATGGTGATTAGTGTCTACAGCAGAAAAAAATCAGCAAAGCACATTCTCAATTGCTAAACTGCTTTAGCAAATGCTTAAAAAAAAAAAAGTCGAGGAACACTGTTGGAACTAGCAGCCTCGCCCACACCATCGGCTCTCATTTTATCCCAATCTTCCTTCAGGGATGACCTAAGAGAATTGGCTAATTCACCAATGTTCTAGAACCCAGCGTCCCGGCCTTTAGGCGACTTGGGGCTGGTCGAGGGTCCTCGGAGGGTCAGAGGGTGAGGAGGAGGGTGAAAGGTTCTCCTCATGGAGAGAGGCCCGTGAGCCAGAAAAGGAGGCCTTTCAGCCATCCCCTCTGGAGAGAAATGCTGGGAAGAAACTAGACTCACTGCAGTCAAGCAGGAGGACTTCCTGAGGGTCAGAAGATGAAACTCAGAAATGGATGTTCCAGAGAATTTGCTGTCTTTTCTCTCCCCTCCCTAGGGGCTTTTTTTTTTTTTTTTTTTTTTTTTTTTGCGGTACGCGGGCCTCTCACTGTTGTGGCCTCTCCCGTTGTGGAGCACAGGCTCCGGACGCGCAGGCTCAGCGGCCATGGCTCATGGGCCCAGCCGCTCCACGGCATGTGGGATCTTCCTGGACCGGGGCACGAACCCGTGTCCCCCGCATCGGCAGGCGGACTCTCAACCACTACGCCACCAGGGAAGCCCTCCCTAGAGGCTTTAAAGGAACTGTTAGACCCTGAGCCAGCCTTTCCTGATGTGGTGGCAGTGAGACAGTCCCCTCGTCCATTGGCCTGTCCTGGCCTCTCATCCTCCCAGGAGAGAGAGGTTCATTCCTCGGAATCAGTGACCTGTTCCCATCCTTCATGTCAACAAGTCTGAGTGTCTCCATGGGCCAGGTACTAAGGAGCAGAACATTAAGTATTTTTGGTCATCAAAGCCTTGCTGTCATCAAAATTAGAAACTTTTGTACATCAAAGGACACTATTAAGGGAGTGAAAAGACAACCCCCAGAAAGGGAGAAAGTATCTGCACATTATATACCTGATAAGTGCCTAGTGTCCAGAATATATAAAGAACTCCTACAATTCAACAACAAAAAAACAATGCACCCAGGGCTTCCCTGGTGGCACAGTGGTTAAGAATCCACCTGCCGGTGCAGGGGACACGGGTTCGAGCCCTGGTCTGGGAGGATCCCACATGCCGCGGAGCAACTAGGCCCATGAGCCACAACTACTGAGCCTGCACGTCTGGAGCCTGTGCTCCGCAACAAGAGAGGCTGCCATAGTGAGAGGCCTGCGCACCGTGATGAAGAGTGGCCCCTGCTCGCCACAACTGGAGGAAGCCCTCGCACAGAAATGAAGACCCAACACAGCAAAAATAAATAAATTAATTAATAAACTCCTACCCCTAACATCTTCTTTAAAAAAAAATGCACTTAAAAAACGAATAGACATTTTTCCCGAGAAGACATATATACAAATGGCCAATATGTACGTGAAAAGATGCTCAATGTCATTAGAGAAAACAAATCAAAACCACAATGAGATGCCACTTCACATCCACTAGGATGGCAATAATAATAACAGCAAATGGAAAATAACAAGTGCCGGAGGGGAGGTGGAGAAATGAAAACCCTCATACATCGCTGGTGGGAGTGTAAAACGGCGCAGCCACTGTGGAAGACAGTTTCACTGTTCCTCATTAAGTTAAACAGAGGATTACCAAATGACCCAGAAATTCCACTCCTAGGTATCTACCCAAGAGAACTGAAGACAGGTGTTTAAACAAAAAGCAGATAAGCCAGGAGCTGGGCGGAGGGCCGAGGGGAGAGTGACAGCTACTGGTATGAGGTTTCTGTTTGGGGTGATGAAAAAGTTCTGGAACACAAGAGTTAAATTAAACCATAACAGATACTAGAGGAAAATATAGGTGAATCCTACAACCTGGGTTTAGGGACAGGCCGTCTACTGACGCCTAAGTGCTCACTGTAGTGTTGAAGGACCATTTTCATGTCTCTTTGAGAATTGTCTTTTCATGTCTTTTGCCATATCACCTCACAGATATCATTCTTTTTTTTACAGCTATCTAATATTCCACTGTGTGGATGTACCTTCTTTATCTTATCCAACTACTCTCCTGTATGTATGCGTATTTCTAGTACATCTGCCAAGAAGGCTTAGAAGCCATGACATCTCAGTTGCAGTGAGCACACTTTGGATCTTATTTCTAAATACTTTTCACCACTGAAAGTAACAGGGGCTCTTTGGAGAAATGGCTGATTCAGGGACTGTGGCAGGGAAAGCACAAGATGAGGCAGGATGGTTTTGTTGCACCAGAAAATAAGAAGTGCCTACAGCATGCTGGGGGCAGACACGGGACACAGGGACCAGCCTGAAGGGGCTCCTGCTGGCCAACAGGACAATTTGAGCATCAAAACATGAAAATGACAGACTGAAACCTGCTGAATAAAATATAAACCCATGAGTATATACCTATATACATACATAGGGAGAAAAGGAAAATTTCTTCCTTAGTAGAAATTCCAACCAATCAACGTACAATTAGTGATAATATCAGAAAATCACCTTGGCAACCACCGTTGTAATAATTCAGGCAGAATAAATGACTGATGCTAAAACTAGCAAGTGAAAGCTTGATGAGAAAGAAGGTATTTAAATGATTCTAAAAGTAGCTCCCCATGAAATATTTATCGCTTATAAAGGGAAAAGTAATAACTTTCTCAACTGGGACAGACACCTCCCTCAACCAAGCAATAAGTTAGTGTCATCCAGGACGGGTCAGCGTGACATCGAGTGCTCCCCGCTGTGATGCCAGGACAGGACATCAGACGCACGGCCCTCCTGCCCAACCCGCTGACCTGAACCGAATTCCGAGCCAACGTCAGATGAACCCAGAGTGAAGGACGGTCTACACGGTAACTGGCCTGTGCAGTCTTGAAAAATGTCACAAAGACAGGATTGAAGGCGGCTCCAGATCAAGAGGGACCGAGGAGAAAGGACCACCAAACACAGCACGTGATGGGGGTTTCCTCTTCCAAAAATGTCACTGAGACACTTTGTGAACCGAGAATAAAGTCTGCAGCTTAGCGAACATGGTTGTATTCATGTTAATTTCCCAGTTTTGATAATTAAACCGTAGTGAGGAGAATGTCCCTGTTTTTATGAAATGTGCACTGAAGTACTTAGGGGTCAGGGGACATTATAACTGCAACTTCTTCTTGATGGTTCAGATTTCATATAAACACACACAAGTGTATGTGTACTGAGAAAGGGGGGGTGAATATAAGCAAATGTGGTAACAAAATGTTAACACTGGGGCATCTGGATGAAAGGTATGTGAGAATTCTTTGTACTATCTTTGCAACTTTTATGTAAGTTTGAAATTGTCAAAATAAAATCTTATTTTTAAAGAGGAATTAAGAAGTGGTCCAAGCAAGAATGCAGCGTTTGCTAGGATCTCCTTTTACTCCGTCCTGTGGTAGAATCATCGCCCAAGCAGCCCTTAGAGGACTAGAGAGCTCTACAATTTGCTGAGGGAAAGGAGATGTTTTTCTGTGGTTTCTCCCAAATAATAATAATAATTGCTGACCCCTGCAGCCCGGCCCAGCCTGGGGCCCACATCGGCTCCTTTGGGGTCGTCTGCGTGGTGGCCAGCAGAGGGCACTCTCCCCGGGGACCACACTGGGTGCCAGGCCACATAACTCTGCAATGTGTTGGCTGAACTTTTCAGGAAACTTGGATGCCACACATACTTTTCCTTTCTTTGTGCACAGGCAAGATGAGTCACGTTTTTCTGAAGTCTGCTCAGCCCCAGGATTCAGACCTGACCAGCTGCCCGGATGCAGAGGGCTCCGGCCTGGGCTGGGGAGGGCAGGGCCCAGCGCCCTCAGCCTCGGGACCAGGTGGTGGAGCACGGGCAAGCAGGGAGCACCTCCCTCAACCAGGCACAGGGCAGAACGCACATGACTCTGGATCGCATGACATTTGGGGACACACCCAGGGCCACTGGTACAAGTGGCCACGAGCAGCCCCAGCGGCCCACCTCCTCTCCCACTTCACGGGCTGCCTCACCCCGAGCCCAGAACCCGCCCTCCAGCCCCGAGCACCCGTTCGTCGGTTCAACCACTCTGTCCTGCCTTCCCTCAAACGGCCACTGACCACGGGACATGGGGGCAGGGGCAACGCCTGCAGCCACCTGCGACAGGAGTTGGTGCAGCTTCCCCAGCGGCATGCATGAGATGGAAACAGGTGGGATGCAATTCAGAGATGTTCTCGGGATCAACATCCACAACCAGGGAAGGAGAAGGAGTCGGCCAGGGGCGAAGGTGAGGGGACACACAGACCCAGCGAGGGCCCTACAGAAAGCTCGGGAGCGGGGACAACCCTGGGGGCCGTCGGAGGGGGGTTAGGGGCCAGTCCTTTACAGCTGCTCACTGACTAGCTGCGGGGCGCAGGCCGGCTCAGGAGGGGCCATGGCACTGCGACAGGTGGCTCTGTTAGTGGCACGGTCAGCAACTCGGGGACCAAGCCCCTCATTCCTGAGGCGGCTCTGCAAGCAGCACGGCATCCGTCACTAGGGTATTCGGAGCAGAAGGCCTGGAGGTGGGGCGAGTCTGGCGTCTTCCAGGACCAGGCGGGCAGGAGGCTGGGTGGTCATGACAGGCTGCGGTCAGAGCCAGCCAAAGGCCAGAGCGTGGAGGGGTGGCGAGACTTCAGATTTTAACTTGAGCGTGTTGGGGAGGCTCTGAAAGGTCGAAGAGGGGACAAGATGGCCAGATTTGTTCAAACAGAGGCCAATCCTGTTGGCCACCTGTTTGTTTGTTTTTTTAAAAAAAATAAATTTATTTATTTATTTTTGGCTGTGTTGGGTCTTCGTTGCTGCACGTGAGCTTTCTTGTTTTTAGTTGCAGCGAGTGGGGGCTACTTTTCGTTGCGGTGCGCAGGCCTCTCATTAAGGTGGCTTCTCTTGTTGCGGAGCATGGGCTCTAGGAGCGAGGTCTTCAGTAGTTGTGGCACGCGGGCTCAGTATTTGTGGCACACGGGCTTAGGTGCTCCACGGCATGTGGGCTCTTCCCGGACCAGGGCTCGAACCTGTGTCCCCTGCACTGGCAGGTGGATTCTTAACCACTGCGCCATCAGGGAAGCCCCGGCTGCCTGCTTTTATAAATAAAGATTTATTGGAACACAGTTTACATTTGTCTGTGGCTGAGTCATGGCAGCAGAGACCAGGTGGACCAGAAATCCAAAAACATCTACCACCTGGCCTTTTATAGGAAGAGTCTGCCCACCCTGCTTTAAAAGACCCCCCTCCTGGCTTCCCTGGTGGCGCAGTGGTTGAGAGTCTGCCTGCCGATGCAGGGGACACGGGTTCGTGCCCCAGTCTGGGAAGATCCCACATGCCACGGAGCGGCTGGGCCCATGAGCCATGGCCGCTGAGCCTGCGCATGCGGAGCCTGTGCTCTGCAACGGGAGAGGCCACAACAGTGAGAGGCCCGCGTACCGCAAAATAAAAAAAAACAAATAAGTAAAATAAAAGACCCCCCTCCTTGCATCACCTCCCAGGCAGCAAGGTGGCTCCCAAGGGGTCTGAGAGCCCTGAGACCTTCTGCAGCTCTCACCTCCACGTTTGCAGCATTCAGCTTCTTGGTTGAGTACGCATCTTTTGCACTAGTGATAAATGGCTGTGCATCACCTGTATGTGCCCAGAGGCTAGTCCAGGGGGCTGCCAGGCCCCCCAGGCAGGAGCCATAGGCCTCGGGATCCTGCCTGTATCAGGATTGGCATCCCCACCTCCCCCCCATACTGCCCCCCCGAACCTCGCACCGGGGTCCCGTGTGAGCCATGCCGTCTCTGCATCTCACACTATGTTCATCAGGGGAGGACAGCCACACAGACCAAGAGTCCCAAAGACACGCTGATTTATAGAAGAAGAAAATGTGCGGAAGGAAAGAAAGTCAGGTCCAGGCCAGAGGACCGGTGAGTGGGCCAGCTAGAAAGGTGCAGAGTGCAAAGGGTGAGTGACATCTGCTGGGGAGAAGCAGGAGGCTGCCTGTCCTAGCGTGGGACTGGGGGTGGGGGGAGAGATTTAGGGGGTTCCCGCGTGTGGTGGGGTGAAATTCCCTGCTGGCCACCCACGCGCAGCTTCTAGGAAGCGGTCAGGTCACATTTTCTCCCAGTGCATCTCCTCCCAGGGGCCTCTCCACCTCCCCGGCCCCGGGGCCTTCTCCAGAGCAGGAGCAGACGTGTGCGGGTATGAAAACGGCGCTCAACGAGCATCACACACAGGGATCTGCACGTGACAGAATCTGTGGGCTGGGCCGGACGTCAAGGACGTCCTTCTGGAGCCGATTCCTGTACATGGAGTTGCCCTAAGAGCCTCTGCTTCTGGTGCCCTGAAAAAGGTTTCCTGTCACCGTGGTGCTGCGGGGGAAGGGGTGCCTGGACGGGTGTGCTCTTGCATCCCAGGCACCAGGGCACATGCATCACCCAGTGGCATTCACGGGGGCTGGCACCTTGCTGTTGGCCCCCATTCCCACTCCTCACCTGCCCCTGCCCTGCTTGGCACACAGGGGGCTGACCCTGCAGCTGCGGTGCCCGGGTTCCCCTCTTGGCTGGCCTCTGGCTGGGGGGAGGGCCTGGCCTTGCACAGCATCTCTGGCCCCCCAATACTGCCAGACAGACAGCTCCCACTGGGTCACCCCTGCGTGTGCCCCTCCACCGCCTCCCCCATGCCCCGCTGCCCTCCTCCTCCTTTCCCACCACGGACACGGGGGTTGGCACCCGTCCCCGGCTGGCCTCCCTCTCCTGCTTGGCTTCTCAGATCCTCCCTCACCTTTAGAACCATATCACCACTCAGTTCCACCTGTTTTAAATAGTCAGAGTGGTTCCATCCTGCTGGTCACAGAAACGGCCTCCTTACACGAGAAGACTGGTGTCAGCGTGGCAGTTCTGCAGGGTCACCAGCCTCGATGTCCAGACCCAAGTGCTGGGGACTAAATCACTGAGTCTGACCCTGCTCCAGACTCCGGCGGACGGGCCCTGTCGAGGCCCACAGGCTGCGCTGTGGCCCCGGTCCAGTCCCGGGGTGAGTAGAGGCAGGAGGTCCTCGTCCCGGGGTGCCCTTGGCATGTGAATTGAAGACTTGGAGGCTCCTAATTAAAATCTTAAAAGCCCAAGTCCATTCCTCCACACGCAGTACAAAACCCTTGGCACGTGATGGGAAAGCAGACTTTTATCTGAAAAATGAACTTCAGTTGCTGGGAGAGACAAGAAGAGCTGTCTGCGATCTAACACGGAGATAGTGTGAAAGGAGGGAAGTGTAACCAGTTCAGTAAACCTCGCTGGGAAACTCATTCGCGTTTCAAGCAGCTCTCATTACATCCTCTGCTCAGACCCACAGCCAGGGAGGGGTTTAAAGAACCGAGATGTAAATGACCTAGCCCAGAATCATAGTCATTTGCGATGGAATGTCAGTATTTTAATTTAACTACGAACAGAAAATTAAATATATTTGGGGTGTTCAAAGTACACATGACCTCGGTCACGGTTGTGAGTTGGTCTTAGCAACAGTTCAAATGTCCACCGTTCCTCGTCCCTTGCAAAGTCCCGGCGCCTCTTTCCACCACCCCACTGATTCTCCGTGCCCTGAGGTTCCCAGCCGGACTCTCTCCGCAGGCGTTCCCAAGCCCATCAGGCTGTTTATGACCATCTAGGGTGGAATTTTCCAAAGAGCAATCACACACCCCACGCCTGCCCCATCGTGCAACCAAGTGTGTGGGTCAGATAAAGCGAGCTCTTCCAACCAACGAGAATCGAATTGAAAATAGCACACACAGGCCAGGGTAAATACTGTTTCATGAGAAATGGCTGGATTACGACATACAACGCATTTCTGACCGTGGGCTGCAGTCAAAGAAGTTTCGGGTCACCACTGCAGTGATGCTTCGCGGCCTCATGTGAATGCCCCGTGCTGTACGTTTCCCTCGCCGGGCTGCTGCAACTCCCCAGATCGCAGGGTACGTGCAGCATCTTCTCCTCTTGGCCTGTCCTACAGATACCACACGGTCGTGACTGAGAGTAGCCCTTGGTGTCATCAGAGTAGGTTGCTGTCCAAGTCAGCGATTTTCAACACTGTTTTTTCTAGTAGGACAAAGAGAACGTCCTAGTGCCCAGTGGGGCTGACTTCTGTCAGCAGCGATCGCTCGGGGCGGACAGCTGTCCAAGTAGGACAAGATGCCAGTTCTTGCTCAGCTAGCAAAATACCACCGTCTCACCCCAGGAGCCAACACCGCATGATCGTGGGTTCTGGGAAGCCCACCGCTTCCAAGAGAAAGCATCTATCACATCTTTTTTTTTTTAAGAATCGCTATTAACTTTTATTTTATTTTACTTTATTTTGGCCGCACCAAGGTATGCGGGATCTTAGCTCCCTGATCAGGGATCGAACCCATGCCCCCTGCAGTGGAAGCTCGGAGTCCTAACCACTGGACCACCAGGAATTCCCTTGCATCTGGTTCTGATGTTAGAAGCTCCTTCTTATTTATATGCTTATATGTGTCAACTACCCCCAGAGGATGTAGCCCTGAACTTCTAAAATGTACATCTTAGTTGGAATACCTTTGCCAGAACCTTCCCTGAGAGTTGGTTTGGGTCTGAGGGTGGCAGGAAAAGGGCACTGCAGCTCTTGGACCAGGAGCCCATGGAGGAAGAGGACGGAAAAAGAAGCTCCAGGGTCCTCGGAATAACCCGCCGCTTTCCCACGTGATGCGGGCCAGCCCTTGTCTTGCCGGTGAGGATGGCGTCCATCCTTCATCCAGACCCATGGGCACATCCAGGCTCATTCTCAGCCCAGACCCGGTGCCCTTCCCAGGCAGGGAGACCATCCAGGGACCTCGTGTTGCTAGGTTCTGCCTGGCACTGGGGAGGAAGAGCATGGAAGTAAGAGGGAAGCGCGTGAAGAGCCAGACACACGGTTTTCTCAGAGACAGAAGGTGACAGGAGCGTATCACAAGGGGACACCTACTGGGCAGAAACTTAAAATAAGTTACATCTGAGAGCTCTGGCAGGTCGCTCAAGGCAAGAATAAATCAGGCAAGGCTTTCTGGAGAACGCAGGGCGAGAGGAGGTCTCAGAGGAGGTGGGAGGCCGTCGTAACTGCTCCCCAGGTCTATTTCAGTGGCCCCGGCTGGTCCCCTACTTCTGCGTCCACCATCTCTCTCTGTACAGTAGCCAGACTAATCCCTCCCAAGAGCAAGTCACTCCCTCACCAGCACTTTCCGATGGCTCCCTGGATCGCTCAGTGAGACCCTGGGATCCTGTAAGCCCCACCCGAGCCCTGTGACCACCCCTCCATCTCCCTCCCCACTTGGCTCCAGCCATGCTGGCTGCTCCCTGAAGGCCTGGAGGCTGTCCCTGCCTCAGGACATCTGCACTGCTCTCCCCTCTGCCAGGCACGCCCTGTCCCACACCCCTGCCCGGCCACACCTGGCTCCATCCCGTGCCTGCTCAGATGCCTCCGAATCAGCTTTCCTGATGGTCCTGCGTTAAAGCGCACCCCTCCAACCCTCATCCCTTCCCCTTCGTTTTTCTTGGAGCCGCACAGCGGTTCTGTCTCTCATCGCCTCCCCTCCCCCCCGGCCAGCAGAATGCAGTCCCACAAGGGCAGAGGCTCAGCGGTTCGAGGCTGTGTCCCCAGTACCCAGGATCACAGCAGGCTCCCATTAAGCACCCACTGGACGAATGTTCCCCTTTAAAAGGCTGCGTCAGGCTGGTCAGGGGTGAGGCCCGCCCGCCTGCTCCGTAGTCCAGGGCACTGAAGGTGAACATGGAGACCCAGGCAGGGACAGCGGGTCCTGCCTTGTCCCCCGGGCAGGCTCAGCACATGGGGCTATATCGCCCTCTAGCGGTCACTCGGCCGCAAAGCCAGAGAAGCCCCCGGAGTTTCGAGGGGCCGGTTTCCAGGGCCCGGGGGACGCAGAGCTGCTCGCTCACCCGCACACCTTCCTGTGGGCAATCAGATTCAAACTCACATTCAGAACAGAAGGGTGGAAGGGGGACACATATCAACTCGTCATGAATGTGGGAGAGATTTAACGCGGACATCCTGCCTCTGCTCTGTGGTTCCTGGTGGACCAGCTGCCCCAGGACTTTGCACAGAGTGGGGACGGCCACCCCTTTAGAGCCTCAAGTCGTCGAAGGCTAGGTGGCAGCTTTTCAAAAGTAAGCAAACAAACAAAAAAGAAACCAAGTGGAAGGTGAATTTACAGGAGGCAGAACTCAGACCTAAGACCTCACCAAAAGGTGGCCTGATAAGCTTGCTTGCTTATTTACTTGGTTGAGGGAGAGTTTTGGAGGAAATGGCTGGGGACTGGCATCCCTGATGAGGCTTTTAGCTCATCTGCACTTTGCATTTCCTCCCCACGACCCCTCCTCTGGCTCAGTCGTGCTCACCTAACAGAGAAGACTCGCTGGCCACTGCCCTGCCCGGCCCCAGACCGCCCTGCCCCCATCTGTCCCTTTACCTGCTCTGTTTCCCCTGATAGCACGGGGGTGGGGGGGTTAAAGTCTGTCTGTGCTCCAGTCCTCCCCCCACCCAGCCCTGGGTCTGGAATATTCCAGATTAGTTCTTCCAGTTTTGCCTTAATCGCGCCATCCGAAGGAACGTCACCTCTGTCACCAAGGAGATGTGTAAATTAGTTAGGATGCTTTAACGGCATTATAACAGAAACAGAAACATATAACTTAAAAGAGACTAAACTACCAGGACGTTTATTCCCTAAAATAATGAGCTCCGTGATGCCAGCTCCAGCAAGATCACCTTCCTACCTGTGTGTCCCGCCATCCTCTGTGCTGGCCATGGTCACAAGATGGACAATGTGCCCCGGAAACCATGGCCTCACACCACAGACAGAGGAAGGGGGGGGGATCAGTCCTCCAGCGGCGCCTCTTTCTGTTGAGGGGGAGGCACCTTTTCTCTGATCCCTCGCAGAGTTCCTCTTATGTTTTGCTGGTTCACCCTGAGGCCAGTGAAGCGGAAGCCAGGCATGTCCCCACATGGGGAAGGGGCATTAGATCATCTATATAACTCATGCCCAGGGGCTGGGCCCTGGGTAAAGCCAGGTTCTGTCATGAAGAAAGAGGGGGAGTGGCTGCCGGGCGGCCGTCAGAGCCTCCTGGTGAGGGACAGACCGTGCACACAGATCCGTGTAATGAACTCGGGGAAAGAAAGCCAAGGGACGGGGTTTGGGGGCAGAAAAGACAAAAGGAGGGCGCTGCACACGGCAGCGGAGGGCAGCACGGCCACCTGTCTGCCTCTCCGGAGCTGAAGACGGACGACCTCTGTACCCGGCAGGAGACACTCCTAAGGATGGGCCCAGAGGATGCAGGGCTCAGGTACGTGACAGCACTGACACCGCGGAGCACCGCACTCTAAAACACACACATGTGCGCAGGGACCAGCTGGGCACAGAAAGACGGCACTGGTGGCTCCCCAGGGCCCCGCACAGGAGCCACAACTCAGGGAGGTCAGAGGGCAGGTCAACTCTTCTCAGGAGCAAACTCCAGGGCGTCCTCGGGAAAGGGGTGAGTCCAGCTTTGCTGAGCACCCACCGCGTTCGGGGCAGAGCAGCTCCCACGTGTCTATTCGCTACTGAGCTCCGGGACGTAGAGCAAGTCCCTCCCTGCCTGGGGACAAACAGCTGCCTTGCGGGGAGGCCGGAGGCCAATGCCGGCTCTGGGCTTGCAGAGCGGACCTGAGCCCCAACGCCGAGCCCCCGGGAACCTGTGGGAGCCGCAGGGAAGGCACGACACCTGGGCTTCACGGCACAAACAGGAAACTGAGATGCATACGAGTCCCCGAATCCCCCAGAGAGGCTGGAGGGCTGACTCGGGGGGATGGCAGTTCTGGGGGTTCAGATGGCCTCGTTGGGGCCATGAGGACAGATGGGACGTGTCCCCCCAGAGCCAAACCCCAGCAGTAGAGTGGAGAACAGAAGCCATCACAGAGATGGACACCAGCTCATGCCCCTGCCCCGTCACACCTGCCCGTGCATCATCTCTGCTCCACCTATAAATGCGCCCAGGTCTCTCCTACCTTGAAGCAAACAAGGCAAAGCCTTAGCTTCCATTTACGTCTGTGCACCCACTTGCTGCCCGTCCCCCTGCCTCTGTCGGGATGGGCCCACTTTTGCCACAGTGAGAAATGAGCCTTGGGTCCTCAGTAGTGTGACCTCAAAAGGGACTGTGCTCAGGGCACAGCCCCGCCACACGGAAGGCAGCGGGCCCGGCCGCCTTCCCTACGAGGCCCCAGATGCGGCTGCTTACCTCCTGCACTTGCACCACCTCGGCTTTCTCTGCCTCTTGCCTCCAGCCCGCAGCTGCACACGAAAGACCTCTGATCTGCCCGGAACCGTCTTAGGCAGAAGCCCTGAACTCTCACTCCCTTGGGTGGAAAGCTCATCACGTGGTCCCAGCGCGGCCTCAGGGAGGGGCTGGGAGGGGCCGGGAGGCCAGGCTGTGGATGAGCTCGGAGACCCCACCACACGCTTGCTCCCTTCCCTTCTGGCCCAAACGCTGTAAAAGAAGGCCAGTCTCTCTGACTCCCGGCCTCCCACTCAGTCCTCAGACCCTGATACGGCTACCCGACCGGCTCTCTCTAAAATCACCAGTGATTTCGAGGTCACATGTTGAGAAACTGGCAGCAGCTGGATGGCCTCACAGCCGGCCTTCTCTCCCCATCTGGGAAGAGTGGGGGGCATCTGAGCCACACAGCACCCTCCCTCACTGACCGTACTCTAGCAATGGACACAGATCACAGGCCAAGCTTGCTCCATGGATCTCAGCCTCCCATCTGTTAAACGGCATCACATTCCCACGGAAGGTCCCTGTATCGGTTTCCTGCTGCTGCCTGTACCAGGGCACCACAAACCAGGTACATCAGAAATGGGTCCCTCACAGTCTGAAATCGGGGTGTCAGCAGGGCCGTGCCCCTTCCTCGCCTCTTCCGGCTTCTGGTGGCTGCTGGCAAACCCTAGGGTTGCAGACCCATCACGCCAGTCTCTACCTCTGTCGTCACGTGATGCTCTCCCTGTGTGTCTCTGTCTTCCCATCACCATCTTCTCATAAAACACCAGTCAGGGCTTCCCTGGTGGCGCAGTGGTTGAGAATCTGTCTGCTAATGCAGGGGACACGGGTTCGAGCCCTGGTCTGGGAAGATCCCACATGCCGCAGAGCAACTGGGCCCGTGAGCCACAACTACTGAGCCTGCGCGTCTGGAGCCTGTGCTCCTCAACGAGAGAGGCCACAACAGTGACAGGCCCGCGCACCGCGATGAAGAGTGGCCCCTGCTTGCCGCAACTAGAGAAAGCCCTCGCACAGAAACGAAGACCCAACACAGCCAAAAATAAAAATAAATAAATTAAAAGAAGGCTCAACGTTAAAAACAAAACAAAACACCAGTCATAATGGGTTAGGCGCCCACCCTACTCTAGTGTGACTTTATCTTAACTAATTACACCATCAATAAGTTCATTTTCAGATAAGGTCACAATCAAGAGATGCTGAGGGTTAGGACTTCAACATATCTTTGTTGAGGGGACACAATTAAACCCATAACAGTTATTAGAAGGATGAAATGAAACGGTGTGTCTTTATTTTTTTTTTTGCGGTACGCGGGCCTCCCAGTGCCATGGTCTCTCCCGTTGCGGAGCACAGGCTCCGGACGCGCAGGCTCAGCGGCCACGGCTCACGGGCCCAGCTGCTCCGCGGCATGTGGGATCTTCCCGGACTGGGGCACGAACCCGCGGCCCCTGCATCGGCAGGCGGACTCTCAACCACTGCGCCACCAGGGAAGCCCCCAGTGTGTCTTTATAATCCACCTAACATTGTCTGAAATCAGTTCTTCATCTTGCTCAATTCCCCAACAAGCCCCGGCCTGATAAGTTGCCTTGAATTCCTACATGACCCCGGCATTCCTGACCCGCTAACTTGATGCTGACTGCGACCTTGTGGGCTGGGATCAGGTGCCTTCCTAACACTGGAGGACGATTCTTTCCATAATGGTCTGAGTGTCTGGTGTGTGCAGAGCCTACGGGGAGCCAATGCACCTGCAGGAACTGTACCGAACAGCAATTTCACACTCAACTTCACCTCCTTCTGTGACGCCCCGTGAGTAGCCGTATGGTGGCAAACCCCAACAGACCGCCCAGCCTACACCAACGTCTTCTGGAAAGAACAGAGGTTCCGTCATCACCTCTCACACAAGCTCCGCGCCGGGGCGGGGAGGGGGAGAAGCGGCGGGCCTAACCCCGGAAGGCTTTGTTCTCCAATATCACTCAGGCAAACAACAGCATGTGTCAAAATCCATCTCCTTTTTCTGGGGGCGGGAAGGAGCTTGCAGGAAAGCTCTTGTCAACAGCAGACCTTCTGGAGGAAGTGATGGTGGGTGGGACACTGGGAGGGGGGATGGGGGAGGGGGGAAGTGAGGCCCACACGAAACACACTTTCTAGAAAACCGTCTCCTCCTCCCAGGGTCAGGAATTTTCACCCTTTAGGTGGTTTGCATTTGACTCTCTTCTAAGCCAGGTCTCTGTGGGTTGTCTGAGGGCAGTGTTGGAGCAGCTGCAGCCCAGATGCTTGCTAACACCCATCTGTAGCATCCCAGGACCAGGACCAGGAGCGGAGCCTCTGCTGGACACAGATTCTGAGATGAAACAGTCACAGGGGAAGGAAAGGGCCCAGGATTCCCCTGAGAACCTCAGGCTGACCAGAGAGCCGGTGGACTGGCTTAGAATAGCGTTTGGCCAGTGGTGCCCCAGGGCGGCCAGGCCTGTCAGAGAGATGGAAAAGCTCCTGCACTGGGTGGGTGATAGCCACGGCCAGAGACCTCCTGCCCTTCCTGAGATGTCCAGCCCACTATCCAGCAAAACGGTTACCCTAAAAGGTAACCCACAGGACAAGGTGCCTCTAGTGCTAAAGTCGGGACCCCCCTCTGTCCCCAGGGGTCTGGTGCTGGGCCTTATTTTGAGTATCATCAGGTTAGACAGCCATGGAGGAGAAGAGACAGACCTGTGTGGGCACTGATGCCTCAGTGTATTCAGCAAGTCAAGGGTCAACCCTACGGAGCCACACTGGGACGGGCAGGGTATCCTGCAGTCCTCCCTGGCCTGACTCTGCTCACTGGGACGCAGAGGGAGAAAAAGAGGACGAAGGATCTAAGCTGAAAACATATTCTCTATTAAAGTGTTTTACCCTCCACACTCCACTAGGAGTCGAAGCAGAAAAACCACTAACTGTCTCCAAACCTCACTGTGTGGTTGGCGAGGTCATGTCAGAAGGACACTCACTGCTTCGTACCGAGGGCAGAGGGAGGTGAGCTAGCTGCTGCGGCCCAAACGGTGAGCTGAGCTGAAGGTGGAGCCCCGGTCGGCCTTGGGCACTGTGGTTAAGTCTGTGCCACACCTCCGCCCAGACTCACGGCTGTGCATTTCTACCAACGCAGCTTCATCTCAACTTCTGACCCCAAACATTACTGGCCCGAAGAGATCTTTTAACAAAAAGAAAATCTGACTTCCAAAGACCAAAACTTCCTGTCACCAAGAATATTAAAGAATAGATATGGCTCTGAAGGCAATTCTCTAAGAAGACTTTCAAAAATAGGAGACATTATTGTTCCTCATCATGGAAGGAAGAATAAATGGTCCAGAGTTTGCACAGAGATGAGCTTCCTCCCCGTCTTGCCATGCCCAAGGGGCCCAGATTAGGGGGGACCGGCCTGGTCCTCTTTCACATCAGCCATACCCCAGCCCCGCTGCACGAATCACCGCCTGACCACATTTTCACGCTCGCAGCGCTCTTCCAGGAAGGAAGGAAACTGCACCCGATGTACCTGAGGGCTTGTGCTTACTCGGAGCCTGAGTCACTAGGGCTTCTGATGTTCCATTTCACAGCTAGAAAATCATTCTTTGGGACTAAGCCAAAACAAGGTCTTTGCTTCTGAGGGTAATGTAAATGCTCCCGAGAGAAACATCTCCCTTTGAGCAAGATGTGTACTTTTCTGTCCTCCCAGAAGTCTGAATAGGAGCCTGGGAGAGAAAATCTTGACCCCCCGGCAGAAGAAGAAAATTCTACAAATGTCCGGGAAGCTGAAATCTGGGATAAGTTAAAATGACTAACCTTGACGTGTTCGTCGGGTGAGAGAATTGACATGTTCTCAGTTCCCTGTCAAGCAAGGCTGTACACAGACCCTGTGAACCTTGCCCAGTTCCAGAAGCATATTCAAGAAAGTCCAAGTTATGTTCTTGAAATTCACAGGCTGCCTCATTCCACAGAGGAATTAAGGTACTTTACAAGGGGATACAGGACACACCTGGATACTCTAGGTTAACAGCAGGCAGAACTGACGCCCTGACAGGCCGCCCCTCCGCCATGGGGCACGTGACCTGGGGAGGAGGGTCCCACGTGTACAGACCACCTGAAACCATCCACCTGGCTGGGCCCACACCCGTGGCCACCCCGTGGCTTCCCTGGCTGCAGCTGGAGGATGATCTGAGCGCTCCCAGCCATTCCTGTACTGAGTTTATTCCAGGAGAGAGCAGGCCCTGCGCCAGCGGAGGCCGGGAGGAAGGTCCTGGGGACCCTGAACTCAGGGGAGGCCCTCCCGCCTGTGTCCATGGCTGCTAGACGGCACTGGGAAAGCACGGACTCCCTGGAAGCACCGAGCAGGACAAGTGCTGGTTTGTGCAGGCACAGGGCTTGTAGGGGCCTGAGCGGGAGGATGGAAGGGGGTATCAGACAGGCCTGTCAGGAGCCACATGGGGTCTGATGCTAACCCTCTCGGGGGGAAAGGATGAGGCCTGGTGGTGGGCGGACGTCCATGAAAACTTGGAGCAGCTTGAGGGTTGGACGCAGCAGGAATCGGGTGTGAGGTGCGGGCGCCCTCTCGTGTGAAGGTCGGGGGGAAACCTCTGCTGGTGGAGCCCCCGACTTTGGCTGGGGAAGGAGCTTTCATTCCTTTGTTTATTTTTCTGAGCTTTACTGCATTTATCCAGCCTGCAAGGATGGGCAATGCCTTGTATTCAGAGCTTGAGGAAGCCTTGCACAGTAGGGTACTGCGGGTAAAAGCGGACACCACATGAGTTCAAATCCTGGTTCTGCTACTTAGCAGCAGTGTGGCCTTTGCTCAGTGACTTAGCCCCTCTGGGCCTCCGTTTCTACTTTGACGAAAATGGTCAAAATCTGACGTCATGGAGTTTTTATGCAGATTAAAATAACGATCGACGATAATACATTAGGGAAACTTACATTTTAAGTGCAGACTCCTGGAACTCCAGTACAGAGCCCGCCCGTTTAGGCGGCAGGAGAAGCCACTGGAGGTAACGGGGCCTTTTCTTAGTGCTTCCAAGACTTGTGCACACAAATGACTTCCCACTCCACCCACTCGGCAGGTGGGTCTTAATACAGTACGCACAGGATACGGAATGAACTAGTAAGCCGGGACACGAGGGGCCAGGGAAGGTTTGTGGTTACAGGAGGTAAACGAGGTGAAGGACATCTTTTAAGGAAAAGTTAGGAAAGAAATAGTACGGTGAGAAATAAAGGGCAAAATATGGGTATTTTCAATCACCCCTGGAGCCTCTCTTCTGTTACCATTTCCCTACATCTGTCTCTGACAAAGAGCAGGGAGACACAGGTTATGCAAACAGAGACGGGGTATCACTGAGCTGGGAAGGATTTGCATGCCCAGAGAACCGACAAGGACCCTCCTTTCAAATCCTGGAGAACCGGCAGGGGTGGGAGTGGGGAGGTGGTGGGATGGTGGTGTTTGCTGGTAGCTACGCTTTTGCATGAATCCAAGGAGAGCCTCTGGGCCTGTAGTCTCAACAGAGCGGCTCATCCAGAGAGGCTGTGCTTCCCCGTGGGTGTGTCCCAGCACCCGGAGTAGAAGTTTCCCTGGAGAAAGTGCCCCCCTCACCCATGTTGATCTGCATGGTCATCTTTTTCCTGGAGTCGGTGGCTGCCATGCTGCAGGATGGCTTCACAGTCATCGTGCTGAGCTGGAGCAGGACGCTGGATGATGCTGGAGGCTGCCCGCAGGCGACATGATTGTGGCCTGCCTGGCCACCTCTCGGTTCTGTCTGCAAGGTCTGGCCCTCCAGAACAACCTCCTGACTTCCTTTGGTTTTGGTTCCAAATTTTATTTCAAAATCTCCTGGAGCTTCATCAACACTCTCACTCTCTGGCTGACCAGCTGGCTTGCTGTCTTCTACTGTGTGAAGATAGCATCCTTCTCTCACCCCATCTTCTTCTGGCTGAAGTGGAGGATTTCTCAGTCAGTGCCCCAGCTGCTGCTGGGCTCCCTGATCCTGTCTGGTCTGACATCATCATCAGCCACCGAGAAGTCAATTCTTGTGCAGATGGTTGCCACCCAGAGTTCCCATGGAAATGACACCCTGGCTGGTAGAATACAGGCCGTCTCTTTGCGCTTTTTTCTACCTCATGCAATTATCATGTGGTCAGTTCCATTCCTCCCGTTCCTGGTGTCCACCCTCTCGCTCGTGTTCTTGCTGCGCCAGTACTTGAGGCAGATGAGGGACCACAGACCCGGGCTGAGTGATCCCAGCACCCGGGCTCACACCGCGGCCCGGAAGTCACTTGCCTTCTTTCTCATCATATTTCCCATGCCTGATAATTGTCGCTGTGAACATCCCAACCCTCTGGAAGCACCGGCACTGGGCCTGGGAAGCGGTGACCTATGCCGGCATCTGTCTGCACTCCAGCATCTTTTTTTTTTTTTGGTACGCGGGCCTCTCACCGTTGTGGCCTCTCCCGTTGCGGAGCACAGGCTCCGGACGCGCAGGCTCAGCGGCCATGGCTCACGGGCCCAGCCGCTCCGCGGCATGTGGGATCTTCCCGGACCGGGGCACGAACCCGTGTCCCCTGCATTGGCAGGCGGATTCTCAACCACTGCGCCACCAGGGAAGCCCCTGCACTCCAGCATCTTGGTGCACAGCAGCCCCAAGCCGAGAAAGGCGCTGAAGAAGAGGCTTCGGCGAGCCCTGGGCAAGGAGCCGTTTGTCTTGAGTTATCAGTGTCCATAACCTCTATCGCTGGACAAGCCCACGAGTGGCAAGAATGCACAAGGTTGGGGGCTCTGTCCTTCTCTTCATTTCCTTCTTGTTTGCCGACCCTTTGAACGCCCCCATTAATTCTTTTTCCATCCCTCTCTGTTTCTGCCAACCGTTCCAGTGGTCCTAGTCGCTGGTCTGGGTCCCAAGCCACCTTGGACTAGGATGGTGGCCTCATTTCCTCACAGGCCTTGCTCACTCTCTACACAAGCAGCCCTAATAATATTCTCCCAGCATCATTTTGGTCCGTTCTCCCTTTACAGAGACCTGTAATGGTTGCCAGCCGTCTCTGTGGTCAACCTAAAGCTTTGTTTCTTCTTAAATGGTGACATAGGTTGTCCTCATACCAACCCCCCACCATCAACTGGCCTCCTCGTCCCTGCTGTGCTCTCAGAGCCCAGTCTCTCCACTTCAGCCCAGGAAAGCTTCTTTCTGTCTCCCCGCATGCTCTGCCCTGCAGCCTGGGGTCTTCTGGCCCGTCTGGAACTTCCTTCCGTCCTTTCTCTGCCGTTCTTTGCCATTCCCTTCTTTTGCGCCCTGCTTAAGACCAATTCCACTCATGGAGCCTTTTCAGTTTGGTCCCAGGAGAGTCTGAGGGCGTATATGAGTTTTGGGCCATTACGGGTCCTGTCCTCAATTCTGTGTGTTTCCATTAAAAGGAATTGTCTGATATGGAAATGCTTTTAGGTATTGGCCAACAGAAGATCGAGAAAGCAAACAAAGTAAATTTGCTACAGTTCTTAATTTTGAGAATCTTACTTTTCCTGTCCGCTCACCCAGGAAGTGGACCCTGCATGCGGACACCTAGGAGATTGGTCTCCAAATTAACCTGGGATGAGGCAGATTAGTTAGCATCCCAGAGTGTGTGCAAAATGGTCCACTGGATGCGGAGAGAAAAGTGTGGCAACTTTAATTTCTGTTTATTTTGATCTCTTCCTTTAAATTTTTAAATTAAATTAATTTTTTGGTGTGTTTTATGATGTACATAATGTATTTGTAGAGTATTACAAGCATGTAAGTAAAATAAAGGAATATGCATATGGCAGAAAAAAACAATGCTCATGTACAATGCACCTCGAACGTGCATAGTAGACACTGATGATTATCAATGATTAGGGAGCAAAGCTTAGTAACATGAAACTCGGTCCTTCTTGAGGTCCTGCCTTGCTGACTATGCAAGATTGTTTTTGCTTTTAAAAAGACTTTCATCTTATTATTTGCAGTTCAAGAACATACTGACGTGTACTTCCCTTTCCTCATCTACAAAGGCAAAGTCATCCTCAATCAAGTTGTAAAAAATCTTTTGGAGATAAGATTTGCTGTTTTCTGGAAGCTTCTACTGCCACATGGTCACGTAAGACTTCTTGGAAACTAGACAAGGCGTAAACATGTTCTATTTTGTGGGTCATGTGGTCTCGGATAGCTCAACAGCTCAAGTCTGCTGCTACGTGTGAAAACAGCCGCAGGGGAAAGAAACAAGGGCGTGACTGTGTCTCAGTGATTAATGTACACAAATTAATAAAGGATTCAGGCTGGATTTTGTCCCGGGCTGTAGTATGCCGACCACTGTATTAGAAGGGGAGGCTGCATAGCAGGTTATTGCTTTGCTTGGGGTGGCTGACCCTGATCCTCTAAGAGAATTAGGTTTGCTACTAACAGCGGGCCTGGGAGGAGTGTGACAAAAACCCCAGAGTCCCCAAGACGTGTCTTGAATCAACACGCCACTGGGCCCGGAGACCAGAGGAAGGCTACAGCCACTCCATACAAGCAGCCCCTCCAAGAGGTAGGGTCCTTCTAGAACAAAGGGCTGGTTTTCCTCCCTGGGCAAAGAGCACCAGCCAGCCTAGGTACTCGCTGGTCCTGGGACCAGACATAGCATCTGGAACTGTAGCCTCCGTCCGTATTACCTCTCTTGTTCTTGAATTGTCTGAAGATTGAATTATCTCCTTTTTCCCTTTGAAAATGATTGTGCTCAGAATTTCTGTCTTCCCTCTTTCTTTCCCCTAATAATAGAAGGCAGTGTTTACCAAGCTTGAGTGTCACCTGGGGGGTTGGCTGCACCTTTAGATTCTACGTCATCATGTAGGCTGAAAGTCACTGGACAGAAGGACAGGGTGCAGACAGCACTGGAGGAGAAATGGGCATTGCATTACTTTGAGATGGAGGACTCAGTCCGTCATGCTGACACCCTTAGTGGTGATGCCTGGACATGATGCTGGGGAAGCAGCAAGGACACTTACCACTGTGTGGAGGGTGACTGGACCGAGTTCAATGAGGGAATCTTCGTAAAAGTGGGAGGCTGTGTGTGCACACACGCTGGGCGGTGGACAAGGAGGGTGTTCCAGGTGCCCGCAGAGCTGCCAACTGCGCCTCTTCTATAGGAACTTCCTGCTCACTTCCTGGGTGGGTTCTTGGTTACTTTGCTTTTTTTTTTTTTTTTGCGGTACGTGGGCCTCTCACTGTTGTGGCCTCCCCCACTGCGGAGCACAGGCCCCGGACGCGCAGGCTCAGCAGCCACGGCTCAGGGGCCCAGCCGCTCCACGGCATGTGGGATCTTCCCGGACTGGGGCACAAACCCGTGTCCCCTGCATCGGCAGGCGGACTCTCAACCACCGCGCCACCAGGGAAGCCCGGTTACTTTGCTTTTGCTGCACGATCTTGCCTCCCAGCCCCCCCAGTAACGGATTGGTTCAGAGATCCCAACTGGGCTAATCAGAGGTCCTATAATGAGGAATCTGGAATGGTAAATGCAGAGACACGAAGACTAGGAATTCTCTGGATCCCCACGAATTCTTGCTGCCAGGCCCCCCAGAACCAGCCTGGTTCCTTCCCTTCCTGAGTTCCGAGCATTCAGCTCGTCCTTGAATTCTGTAAATACACCCAAATCCTTCCAATAAATTGTCTTCCTTGTTTTAAAAAAAAAGAGAGGTGGGGGAAAGTAAAAGGATGGGGACCAAAAATGGATTCAGAAACCAGGCTCGAAATGTATCCCTTAATGCCCCTCATACACATTTGGTTCTAAGATTTCCAGCAGGCAATGCAGACGGGGAAAATTGGGTCGTTGCATGATCAGTGCCTATCACAGACAAAAACATTCGAGTTGCTCAGAAGTACAGCTATTCTTGGTACCGAGACGGGAAATTTCTCCCAGGGGGCTCGTGTGACAAATGGTGTCTTCACAACATCTTTCCAACGGACACAGCGGTTCCATAGGCAGCTGCTTATCCAGACCCTCCACACAGGCCGCCGGCATTCCTCTCAAGCTCAATTTTGTGAAATCAGTTCTGGGGCAGTGGGAGCAAAATATAGTCTGGGCACGTTGACCCGGGCGTAGATTCAGGCAGGAGGAAAAGCAGGTAGATTGTATACCCTCCACGCAAGCCTCACAGCAAGCCCAGTGAAAAAATCAGGTGGCTAGGACCTGAGGGGAGAAGCCCGTGGAGTAGTGTACACACACTGCCTGGACACGGACTCAGACCTTCCTGCTTCATCAGTGGGCTGTTTCCCACGTCCTCGGGGAATGTCAAGGACATGGGCTCCGTGGTTCAAGGGCAACAGCACGGGCTACTGTCCTGGGTCCAGGCCCACCCTGGTCTGAACACCCGCTCCCAGAGAGCTTCTCTGAAGAAGCCGAGCCCCCGCCCTGACCTAATCAACGCTTGTCTTTACAAGAAGCCCCAGTCACTCCACGGTCTTCTTGAGCCCTGCCTACGGCTACCCAGCCAGACAGCAGAGAAGCCTTAACTAGCCACACGTGCTGCACAGCACCTAACAGGACACACCTTTGCAGCTGGGTGCTTTCTAGCACACCGAATGGCCTTTAAAAACACTGACTGGAAAAGGGCAGCACGGAATCCTGCTTCCCGGGAAGCTGAACATCTGGCCCATCTTCAGGACCCAGCATCCCACCTGCTGGCTCCCCCAGACCTCCCAGACCCCATATCTTGGCTGCTCCTTTCTGCCTTCAGAAATGACCCTGGTCTTGGGACTTCCCTGCTGGTCCAGTGGTGAAGACTCTGCGCTTCCACTGCAGGGGGCGCGGGTTCCATCCCTGGTCAGGGAACTAAGATCCCACATGCGGCGCAGCACAGCCAAAAAAACACAAAGAAATGACCCTGGTCTTAACAGAATGACCACCCTATACGCACAAGTCCTGCATCTCCCCAGCCAGTGACATGAATTGCAGATCTTGGCTTTTTTTTTTTTTTTTTTGCGGTACGCGGGCCTCTCACTGCTGTGGCCTCTCCCGTTGCGGAGCACAGGCTCCGGACGCGCAGGCTCAGCGGCCATGGCTCACGGGCCCAGCCGCTCCGCGGCATGTGGGATCTTCCCGGACCGGGGCACGAACCCGTGTCCCCTGCATCGGCAGGTGGACTCTCAACCACTGCGCCACCAGGGAAGTCCAGATCTTGGCTTTTCAATGTAACCTGTGTACTGGGTTGGATGGTGTCCCCCCAAAAATTCATGTCCTTCCAGGAACCACAGAAAGCGAACTGATTTGGAAACAGGGTCACTGCAGAGGTAATTAGTTAGGAGGAGGTCATCCTGAAGTAGGGTGGCCCTCAACCCAAATGACCGTTGTCCTTAGAAGAAGAGAAGCAGCACACAGACACACGGCGGGAGAGGGCCACGTGACAATGACGGTAGACGCGGGGACTGCAGTGCTGCTTCCACAAGCCAAGGAGCACCCAGGACCGCCAGCGACACTAGGAGGTGAGAGAAAGCCCTGGAACAGATTCTTCCCTAGACTCTGCGGAGGCACCGTGGCCCTGCTGACGTCCTGATTTTGGTTTCTGGCCTCTGGAACTGAGAGAATAAATTTCTGTTGTTTAAGCCACCCAGTTTGGGGTACTTTGTAATGGCTGCCCCAGGAAATTAATACAACCTAGTTTTGTTGTAAGCAACCCAGGCACAATGCCACCTCTGGGGAAACAGGACACCTGGTGAAGGTCTGGTCTGACATCCCCTCCCCTCTGAGAGGTGGTGCGTGACGGCATATTTGAGAATTTCAGGATTCCTGAAACTGGGGATGCTCTCTAGGGTGTTGGGATGTCAGTGCTAGGACACACCTCCCCATCTGGCTTCATATCTAAGTTTCTAACTGCACGTCACCCGTGCTGTCTGCGTGAGGACCACCTCGTCCTGTGACATTTGTACACTTACACATAAGTTCAATCATCATGGGGATGCCTTCAGGGGTGCTAGGAACGATACCCCAAACCACCAAAAAAAATTAAAGAAGAAAGCTCCCCACCCTTTCCTTACAAGTCACGCAGACTGAAACTGCACTTGGGCTGGCCTTGCAGATAGAGTAATAGCTCCAACCTACAGGTCCTCTTGCAAATACAACCCGGAGAGAAAGGAGGACCACTCCAGACGCGATGCCCAAGGGCAAGCTTGTTTTCCAAATCATTGTCTTCTTCGATAGGAACTTGCTATGTCATCAGAAAGAGTTGTAAAGAGTAGGGTGATGCACTAAGACATGGGAAAGGTGAAAATAAGCTCCATCTACTTTATGGTTTCCCTTGTATATTTCTAGATACGATCGACGGTGCTCAGTGGAGACTATTTTATCCTTAGATCACAAATACTCATGAGCCTAAAGAACTCTCTCTCTGAAATACACATTTGCTTCCCCTGTTTCTGTAACAAATCAACCCCACCTACCCAGGGCCTGAGACAGAAAAAGTCAGGATGTGCCAGAAACAGGTTCACTCAAATCCCTCAAATGCCAAGCCGTAAGCACTGGGGGCCCGCACAGGGCAGATCAAAGAAAGGGCTGGGCCTTCTGGCCCCAGGCGTGGGCCGCTACTGATTTCCAGAGAAGGCTGGAGGCTAGCGTTCCACGTGGCTGTCCTCAAAGCCACACTGTGAGTATCGGGGTATTTACATTAACCCCACAAGCCACGCCATACTGGGTGGATTAGTGAAGGAATAAAGCGACAGGTGGAAACATGTTGCTCTGGAGATAGATTTGTTCCTGGGGGACAGACCAGACGCACACACTCAGCACCATCAGTAACAGCCACCTGGCCAGCTTCGGCGTCCCTGCAGGTGGCACCGTGGCCAGGCGGCTGTGAGCAGCCCCCTGGCAGCCCTGCACCCACCTGAACAATAGCATCAATGTCTTACTTTTTCTGGAGCGGGAGAAGAACCGGATGCCCCCGGGCGAGGTAGACGGGTTGGAGTTGGGGGAAGATTCTTTGGACGAAGAACGGAAGATGCCACTGAAGCTCATGCGGCGGGGGGAGCGCGGCGGGGACTCCTGGTAGGAGAACGGGAACACAGTTTTGGGGGAGCCGGGGCTGGTCTTGGGCCTCACAGGAGCAGACACGGGGCTGGAGGGCCGGTGCTGGGGGCCTCTGGAGAAGAAGCCTTTGGAGGGGCTGCCTGAGCCGAAGGGGCTGTCCACCTGCAGACAGACAAGACAGACAGATGGAGGGGTGAGGTCACTGAGAGCCCGTGAGGACCTGTCCCTGTCGTGCCTGCCCTCCCACTATCCCCCATCATCCAGCTGCTGCCACGACACCTGGCCCGAGAAACAGCCCCACGCTCTTCCACAGACAGAGGCGGCCCGGGGTAAGGACCGGACCCCAGGACGACCCCACCCACAGGCTGGGCCGCAGCATCCAGGAGCCCGCTGGCCTCCACCCAGTTCTCTGGAAGGGTCTTCTGGAGGTGGGGGAGGACAGCCCTGCAGCTGAGAAGGCTCGAAACACGCCACCTTCCCCCTGCGTCCTGTTTGCGGCCCCGTCTCCTGGCCTTCACTCCTCAAGACCTCGTGTCTGTCCTCGAAGTCTGACTACAGATCTGATCTCTGATCTGAAAGACAGTGGGCCCAGGGCTCCATCCTGAGGGGACCCTGGCGTGGGAAGTGATGAGGTTTTCACCTCCAAGCAGCTTCGGCGCTGGAGTAATGGGGGCTGCAGGCTGAGGTCGGGAAGAAAGCGAACAAGGCCGTAAAGCTCTGAGGCTCACTTCGGCGATGACTTGAAATCGTAGTTATGGTTTGAAAGCGTACTGGACTCCATATTTAAGCCAAGGCACACAACTCACAGACTCAAGGAATTTCGAACGTGTCCCGCTGGTGGGTTTAGCAGCTGGCACTCCCATCTGAGTGCCTGGGCCTGACCCGCTTGCCTCTGGGCCACCCTGGAGGTTATGTAGACTCCCTAAGCCTCCGTCTCCTCCTGCGTGAAATGAGGGGCCGTACCTGCCCCTCAGGGCCGTCTGAAGGGGCATCGGTCAGACCTGACGCACAGGAATTGTACTCTATACATGACCTGCTGCCGTCCCGTGGGTAAGCCTGCAACACAGGAGCCAGAAGGGCCTCGGGGCCCACCCAGCTCTGCAGCAGAAAAGGAAAAAACAACGTGTCCCCTGGGCTCCGGGGCAAGAAGGAGGCCTGGCAGGAGTCGTGCGGCACACTGAGACCCTGGGCTCCGCACGGCAGGTGACGACGGTGTACTGAGCACAGGACAGAGGCAGCCTCTGTGCCTCTATCCACTGGGGTGCCTGCCTGGACCCGGGACCACTGTGAGCTCCTCCACCACTAGAGGGTGCCCCCGAGCTGGGCTTGAGGTCCCTTAAAGGAAGTGATACCCTGCGGGGACCCTCAACTGCACGCCCCTTCTCCCTGAGACCCTCCGCCCTGAGTTAAAGGACCAGCGTGGCCATGGCGGGGAGGGGTGCAGAGGCTGGCCCCGTGCCAGTCCCCTCGCCGAGTGGGAATCTGAGGCAGAGGCCGAGCTTCCCCGGAGTCATATAACTCAGGCTCTCCTCGTTATGGAGAAGTTCAAGGTTTTCTTTTTCTAACCATTTGGTACGAATAGCATTTAGATTCTCTGCCTCTAGAGTACTGGGTTCAGCCACTACCAACCGACCCATGGGACTCAGGCTTTCTGAGGCTTTTCTGCATCCTAAGAGTCATTAACACAGAGAAGCTTTTGGAGCAGTGGGCGGCGTGCGCCTGTGGACATGGGGGTGGGGCGTAGGGACAGTGGGCCCGGGGGTGGAGGAAGACCCCACGGCAGGGTGGTACATGTCAGGGTTCTGGACAAAGATACAGGAGTCTGAGTCCCAGCTCAGTTTCCAGCAGTGACAAGTGACCTACGTGTCAGTGTCCTCATGTATCCAATGGGGACACTAGGCCGACTCGCAGGGTCGTCAAGATGACAGGATATACACAAGGGAAGCACCTGCCACAGCTCCTGGTACACAGCAGGTACGTCTGGGAGGTGAGCTCTCACCGTCACGAATTCGCTACAAAGAGATCCTTGGTAGATGTGCAGAGTCGGGGAGGCTGGGCTGATTTCCGGAAAGACTCCACGTGGGGTGAGAACCTGACCCACCTTTGAGGGGGAACCACAGGGCTCTTCAGCACAGGGGTGGGGGGGACATGGTCATTTAGGGTAGACGTTCTAGTGGCCTGTCACCATCACCCTCTGGGTGCCACTGAGCCCGGAGCTCAGAGAGGGCGCTGGCTGGAAGCTGAGTGAAGGCCCCAAAGCTGGTAAGTGGTGGGCGGGACCTCAGGCCCACGGCCTTGACCCTCATACCATACACCTCCCGAGAAAAGCAGAAACGGCCGTGTGAAACGGAAGAGGGCTCAAGGTCAAGTTTGAAGGCAGAGGGAGGGAGTCACAGTAGGAGGCCAGCCCCGCTGCTGCCCCTGTCCCCTTCACAGGGCACAGTGAGCTCTGCCTAGGGAGGAGGGATTGCTGAGCAAAGCTGAGACTCACTGCTCGCAGGGAACAAGACGTGGGCAAGGACAGGGTCCCCGCGAGACCCTGGAGAACAGCAGGCAAGACAGGGCTGCCCTGAGAGTGGCCCAGACGGGGAGAGATTTCAGAGGGAGACACTGCCCATCACGGGGCCCTGAAGCAGGGAAGGCGCTGAAAGCCGACGGGCTGTGGACAGGCCGACGGGCAGAGGTGTCCCAGGGTCGGGGGGAGAGAGGAGCTGGAGCCGGGAGGACAGACAGACAGACACTCACTTGGGCCACCGCGGATGGGTCACCGGGGCAGGTTGAGCCAAATGGCAGTCTCGAAGGGCCTGGGTGCCGGTTTGAGCCTCACCTGGCGGGCAAGGGGAGCCCTGGGATTCTCCGACTGGGACTGATTCCAATTCCGGGCTCAGAATTGCAGGCCAGAAGAGCCAGGCACTCAGCCATCGGGCTTCAGGAGGGGGCTCCAGAAAGCAGGGCCTCTCCCCACACAGCCAGACAGTGGTGGCTGTGGCCCATCCCGGCCTTGTCCCCCGTGTCTCCCGCCCTGACCCTGGCGAGGGGGTGGTGGTGTTGAGCCCCCGGGTCTGCTTCCTGCAGGGTGGGAGGGGTGGCGTGGGTATCGACAGGATCGCAGCCACTGGGGACAGAGCCCGTGCCTCTTAGCAAGCTGCAGTAAAGTGACACCTTGCCAAACGTAACGACACGCCTCCCTGGCTTTGGGTGAACGTGAACGAAGGGCCCAGAGCCTCCCGAGTGCCTGCCGGCTCTGCAGAGCTACGGGGCAGGCTCTCAGGCCTCCGCGAGCAGAGCTTCCAGGCCCACCTCTGTCTGCCACTGCAGGGAGGGCCGCGGGGCCCAGGGCCAGGCCACCCGGTGCTCGGTCTCAGCTGCGTCCCCGAGGATGCAGGAAAGCGAAGAAGAGGGTTGCATGTGTGAAGGTGAGCAAGGGGCCCGCAGGGCTGGCCTCGGCGGTGACTGACAGCTGGGCACCAGGCACCCCTTGGGAGCTTGAGGGAAATGGGCGTGGACGAAGGGGTTAAAGGTGAAGGGCGCCAGGAAAGGGGGGCCGAGTCAGACAAGACCTCGAGGTGAGGGTCTGTGGAGCCCGACTCAGGCTGCGGAGGTGTGGAGGCTATGCCTGGGATGCAGGGCACGGCCAGTGCCCTCGGGGCCAGTGTGCTGATGGAGCGCGGCTCCGGTCTGAGTTCCTGTGTGCTCCGGACGGAAAGGGGCTGGCGTTCTTGGCAGAGGGAATGGAGGAACAGTGCACATGGCCAGCAATGGACAAGAGGGCCCGAGCCACGTCTAAGGCCTGGCCAGATGCCACGTTCCCGACGGCTCAGGTAAATGGGTCGTGGATGCACCCCTTCACGGTGCTCCGAAGTGGGGGGTGTCCTGAGGCCACGCCTGCACTCCCAGACTGCCCCTGAGCACGTGTCCCGGGCCAGTCACTGCTCTACGTCTGCTCCATTGACAAGCTCATTTAATCCTCATAAGGAAAGGTGAGCACCGCCGTGAGCCCGGGTTTGCCGATGGGGAGACAGGTTCACAGAGAATATCTTGTCCCAGGTCACACAGAAGGGAAGTTGCCAGGAAAAATGAACAAAGGAGCCGGGCTCCTCATCCCAGGATCAAGGGACACAGACAGGAAAACCTGTGGTCATTTGGGCATTCCACAGACTGCCCCAGACCAGGCCATGCTGGCTGACCCAGAGTGACCACAGTGGTGTTGAATGATCCCAGGGACGTCGATGGCACTGACTTTCCTCACAACACTGGCCCGGGAGCTGCACACAGAGCCGTGCAGAGTCAAGGTGACCAGAAGCTCTTGTACCGAGATGTGTTATGTAACAAAGAGCTGCCACCTCTGGGAACAGGGGAACCAGGAAAGGGGACAGGTGGGAAGACCAGGCAGCTCCCATATCAACTGATGCTTGGGAATGCAGGGTTAGCATCGTTTTTTTTTTTTTTTTTGGCTGTGCTGCGTGGCTTGTGGGATCTTAGTTCCCTGACCAGGGACTGAACCTGTGCCCTCAGCAGTGAAAGCGCAGAGTCCTAACCACTGGACTGCCAGGGAAGTCCCAGGGTTGGCATCCTTGAGTCAAGAACACCCATAGGGCTTCCCTGGTGGCGCAGTGGTTGAGAGTCCACCTGCTGATGCAGGGGACACGGGTTCGTGCCCCGGTCCGGGAAGATCCCACATGCCGCGGAGCGGCTGGGCCCGTGAGCCATGGCTGCTGAGCCTGCGCGTCTGGAGCCTGTGCTCCGCAACGGGAGAGGCCACAACAGTGAGAGGCCCACGTACTGCAAAAAAAAAAAAGAACATCCATAAAGGGGAGCTCAGCTGTGGCCCCTCCACTGAACTCTGACTGGTACCTAGATGGAAGAGGAGGCCGCCAAGTGTCCAGTCCACATTCAGCTTGGCAGTCACTGAGGAGTTTCAGTTCCCTAAGGAGATGGGGATCTTAGTCACAGGGTAAAAAGATGCAGAGATGATCCAGAAAGGGCAGAAAGCCTCTGTGTGGTACCTGTCTGGCTGAGGACACTTCCCTGCATGGTCTGCGCCACTGGCCCCAGTTCAGAGTGTCCAGATGCAGTGCAACGCACACTGGGCTGAGCACCAAGCAACCCAGACTGAAGCCGGCTCAGTTATTAAGCAGCCCTATGACTGTGGGAAAGTCTTTTCACCATCCTGAAGTCCAGTTTCTTCCTTTAAAACCCAAGTGTAGGTGCTGCATGGGACCCCAGGACCTTTGCACAATCTAGGAAGGAAGTCCCAATAATGATGGAGATTCACATTTCCCATCAGCCTGGTGGGAGGAGGGACAGTGGAGCCTCCAGGGCCAAAGAATTCAGCCTAGCTCTTATCTCTGCTCTCAGACACTGCCCACAGCGGCCCCTCCCAAAGCCTCGGCCCACCAGCCGCCCCAGCCGTCTGCCCCACACACCCTGATCACAGGCCACCTTGACCTCCCTTTGCTTGCCATGGCCAACCCACCCACCCCGGGATGCGCACTCCTCGGCTGCCTGCCCTCCTCGGCCCCAGCTTCCTCTGGAGGAAAAACTGACCAGCAGGAGAGGGGAGAATGTGGGTTAAAGAGAGGAAAGGGAAAGGGGGAAAGAGGACGAAAGGGAGAGGAACGGGGCGAGGAACGGGCAGGGAGAAGGGGCTCCCGTCTGCGGGGGAGACAGTTGGTCTCCACATCCCGCTTTCACGGATGCTTTCAACCTCCTCTCTTCGCTAATTAGCTCCTCGGGCGCTCAGCGTGCTAAGCTCACTGTCAATCTTCAGTATCACCTCTGCCCTCTTTGGGGAGTCCTGTGGCCGTGGACGAGCCCAGAGGGAAGAGAAGAGAAGAGAAAGGAGTGAAGCCTGGCAGGTGTGAGGCTGAGCTCGGCAGCAGCCAGGTGCACGGGTGGGAGCACGGGTGGGAGCACAGGTGGATGTACAGGTGGGAGCACAGGTGGATGTACAGGTGGGAGCACAGGTGAGAGCACAGGTGGACATGTAGGTGGGAGCACAGGTGGATGTACAGGTGAGAGCACAGGTGGACATGTAGGTGGGAGCACAGGTGGATGTACAGGTGAGAGCACAGATGGAAGCATGGGTGGATGTGTCTTGGGCTCGCGCCGAGGGAGTTCTGCCTCAGTGGCACCTCAGGTGAGCCGAGAGAAGCTGTGAGGAAGGTGGCTTACCTTACGAGAAGGATGCTTTTCTGAGCTCTCCAGGTCTCCATCCAGGAGCGGCATGGCAAAGGAACTCAGGTCCTAGGACGGAAAGAGAGCACGTGGTCAATGACCTGGACCCTCAGGGGCCCACCTGGCCTCGTCCAGGGCCGCCCCTGGCTCTCCGTGTGGATCGCCACCCCCTCCCTGAGTCCTTGAATGTCAAGCACCAGGGAGGACCCGGAGGGCCAACAAGGTGAAAGGAGGGGTGGAGACATGCTGGCCCCCCTCGGAGATCCTGACCCGCCTCCAGCTTCCCTTCCCATCCCCCCCAGGGAAGGAGCAGGAAGAAGAGGCCGGGACCGCAGGGCAGAAGGAAGAGAGCAAGGGAGGAAGGCAGAAAAGGGGAGGGCAAAGCCCACCTCGGCGCTCTGGGGAGACGCCGACGCGCAGGACTTCACTTCATGACGCGAATGTGGCCCAAGGAAGTGTGTCCTCCTGGAAAGATGACAGGGCCACATGGGAGGGCTGGCCGCTGGGGGCAAAGCAGTCAGAAAAACCTGATGACATCGTGGCCCAGAGAGATGGCCTTGCGGGGAGTAGCTTGCCAAAGACTCATGGTGTCTAAAATGAAGTCATCACGTCACCCTCACCCTGCTCCCCTTTCCTCCTGTGTCTTGCCCGGTGGACACCTCCATGCCTGGGCAGGAACCGCACCTGGGCAGTCCTCCACCGGGAGAAGCTGCCTGCATCCCTAACCTTTTGGTTTTTTTCTTTTTTATTGTGGTAAAATACATGTACACAAGCTTTACCATCTTAACCATTTTAAGTGTACAGTTCAGTGCAGTTAAGCACATTCACACTGCTGGGCAACTAACCTCCAGGGCCCTTTGCAAACTGAAACTCCATATGCATTTGACAGCTCCCTGCCCCAGCCCCTGGCACCCCCTGCCCCCATTCTACTTTCTATCTCTATGAATGTGACAACTCTAGGGACCTCATGTAAGTGGAATCATACAGTATTTGTCTTTCTGTGACGGGCTTATTTCACTTAGCATAATGTCCTCAGGTTCATCTGTGTTGTAGTGTGTAACAGAATTTCCTTCCTTTTAACGGCTGAATAATGTTCCATTGTATGGAGAGACCACATTTTGTTTATCTGTTCATCCATCAAGGGACACAGGGTGCTTCCACCTCTTGGCTACTGTGAATAATGCTGCTATGAACACAGGTGTTATGGATTGAACTGCATACCCCTCAAAACTCATAGGTTTGAAGTTCCCACCCCCATTACCTCAGAATATGACTGTATTTGTAGAGAGGGTCTTTGAAGAGGTAATTACGTTAAAATTAGGTCATATGGGGCTTCCCTGGTGGTGCAGTGGTTGAGAGTCTGCCTGCTCATGCAGGCGACACGGGTTCGTGCCCCGGTCCGGGAAGATCCCACATGCTGGGCCCGTAAGCCTTGGCCACTGGGCCTGTGCGTCCAGAGCCTGTGCTCCGCAATGGGAGAGGCCACAACAGTGAGAGGCCCGTGTATCGCAAAAAAAAAAAAAAAAAAAAAAAAAAATGAGGTCATATGGATGGGCCCTCCAATAAGACTTCAATCCGGTAGCACTACTGTCCTTATAAGAAGAGATTAGGAAACAGACACAGAAGGAAGACACATGAAAACACAGAGAGAAGATGGCCACCTATGAGCCAAAGAAGGAGGTCTCAGAAGAAACTCACCCTGCCGACACCTTGACCTTGGACTTCTAGCCTCTAGAATTGTGAGAAAATAAACTTCTCTTGTTTAAGCCACCCAGTCTGTGATACTTTGTTATGGCAGCCCTAGCAAACTAATACAGTGGGTGTACAAATATCTCTGAGACGCTGCTTTCATTTCTTTTGGGTATATACCCAGATGTGGAATTGCTGGATCATATAGTAATTTATTTTTAATACTTTTGAGGAACCCCCATACTTTTTCCGTAGCAGCTGCACCATTTTATATTCCCACCAATGGTACACAAGGGTGCCAATTTCTCCACATCCTCACCAATACTTGTTATTATTTTCTGTTTTATTTTAGTTTTTGTTTTTTATGGTAACCACCCTAATAGGTATGAGATGGTATCTCACTGTGGTTTTGATTTGCATTTCCCTAATGATTACAAATGTTGAGCATCTTTTCTTGTGCTTGTTGGCTATTTGTATATCTTTTCTAGAAAAATGTCTATTCAAGAAGTCCTTTGACTATTTTTTAACCAGCTTGTTTGTTGCTGAGTTGGTAGGAGTTCTTTATATAATCTGGATATTAACCTTTTATCAGATATACGAATTGCAAGTATTTTTTTCCCATTCTGTAGGTTGCCTTTTCACTCTGTGGACTGTGTCCTGTGGTGCACAGAAGTTTTTAATTTTGATGTAGTCCAATTTATCTGTTGATATTTTTATCAATACTTTGTTGCCTGTGCTTTGGTGTCATACCCAAGAAATCATTGCCAAATCCAATGTCATGGAGCTTTTCCCCTGTTTTCTTCTAAGTTTTACAGTTTAAGCTCTTATATTTAAGTCTTTGATCCATTTTGAGTTACAGAAGTCCCCCCCTTATCAGCGGTTTTGCCTTCCAAGGTTTCAGTTACTTGAAACCTGGTTGAAACCCTGGTCAACCAGGGTCCAAAAGTATTTAATGGAAACTTCCAGGGAATTCCCTCGTGGTCCAGTGGTTAAGACTCCATGTTCCCAATGCAGGGGGCCCGGGTTCGATCCCTGGTCAGGGAATTAAATCCCACATGCATGCCGCAACTAAGAGTCCACATGCCGCAGCTAAAAGACCCCGCATATTGCAGTGAAGATCCTGCATGCGGCAACTAAGATCTGACGCAGCCAAATAAATAAATAAATAAGGGGGAAAAAAAAAGAAAATTCCAGGGACTTCCCTGGCAGTCCAGTGGTTAAAACTCCGTGCTTCCACTGCAGGGGGCACGGGTTCATTCCCCGATTGGGGAACTAAGATCCCACATGCCTCACAGCGTGGCCAAAATAATAATAATAATAATAACATAAAATAAAAATTTAAAAAAAAGAAAATTCCAGAAGTAAACAATTCAAAATTCCAGAAATAGACAATTCATAACAATTTTTTTTTGAATTTCGTGCCATTCTGAGTAACTTGATGAGATCTTGCACTGTCCTGCTCTGTCCCGCCTGGGACGTGAGTCATCCCTTTGTCCAGCGTATATCCACACGGTACATGTGCTATCCCCTCGCCAGTCACTTAGTAGCCGTCTTGGTTATCCGTTCGACTGTTGCGGTACCACAGTGTTTATGCTCACATGGTCCTTATTTTACTTAATAATGGCCCCAAAGTGCAAGAGGAGTGACACTGGCAATTTGGATATTCTCTTACTGAGCCTACTTCATAAATTAAACTTTATCCTAGGTATGTATGTATAGGAAAAATCATAGTATCCAAGGGTCAGTTCTATCCATGGTTTTAGGCATCCACTGGGGGTTTTGGAACATATCCCCTGTGGATAAGGGGAACTACCATAATTTTTGTATATTGTATAATAAGGTTAGGGTCCAACTTTATTCTTCCACATGTGGATATCCAATTTTCCCAGCACCATGTATTGAAAAGACTACCTTTTCCCAGTGAATGGTCTTGGCACTTTTGCTGAAAATCATTTGGCCACATACGTATGGAAGAGTTTCTTTCTGGACTCTTTGTTCTATTTCATTGGTCTATATGTCTGTCTTTATGCCAGTACCACATTGTTTTGATGATTGTAACTTTGTAATAAGTTTTGAGATCAGGGAGTGTGAGACCTCTAACTTTGTTCTTCTTTCTTTTTTCAAGATTGTTTTGGCTACTTGGGGTCCCTTGAGAGTTCATACAAAGTTTAGGATGGATTTTTCTATATCTGCAAAAAAATGCCATTGGGATTTTGATAGGGGTTGCATTAAATCTGTAAATGACTGTGGGTAGTATTGCCATCTCAACGTTAAGTCTCCAATCCATGTACATGGGAGGTCTCTCCATTTATCTGTGTCTTCTTTAATTTCTTTCAGCAACGTTTTGTAGTTTTCTGTGTACCTAATCTTTCTTTTAACCCCTTCCACCCTCCCAACCCCTCTGCTGTGGGGTCCAGGTCTGCACCCTCCTTTGCCCAGCTCTCTTTTGGGTTTCCTAATTGTTCTCCAAATCTTTCAGCTTAGCTTGTTTCAAGCTATCTGCAAACCTCTACTAGAACAGTGATTCCTAAAACCGTGGCCCCATTATGCTGGCCTCTGCCCTAAAGCCCCAGGGCCTCCACCATAGCCTAGGCAATGGCTCCCACACCTAGTCCACTGGGACTTGCTGGCAATCTCTTACGTAGGCAGATTCCAGACTCAGCCTCTCTGGTGCTGGTTTATTTCAGCATCCCAGGCTGGTTGCACCTCGGGTGTTGGGTCCCACCACAGAGTCGACTGGTCTGCGGTGCAGTGCAGGCTTCACGGTGATTCAGCCGGCAGCCCAGGCGGGGAGCCACCAGCTTCCCACAGGTGATTCACAGTCAGCAGCTCTCAGCCGGGCCCTGCAGGCTCCAATACAGGCCCCGTGGATTTGCCGACCTCTGCAGCCTTATTTCTTTTTTTCTTTTTTTATTTTTTTAAGTTTAATTTTATTTTTCTTCTACTTTATAACAAATTTAATCAGTTACACATATACGTATGTTCCCATATCCCCTCCCTTTTACGTCTCCCTCCCACTCTCCCTATCCCACCCCTCTAGGTGGTCACAAAGCACCGAGCTGATCTCCCTGTGCTATGCGGCTGCTTCCCACTATCTATCTACCTTACGTTTGGTAGTGTATATATGTCCATGCCACTCTCTCACTTTGTCACAGCTTACCCTTCCCCCTCCCCATATCCTCAAGTCCATTCTCTAGTAGGTCTGTGTCTTTATTCCTGTCTTACCCCTATGTTCTTCAGGACATTTTTTTTTCTTAAATTCCATATATATGTGTCAACATACAGTATTTGTCTTTCTCTTTCTGACTTACTTCACTCTGTATGACAGACTCTAGGTCCATCCACCTCACTACAAATAACTCAATTTCGTTTCTTTTTATGGCGGAGTAATATTCCATTGTATATATGTGCCACAGCTTCTTTATCCATTCATCCGATGATGAACACTTAGGTTGTTTCCATCTCCGGGCTATTGTAAATAGGGCTGCTATGAACATTTTGGTACATGACTCTTTTTGAATTATGGTTTTCTCAGGGTACATGCCCAGCAGTGGGATTTGCAGCCTTATTTCTGATGCGCTCTGCACCCCGTCTCCTTCTTTCAGCAAGAGCCCAGGCAGGATCTTGATAGCTGTTTAAACACAGCTGCGCGTCTGTGGACACTTTGCCTGGAATGCTGTCTCAGCTCCTCAGTTCAAGGTCACCCTTCGCCAACCGTACAACCCCTTCCTGGGAGAACAGACTTTGCTTCACTTGGGTCCCTGCAGGACGGAGCTGGCCGCCTCTCTGAAGCGTGGAGCCCTTTCCTCCTGCCCACTTGTCTCCAGCTCCCAGCCCCAAGATCCTGGCTCACAGGGTGAACTCCTACTGTCATGCAAAGCCCAATTCAGATACGATCCCTCAGGCAGAATTCATTCTTCTCTTATCTGTGCTTCCACAGTACCTGAGACTACCTTTATTACAGGACTTATCGTGCTATCTTAATATCATTTATCAGTCTATTTCTCTGACTGGACTGTGAACCGGTCAAGGATGAGGGGAAAGCATTCATCTAGCTTTTCTGCGCCACATGCAGCAGGTGTGCAGAAGTGACTGAATCAACTCCTGGACAAAGCAGCCCCTGCCCCGGCAGCACGTGTAGGGGGCGCACGCCTGTGCTGATGGGCAGGAGGGGCGGTGAACGGGCAGACCCCGCGAGATTGCAGGTCACTAAGGAAGAGGAGGAACCAGGTGTGGACGCTTAGCTCCTATTTTAATGAGTACATTCCTCTGCGGTTTCAAATAATCATTACCCTCTCACTTTTGTTCAGCAGAGCAGTTTCTACACACCAAAGCCCTGTCGCACATACTCGATTATTCCTCACGGAACCATCATGCTCTAGCGACTGAGGCCCTGGCGGTTAAGTGACTCAGGACAAGGCGGTCTTGAAAGAGCCGAGACCAGGACACGGGTCTCACTCCCATCCCAGGCTGCCTGGAGCCCTGGGCGGGCCTGCGGCTGGTCCCCTGAAGCTCGTCCCACCCAGAGCAAGACAAGGAGGGCGCCACACAAGCAACCACGGCAGCGTGCGGTGCGTTTTCCTCGGTCAAGCATCCCCACAGAGAAGTCCCTTGGCACCAGTAGTGGACTTTGCTGGAAGGCTCCCCCATCCCACATTCCACGATTCTAATCTCGGCTCTCACCTCCCCGAGCTCACCAGGAAACAGTGCGCACCGTGGAGGCTGGTGTGGGAAAATCTCCAACTGCAGCGGTGACCACGAGACTATTAGCAGGTGGAATGACTGGGACCTGGCCTCTCGGCTCGGCTGACATTCCAGAAGGCCAGGCACCAGGAGCTCACCCTGCTCACGGGGTTTCTAAAGTTTAAACGCCCACCAGAGCTTTGTGCCTCCTTCACTGCTTTGTCCACATCTGGCCATCCTGAATTCTCTCTCCCCATCGGCAGGCATTCAGACCTTCCCCGGTGAGGGGTGGCCAGTTCACTGGGCCACACTGAGCCACCAAGAGACGCTCTGTCCTCTGGGACTGTCCTCAGCTGCACACACTGTATTTTAGACCCTGACCACATGCTCCAGAGATCAATAGCAGGGTCTCTGGGGAAAGTGCATTTTCAGGATTTGGGCTGATAAAGTCGCCTGTCAGGAAAGCAACAGGACAAAAGAGAAAAGCCCCAGGTTTGAGAACATTCCCAAGATGCGAGCCAACCTTAATACCCCATCCCTGCCCCTCTTCAGCATTTCAGGCAAAAGCCAAAAGTCTAACTCAAAAAGGTAAGGTCTCAGCAGCAGAGCTGTCATTAATCTGCCATTAGAATGTCCTTAAAACTTCCATTTGTTGCCTCATTTGGTCCTCAGAGGAGCCCATACAAGTAGGAAAGGCAAGTGGTATCACCCCAGTCTATAGATGAAGATACGGAGGGTCAGAGAGGTTAAGACACTTGCCCGAGGCCAGACAACCAGACAGTAGCAAGCAGGCCCTATAACCCAGGTCCACCTGCTCCCAGCTCAGAGCTCTTCCTATTAAACCCTCCCACCGCCTTGGGATGGCTCAGCTCCAGTGACAATGAACAACCCGGGGGACTCTTCCCTGGTGGCACAGTGGTTAAGAATCCGCCTGCCAACGCAAGGGACGCGGGTTCGAGCCCTGGTCCGGGAAGATCCCACATGCCGCGGAGCACCTAAGCCTGTGTGCCACAACTACTGAGCCTGCACTCTAGAGCCCGTGAGCCACAACTACTGAGCCCGTGAGTCACAACTACTGAGCCCACGTGCCACAACTACTGAAGCCTGTGCTCTAGAGCCCGTGCTCCACAACGAGAGAAGCCACCGCAATGAGAAGCCGGCGTACCGCAACGAAGAGTAGCCCCCGCTCACCGCAACTAGAGAAAGCCTGCGCGCAGCAACGAAGACCCAATGCAGCCAAAAAACTGAAAAAAAAAAAAAAGACTAAAAAAAGCAACTTGGTATTGGAGGCTGTGAAGATACAGGGTTCTTCTATGCAAAGCGAGTCTCTGTGGCACAGTGAGATCACAGGGGAAGAGAACAGATGGAGGAGGGTCTGTACAGTTCCGTGATTCACTACCAAGGCAGCCTGTGATAGTCTCTTTAAGGTCTACTTCTTAATTAAAAGTAATTCACCTAATACAACATTGTAAATCAGCTGTACTTCAATAGAAAATTTTTAAGAAGTGTTTCATACTGATGCTGCAAAGGACAGAAAAGTATCAAGCATCCCACCACCAAATTCGATCATCCACATTTTGTGTAGTTTGGGGTCTTATTGATAGCTCACCCACTCCCCGGCCACTTATCCCAACATTTCTCTATACTGTTTACAACCAACTGTTGTGTGAATTCTTGAGAAATCAGGGCTGTTTTACTCCCGTCTTAGCCTTGACAGTAGGTGTGTATCGGTCAGATATAGTTCTGCGTTTTCAGCATTTCTGATGCTTTGTCTTACAAAACTCCTTTGTTGATGCAGCTGGGCTACCCCAGAAAGAGCCCTGGTGAAAGTGCACACACAGGACAAACAGAAAGGCTGCCAATGTCAGGGGCCATGGCCTGCACCTAAGGGCCAACCAGGGGTTTTAAACGTCGGGGTGGCCACAGAACATTCCTGTGCAATTTCCGGCCGTTAGACTCCTACCGAGGAGGGAACACTTTGAGGACAGTTTCATGTTCCTCCCCTGCTGAGCAGACTTGAGCCCAAAGAGCGTCCATCAGCGGTATCTGGGGCTACCCGGGTGCACACAGCTGACCCAGGGCGCTGTCTGGGCGTCGATGAGCCCGCCCGCACCCCTCGGGCACATAAGAACACGACCTGTTCACAGAGATGGAGCCGGAAGGCCGGGTTCCAGCCCAGTTCTGTGGTTTCCTATCTGGGGGATCTCGGGCATGTCTGAATCCAGTTTTCCATCTGTCAGATGACGAGGTTTAACTAGATAATTTCAGAAGATGCCTGTTAGCTCAGACATTGTCTGTTCTTATCTGTGGGGCTAAACAGCAGGTGGGGTCAGGAGCGCTTTAAGGGAGCACTGCTAGGCTGAGAATAAGATGCTTCTCATATTCTAGGATTTGTCATCAAAATAATTTTCTTCATCTCTCAAACTACCAAATACTCTCCACTGTTCTCCCAGCTCAGGGCAGAGTCTCCAGACATGGTGTGGGCTCCACCAACAGAGGGATGAGGGGGTGCCCCTTGCTTCCCTGGTGATGCTTCTTAGCTGAGCGGGTCAGGACCCAGACGCATATATCTGGCTTTCTATCTTCATGTGTGTCTCAATCTGCTTCTTAAGTACTAACCCTCTAGTTTCTCAGGTGATTTCTAAGGTCCCTCAATTTTGTTTGTTTGTTTTTTTGTTTTGCGGTACGCGGGCCTCTCACTGCTGTGGCCTCTCCCGCTGTGAAGCACAGGCTCTGGACACGCAGGCTCAGCAGCCATGGCTCACGGGCCCAGCCACTCCACGGCATGTGGGATCTTCCCGGACCGGGGCACGAACCCGTGTCCCCTGCATCGGCAGGTGGACTCTCAACCACTGTACCACCAGGGAAGCCCAAGGTCCCTCAATTTTAAGCACATGGATCGCTAGTACGAATGCCAGGTGCATCCCAGCGGATGCTCAGCATGATTCTGGAAAGCCGTGAGTGCTGTCCTCAGACTACGGGTACCTGGCCCCCTGCCCTGCCTGTCCCCCTGACCCCCGTGCTCCCCGTCACCAACATGGGGGGCTGCTCGCACCACCTAACCTCGTCTGCACCCGAGCTGTTGGAATTGTGGCGAAGGCCTTGGTGAGGCCCTCAAATGGGACACTCAGGGGAGGCGTCTCCAGATGGACTGACTTTGCTCAATCCCTCAAAACCACCAAACGTGCAATTCTTGGTACTAATGTTGGGGGCGGTGACCACAGCCATGGTCACTTGGAGCTTTTGAGAACAGTCATGTTACATAACGACTCTCAGAAAAATAAGGAACGAACCCAGAATCACTGGCACTCGGCAACAGGGGAGGGACAGGGGACAAATTGGGGAAAAAGCCTAAACTTAACTCTCGGAGAAGTTCCAGAATTATTTACTTTCCACAGAAGACATCATGGTTTCTGACTGCACTCTGAGAGGCTTCCTGATATAAAAGAGAAAAGAAAACCACTATTTTTCCCTCCTGCGGCCACCCTCCCACCTCCCCTAACCTGGGGGTCCCAGGATTGATTCACATAGCTGTTTGGGGGCTCCCTTGCTGCCCTGGCCAACGACCCTGGGTCTTTGTGCCCATGTGATGCCTATTGACCAACAGCGGGAGGGCAAGTGCTTTGGCCCTGCAGTGGGCAGGACTTTCTCCCAAGAAAGAAGCCCTGGGCCGTGCAAAAGGCAGAAATCTGGCAGCCTGACCCTCCTGGGTGTTAAGGGAGTATCCTGCCCCACTGCTGTCCCCAATTCCTCACCCAGTGGCCTCTCCAGCTCCACAGCAGCAACAGACAGTAAACTCTTTTCTCAACAACAAGTAGCTTCAGAAGCCCTAGACCAGAGTGGTCAAGAGACCACATTCTCCCCTCAGCTCTCCCCTAACTCTGGCATGGAGCAAAGCATTTTAGTCTCCAAGGGCCTCAGTTTTTCAATCTGTAAAATGAGGCTATCGTGCCTTCTGTATCACAGGGCAATGTTGTGAAGACCAGATAGGATGATACAAAAGAAGGTCCTTCCCGAAACTACAATGAGGTATCACCTCACTCTGGTCAGAATGGCCATCAACAAAATGGCAAAAAATTATAAATGCTGGAGAGGGTGTGGAGAAAAGGGAACCCTCCCACACTGTTGGTGGGAATGCAAGTTGGTGTAGCCACTATGGAGAACAGTATGGAGGTTCCTTAAAAAACTAAAAATAGAACTACCATATGACCCAGCAATCCCACTCCTGGATATACATCTGGAAAAGATGGAAATTCTAATTTGAAAAGATACATGCACCCTTATGTTCACTGCAGCACTGTTTACAATAGCCAGGACATGGAAGCAACCTAAGTGTCCATCAACAGAGGAATAAATAAAGAAGATGTGGTATATATATACAATGGAATATTACTCAGCCATAAAAAAGAATGAAATAATGCCATTTGCAGCTACATGGTTGGACCTAGAGATTATCATACTAAGTGGAGTAAATCAAAGACAAATATCATATGATATCACTTATATGTGGAATCTAAAAAATGATACAAATGAACTTATTTACAAAACAGAAACAGACTCACAAACATAGAAAACAAACTTATGGTTACCAAAGGGGGAAGCAGGGGAGGGATAAATTAGGAGTTTAGAATTAATAGATACACACTACTATATGTAAACTAGATAAACAACAAGGACCTACTCTATAGCACAGGGAACTATATTCAGTGTCTTGTAATAACCTATAATGGAAAAGAATCTGAAAAAGAATATATATATATATATATATATATATATATATATATATATCTGAATCAATTTGCTACACACCTGAAACACTGTAAATCAACCATACTTCAATTTTTTAAAAAGGTTAAAGAAAAAGATGGCCCTTCCCATAGTGTGAGCTCTCACACGGAACTGGGTTGCATCAGGACCACTGGCCAAGACGCACTCGGCCTCACCAATCAAGGCCACGGAGAGGCCAAGGGCGTCACCCGGGGCAACCACCGACCTGGGAAGCCAGGGCAGTCTCTCACGCTCCACCTGGGGCTGAAATCAGGTGAGGAGCTTCTGCAAAGATGCTAGCTGCCCCTCCCATAATTAGAGAGCAGTCTTTCTCCCTTTCCCCAGCAGAAGACAGGCTGGTTAATAGCCGGAGCCTGGCAGTGCTGAAGCGGGGTTACACAGCGCAGGCTGCTCCCAGAGGCTCTCTTCCTGCTGAAAGGCCATGGGGCCAGGCCCTGCCTTGTGGGCAGCCTTTGCTTGACCAGAGGTAAATGGAACCTTGGAAGGACCTGTGGCCTCCTGGCTCTACAGCCAAGGATGCTGTGCAGACGGGAACAGGGACTTGGGCTGTGGGACGCCTGGGGACCCCGATCCACAGTCCCAGGGCCCTCCCTCCACACCTCCCCAGCTCAGGCCCCCAAAGTGACCTCTTAAAGGCAAATGTTCCCAGGCAAGGTTGAGTCCAGCCTCTGCTAACCACTAAGGACTAGGCCCCAGCCTCTTGTCTTCTTCCAGCCCGAGCTCCTCCCGGCTAGAGGCAGTGGGAGGGGCAGGCTGGGTGGAGGACGCAGGGGGTCTGGGCCAGCTCACGGTCAGCAGGGAAGGAGGCAAGTGACTTGGGGGGCCCAGGAGGCACAGGAGGAGCTGAGCTGCCTGGCCTGCTGCAGCCCTCCAGAGCCCATCACAGGCAGCTTTCGCGCTCTTGTCAGCAAATATGGCCGGGGTTGCAGGTGCTGCCGCAATCCAGAACAATCCCAGTCTCCACAGGTGGTGTTTTAGGCCAAGCCAGGTGATGGGAGGAGAGTGGTGTTATAGAGGAGAGAGCTTTGGGCTCTGATGACCAAGCGCCATCCCAGAGCCTGTGATGATTAATTTCATGTGACAACTTGGCCAGACCACAGCACCCAGTGGTTTAATCAGCACTAAGCTAGATGCTGCTGTGAAAGTATTTGTAGGTGAGGTTAGCATCTATAATCTGCAGAGTTTAAGTAAAGGAGATCAACCTCCACGATGTGGCTGGCCTTCATCCAGTCAGCTGAAGGCCTTAGAGCAAAAACTGAGATTTCTGAAAGAAGAAGAAATTCTGCCTCAAGATCTTAGCATCAACTCCTGCCTGAGTTTCCACCTGCTGGCCTGCCCTGTGGATTCAGGATTTGCCAGTTCCCACCAACATGAGCCAATTCCTTAAAACAAATCCCTTGATATGTAATATTTATTATCTTAATACTATAATTATATTTATGATATAAATAACATATCAGTTAATATCCTACTGTGATATATAATATATAATAAGTTAATATATGTAATATATGTAATATATACAACTGTTACTATTAGTTAATATTTATATTAAGTATACATTGTATATACTTAATATATTAATACATGATAAATATATATTAAGGATATATATATGTGTGTATATTAAGGACATACATGCAGCATGTGTATATGTGTATACAGGTATGTGTATCTCTCACTCCTCTTGATTCTGTCTCTGGAGCCCTGACTGATACAGAAACCGAGACCCCTCCCCCCACCACCCTCGAGCTGGTGCTGACCTTGGGCGAGTCTGGCCGCAGGAAGGTGGCAGTTTGGAGACAGTCAGCTACCCCTGGGGAGGGGAGTGGGGCCCACTCGGTCAGCAGGGGGTCTCTGTACACACAGAGCCCTGACTTTGTCAAGGACCTCGAAATCCCCAAGGGAGATAGATGGATGAGAGGAAAAGACAGGTGTGAAAGGTCTTCGCTCCTGCAGGTTCAGTAAAAAAACAGGAAACAGCCCAAATAGTCCTATTTTTTACTGTCATGGAAGATTTACAATGTGTAAAGGAGAACAGCAGGTTGGAAAAGTCCCAAAATCCCATTCTAGCGTCATCTGTGGAATGATGAGAAGTGTTCTCGCGTCGCTTGCTGGGTAAGTGGTGTGAGTTTCCACCAGGCGTGTGATGCTGCTGTGTGGTACCCACCCGCCGTCTCCCTCCACCCACCACAGTCAGCTGACAGCAGGGAGACGCTTCTTCACCCAGGGATGCGCTCCTCCACACTGCCAGACACACGGGCAGGACTCAAACGGGAGTCTTTCCCCACACAAAACCGACACTGGAAAAGGTGCCAAGAAGCTCATTCACACTGAGACATAAATGCCGGATGACAGCCTAGGGTACAGGAAACACCAAGACCTCATGATCAGAGAAGGATGTTCTAATGGGATCTCTCGGGCCACTTGGCCCATCTGAAAGCAAGGACAAACAGAAGTGGCTGTCTGTCAGAGGACAGCCAGCCCTTAATTTCTAGGGCTGTTTTCAACTCTGACATTTCACGATTTTACTAAGACAAACCTTAAGAGAGGGTCTGCAAAGACCAGAGCTGGGTTTCTGGGGAGGGTTATTTACCCGCAAGTAAAATACCAAACCACCAACTGAGACTGTGGCAGCCTTGGTGTTGAACCCTCTGTGGGTGCCATCCACTGCCCGGCCAGTGAGGTGACTCTGCTAGCCATCGGGCCTCCCACATGTTAAGTCCTCTCCATGAAGGAAAAAAGCGACCACGAGGGAAAGTGGAGACGCTGCTGGGTGTGTCCCACAGACCCAAATGGCCCCCGACAGCTGCCTCTCCACCCGCCTGCCTAGCGCCCCACGGGCAGCGGGAGCACCACAGGGGGAAAATCACATGGTTTGGGTCTGGGCTTCAAGACGAACCGCAGGACAGAAAACTTGAATGAGAATGAACTTGAGCACCCAGGGGACGTGTTTATAAGGTCACAGCACTGCTGGCGGCTCCGAGACACACCCTCCTCCATGCAGGGGGCTCTTATGCAAGACTCAGGGCTCAGAGACCTACTTTCTGCTCTCAACCACCTACCCAATGTGGCTCAGAATCTGGAGAACACCCAGTGTCCATATTTATAAAACTGTTTGTCGAAAGATTCTTCCTAAACATTTCTGCAGGTGCCCAAAGATTCTTCCATTCCTACCTGTGTGTCACCACCTGCTCCGTGACCACATGCTACAGATTGAAAAGTACAAGGAGTTCAGGGGAAGCAGCAAACACCAGGGACTTGAATAGAATGCAAGGGCTTCTGCACTAAGTAAGCATAACAAAGAAGGTGCTTTTATTTATTCGCTCCAACGTCCACCCCAGGCTGAACTGGCTGCTCCAGAAGCATTTAGCCACAGTTTTCTAACTTATAGTGCCATCCCATCAGTGGATCATGAAATCGATTTAGCGGATTATACAACCACCAAAATATAAATTAGAATAAAATAAGGATGCATCTCATTGTTTCCTAAAATTGTTTCAATTATTCACACATAGACATGAATAAAATATACATGTTACTGCGTTGTGGACAAAAAAAATCTGAACAACTGTGCACTGCATGAGCTTTGAAGCAATGCGGGTAGATTTCAGAGGGCAGCCAACACCCCCTGTCCTTCTAGATGTCACGAGAGTGAACAGGGATGAGCATCATCTTTTTTCCTCTGTCCTGGCTGAAGCCCTCTGACCTCTCTTTGTACTTTGTGCCCAGAAATACGCACACATAATGGAGACAGAGAATCACATCTCGTCACTGTCATGGATGGGAGGTAGGCAACTCCTTACCTCCCCCCGACCCCCCTTTTTTTTTTTTGGCTGTGCTGCACGGCTTGCGGGATCCTGGTTCCCCAACCAGGGATGGAACTTTTTTTTTTTTGGCCACGCCCTTGGCAGTGAAAGTGCAGAGTCCTAACCAATGGACCGCCAGGGAATTCCTACCTCCCCTTTCATCCAGCTACATCCATCCCTCCCCTGGCCCTCTGAGCACTGGGCACTGTTGCTCTGACCCACCGTGGGTCCTGCCAACCCCAGCAGTCCCAGGCCACCCCAGACCCAGAACAGCAGTTACAGCCCTGGGGGCAACCAACTACCGAGACCCCTCCAGAGTGGTATCTGTCAGCACCTGTGCCCCCCTGGTCTCCTGACACCTAAACCAGGGACATAACGCAGTCACAGGGTGTCGCCGTTGGAAAATGTCAGAAATCTTCCAAATTGATCCCCTTCCATTACAGGTGGGGTAACAGGTTTCCAGAGAGATCTGAGTGAGTTGCTCAAAGCCCCGTGGCAGAGTCATGACCGAGCCAGAACCAAATCTTGGTCTTGCAACTTCTAGCCAAGTTCTCTATCACACCGTGCTCTCTCTAGCTGACTCTGACCTTCTAGCTTACGTTTCCATCACATAAGACGATAACAACTGTCCTGCAGAGTCACGGTACAGACGGAGCCCCTAGCCGGGGCCTGGCTGCCCTGCGCACCCAGGTGTCAGCTGTAATTATTATACAAGGTCGGCCATCCTCTGATTTCAGTTCTCTTGGTATCTTTGCGTCCAGCGACAAAGCTCTTGTTCCAAGGTGCCCTTTGTCATCCACTGGCCTTGTGTGAATGTGTTACTTCCTGGGATTGCTCCACGCTTGTGGTCATGGCCATTAGGGTGAGCAGCTGCTCCGGGGACTTTCGGGAGGGAGCCACAAAAGCCTCAGCGCCCTCCATCTGATGGAAGGCTGGAGGGCACTCTGCATAGAAGGGCTCCAGGTGCTGTGCGTCAAAGCCTAACGCAGCAGGTACGTGGAGGCCAGCGGCTCCAGGAGATGGTGTCTGCCCACTTCCCCCGCCTTCCAGGGCAGGGCCTGCCCAGGGCCCCTCGGGCACACGCCAGGCACACGCAGGGCACATGTCGGGCGGCTCCTCGTGGGAACTCAGAGTTCTCGGGTAGAACAGGGGGCACTGGGGGCACACGGCGGCCTCCCTCAGAGCCCAGTGGCCACTGAGGGTTCTAGGCACCCCACCTTGGGCCAGAGTCCTCCACAGGGCAGGTTAACGATGACACTCAAAACAGGCAGGTGGCTACCTCTTTGCAAAATTTATTTTTTGGTCCTTTTTACTAACTTAGCTCCCACTGTTAAAAAAGAAGCTGAATTGAACCCATGCCCTTTCTGAGGCCTGGATACAGATTTCTATTCCAACCAGCTGTGCTGATTGGAAACTCACATCCCGTCTCTGGTCTTCGGTTTCCTCACCTGAGATAGGAGGTATTTGAGTCTGAATCCTGGAGCTCCTCCAGAGGCCTTCCAGCCCCCAAATTCTATTCTAGGCCATCCCTCCTCCGGGCACCGAGATGGCAGACTCCCTTCCACATGCCGGGTTGAGCCCCAAGGCCGTGATGGGTCACACCGCCCCCGGTGGGTGCACCCTGGGGTCAGGCCCAGAGACGGCAGGACAAACACCTGTAAGTAGCTGCCAGGGGAGGGGGGAGGGATGAACAGGCAAAGCACTGGGAAGTTTTAGGGCAGTGAAACTACTCTGATACTGTAGTGGTGCATACACGTCACTATACATTTGTCAAAACCCATAAAAGGTACAAAGCCAAGAATGAGGCCGATATAAACTCTGACTTTCAGTTAATAATAGTGTATTAATAAAGGTTCGTTCGTTCTAACAAATGCACCGCTAACAATAGGGGATGCTGGAGGGGAGGGGAAGGGGGTACCAGGGAGCTCTCTGTACTTTCTGCTCAACTGTTCTGTAAATCTAAAACTTCTCAAAAAAAAAAGTCTATTAATTAAAAAAAAGTAATAGCAGCAAAGAGGCAGAGATGGCCTCAGTTCTGTCAGACAACCGATCACCCACCACTCTGGGCCTTGATCACCCACCTCCTGTCATTTCTACAGCAGACAGCAGGGAGCCTGCAGTCGAGCCGAGGGGCTGCCCCCAGAGGCCTGTGGTCATCAGTCCATGTGGGGACAGGAGCTGGAGTGGTCACTAGGTCCTGCATCCATGGCTCTGGGTCCTTCCAGAATGCAGGGGAGCAGGTGTATTGCACACGCCCAGACTCAGGGTCCTGAGGCCACGGGGATCTCGGGCAGAGAAGATAAACCTGGAGATGGAGCAGCTGGCTGGGGTCAGGCAGCAGCAGGGCCGGGAGGAAGGTCTGCAAACCCACGTCCCCTCCCGCAGGCCAAGCCGTCCAGTGTAGACCCCGGGGCGAGGGCTCTGGCCTTCACGCTCCAGATGGAAGCAGGTGGCAGCCGGGATCACCGGGCAGCCTCAGGATGCCTGGAGGGCGGGGGACACAAATCCCAGGGCCCAACTGGAGACCCCATGGGCACAGAGTAACTAGTGCCTCCCAGTCGGGGACTCAAGGCCACAGACCACGGCGCTAACGACTCCAAACAAGGAGTTTGCCGGGGTTTTTGTTTTTGTTTTTGAGGCCAACAAACCCATTCTATTCAAGAGGCCGGCTCGTTATATAACGAGAGGAGGGAAGAGAAATGCTGGGTGTGAGGCCAAAGTCACCATAAGCGCAGAAACTTCTAGATCAGCTGCCACCACAGCAGGGAGTCAGGTACACAGCACAGGGATTGTTTGTAGCTTTGCTTTTTCAAGGAAGGGGAAAAACAGCCTACTTCTCACATTCTAGGGATTGGGGTAAAAGCCATCATCTCTCAGGAAGACCTGGTCCCTGGAGTGTTCTCTTGTGTACCTTGTGTCCCGAGGCCACCTGGGTCTGTCTCCCTTCGGGGTGGGTTCGGGCTCAAAACACCTCCCTGTGTGACTCCCCACCATTTCTCATCTAGTCCCTGCTGGATGGTTTGGGATCTTTATTTCTCACTGAAAAAAGCACGGAAGATTCTGGGTCAGGTCCTGTGGGGATGATCCTAAGCCAGAGGACCCCTTGGGATTGTCTGTCCCCTGGCATTACCAGCCCTTTCGTTTTCACTCTTGGTCACTTGGTCCTGGAAGCCTCTGGGACACATATCTCTGCTGTTGGTGCCTACAAGGTCTTGGGGACACCCCCTCTTACTTGCAAAACACGGGGCTCCACGTCCCAGGTCCTTGTGTCCAAAGCGAGTGGACTCTGACCTTCCAGGACCACTATGGGGAGCCGACATTTCCCAAAGATCTATTCTAAACTGATCTAGGAGACCAGTGCATCCCCGGGGAGATCCATGAAGAAGAAAGGGAAATCCCACAGGCGGAAGGGAAACCAGAGCTGCCAGGCGGGATTCCAGAGGCTCCGCGTGGTCCCTTCTAGTTTGCACGCGGCCCCATTTTCATGGTTCAGAGGACACAGTTAGAAGATCATGTGGCCTGGTCCTCTGTTGCCTGTGTGCCTAGCCCAGGGAACGGAGCAGCACTGAGCAGAGACCCTGTTGGCTGAAACCTCCTGTGGTCCCTCCTGCCTGTGGGAGAACGTGCGGCTCTCCTCGCCTGGGGTCCAGGGCACCCAGGCCACAGCCTGGCCTTACGTCTGCTTCCTCCTGGTTCTTCTGCTGCCTGCACGCGGCCTGGGACACCTGTATCCCTCCCCACCTCCAGATCGGGGCTCACGACCCCCCACAAGTTCAAGGTTATTATACACAAACCATCTTCAAGGTAGCAGTCAGGAAGCCAGCACTACTTTACTGCAGCAATTTGCGATTTAAAATACTTTGATGGACTTCCCTGGTGGTGCAGTGGTTAAGAATCTGCCTGCCAATGCAGGAGACACGGGTTCGAGCCCTGGTCCGGGAATATCCCACATGCCACAGAGCAATGAAGCCCGTGCGCCACAACTACTGAGCCTGCGCTCTAGGGCCCGTGAGCCACAACTACTAAAGCCCGCGCACCTAGAGCCCATGCTCCGCAACAAGAGAAGCCACCGCAGTCAGAAGCCCGCGCACCGCAACAGAGTAGCCCCCGCTCGCCGCAACTAGAGAAAGCCCACGCTCAGCAACGAAGACCCAACACAGCCAAAAATAAATAAATTAAATAAATAAGTAAATTTATAAAAAAAATAACATATGTTGCTGCAATATAACTGTAAGCCAGTGGCTCTCACAATGGAGCTTTCAAGGGTCCAGTGTCAAGGCCAGCAGGTCGGCTTGCCTCCTCCATCCTGGGGTTTGAGAGGCGCTGGCCAGCACCACGCTGTCCGGCTGGGACTGACCCGTCCTCTTTACCCACTCATGTCCTCCTCATCCTTCAGAACTAAGGCGGGTCTCGTGGAATCATGACGCCTTTGCTGTCAAGTCCGCTGGAGACGACGTCTCACCCCACTACATTTAAAATCAACCCGCTCAAGCACTGTCCATTTGCTGTTTATGCACAAACTTTCTGTCAAGGTTGTGAGCACTCTGAGGGCAACAGCTATGTCATCCGACTAATTTTTTGTGTGCGGATGGAAAAATAAACTCATAGGATTTGAAAGTCAAAACAAAGGGATGCACAATTGAAAAGCTGGGCTCTTCCACCCTTGTCCCCATCTGTGCCACGCCCCCCCAAAGGGACCACTTTTAGCTGCACATCCAGTTGGGGTTTCTTTATGTGAGTGCATACATCAAGTATGTCCCCCCTTTCTAATACAAAGGGCTCCCTGTTATATATTCTGCCCCATACCTTGTTTATCACTGTGTATGTCCAGGAGATGTTTCAAAGTCGGCACATAGGGTTTTCTGGTATCTGCGGTGTGTTCTTCTGCACAGAACACAATAGCTTCACCACCCCCAGTCTACGTCGCAGGCTGCGGCAGTGAAAACTCCGTATGTTCTTCATGTTTCTAGGATCGTGTGATCGCTGCTCAAAGGGCAACGCGGTCATGACTTCTGACAGACATTGCCACCTGCCCTCCTTAGGACTAGGTCATTTTGCTGTGGTGTAGGACAGCATCTGTTTATGCCACAGCCTCACCAATAGACAACGCTGTCAGACCACCGAACTTTGGCCGGATCGGTGAGAAATGGCATCCGTGTAACCTACGTTTGTGTCTATTCTATTTAATTTTTGATGTAACCTGGAAGCACAGAATAACTACTTGAGTTAGTTAGACTTCTGAGTTCGGTGATAAGAAGTTTATCCCTGGCTCTCCTGGACTCTTCCCTGGGGAAAAAAAGCCGCCGTGTTAAAAATTCCACTGCCCTGAGACCACCATGCTATGGTGAAGCTCAAGCTAGCCACGTGGTGAGGCAGCATGGAGAAAGGGATGTGAAACCAACCCAGGAACCAGACAGGAGCGTGAAGAAACCTTGAGAACTCCAGCCCCAGGGGCCACTGGATTGAAAATGTATGAGGAACCCCAAAGGAGAACTGCTGGACTGAGCCAGGCAGCCCCTAGAACAGTGATGATCCCAAACCACATCCTTAAGATTTGGGGTGGTTTGTGATATAGCAACAGATGATCAGAAAACTATGTAATCTTGTGAAATTTAATCTCTCTGTGCCTCAGTTTCCTAATCTACAAAATGGGAGTCATAGGAGTTCCTGTGAAATTATGAGTTAACATATAAATATGTAAACACAGAATACACCTGAACTAACATATAAAGAGATTATAATAATACATGACAATTACTTGGAAAATGTTAGCTATTACTTTAAAATAAATGACTCATTTTTATGGGTAAGATGCCAGTATTTAGGGGCAAAATATTATTATTGAGCCCAGTGAGTAGACCATAGCATCTTGCGTCTCAGAGCTTTGATCTGGGGAAAGAGCCAGATTCAACGGCACCCTGATAGCTACAAGATCGGTCCCAAACTTACAGGAGAAAGGGCAGTTCAGCCAGGCAAAGTGAAGGGACTCTGAGCCCTTGGTGATGAATTAGGGACACAGAAAGTCCCTGTAAACAGAGAAAGCCTTTGGGGGTATTCTCCAGGTATGCCCCTAAATTGCTCAAGTGCTGACTTCCTCATTTACTACCAAAAAAAAAAACCCAAAAACCAAAGAAGGTGAGGGCGATGTACGTCAGTGATTTCTGGTCTAGGGTGGGAGATCATAAAAAATGGCAATGGATGCTCCTGCAGCGTCTCTAGTCTTTTGAAAAGTGGAAAGGGAACTGCACACTTGCCCGTGACAGCACATGCAATGAGGAGAGTGAGTCTCTGCTTTTAGCTGGCATTTCATCAACTCTGGTGATACTGATTATCTAATGCTGATCGGAAGGCTGGGATCAGGAATGACTGAATGCAGAAATTATTTATTAACGAATGCTTGTTAGACAATCTTTCAGAACCGAGGGTGAATGGGAGGAACCAGAAGAAGTCTCATGGGGATTTTAAAAAATATGTTAGAACCACTGATGTATTTATCCTTTTAAACATCTGTTAAGTAGCCCCTGTGTGTCTGGGGTGGTGCTGGAAGACATTCATAGGGAAGACACAGAGCCACCCCCAGTCTCAAGATGGGGATGGGTAGGGGACAGGTTGCAGAGGGACCAGAAGGACCTTTTGTGGGTGATGGAAATGTTCCGTTATCACCATTGGGCTAGTGGTCACGTGACTGCAAAATGATTACAACCCACCTAACTGTATACTTAAAACTGGCGAATTTTATTGTAGGTAGACTATGTGTCAGTAAAGCTGACCAAAAAGTGACTGGTCAACCACCACCCATCCCTATACCATCGGGGAGAAAAAACAAAACAAGCAATCAACAGAATCCAGGGAAGATGTCCATGTTACTAATTCTGGAATACTGAATATGCTTTTTCAAGCAGTGGGAGTAGAATTTCCAGGAAGCAGCTGTGCTGTGTGTTACAGACCAGTTATATACTTTATTTTCTGGCAAAAATTCTCTAGTTTCAATTGCCCTCCTGGTGCCAAAGCACCTTGTTACACACATCAGATAGGGCACAGCGGTCTTCTTCCCTTACCGGGGATCTGAAAGGCCAGTGTTTCACTTTCCAGAACCCAGTTTAGACGCACAGTAGCTACAGATCCAGGAGGAAAGATCTGTTGGACACCAAGACCCCAATTTCTCCCAAAGGTAAATCCCCAAATATGAGATGTCCCAAACCTACAAAGGTGCTTACATTTCCTATCCCAAGACCCCTTATTTGGGTCAAGGCAGTATTTAAATAACCAGGAGAGATAACTCATTAAACTAACCATTTCTTTGAGTTGGCAGGTTATTGGATTAGCTAATCTCAGAAGAGGACTCTGAAGGCCTAAGAGAGAAAACTGGATGGTGTGGAGACAGACAGAAAAAGTGCTTGGGTGAGGCCAGTTTGGGGAGCCCTGGAGGGGTCCCTAGGAGTGGGGAAGGGGATGCCCAAGGACACTCCGGGGCTGAGGCCATGATTCCCCATCCCCTCTCTATAAACTACACTTTTCCCTCCTGCCACGTAGGAAGCGCAGGGATCACGGAGCACCAAGAACATGTGGATACTTAAATGTGATGAGGAACAGTGCCCACAGCCAGCTTATCTCAACCTGACATCTTTACTTACTGGATTCCAGATTTTGTCAGAGTGGCGGTTGCTGAGATCCTAAAGTACCTCCAGTGTCAGAGCCTGGGTGATGTCAGGTTGGCTTCATTGTTAAGTGCATGTTACCGGACTCCAGTGTTTTGACAGTTAGGATTCCAGATGAGGCATGGCTGGCGTCTCTCAGTCAGGACCCTGGATTAACCAGAGTCCCTAGGCATTTGAGATTATTGAAAAATATCCTTTGGATTTTTTTTGGGCAATTGTACAATGAGTTCCTCATCTTTCTCCATGAGTGAAATTAGAAAAACTGATTTGGGGAGAGAAACTGCTAGACTCGGTGCCAGGTTGGACCTTGGGCAAGGTCTAGAATCTTCTTTTTAGATAAATGAGCAGGAGGGGAAAAGGTTGATTCCAACTCATGCACAGAGATTCCTCTCCTGCAAAGGGCACAGAAGATGCTGCCGGGAACCTCCATTCGGTGGGTGCAGTGGGACCCCAGCCCCCAGGAGATCCTGGTGCAGGTCGGGGGGCAGGCTTAGAGAAACACTTGGGACTCTGGCTGAAGTCTTTTCTCCTCCCTTAGGAGACAGTGGGGGAATGGTTCCCATCTAGCCAGAAGGGGTTTGGAAGGGAACAGGGGCTGAAATGAGGAGGAGAAACAGACCAAGGCAGCAGCTGGGGCCCCCTCCTCTCCCAGGCCCCCTCCGAGCCTCTCCCGGGGGCGGAGCTGGCCAGCCCCCAAGCACCAGGCCCAGTGCCCCCTGTGCAGGCAGCCAGCCTGGAAGAGGTGTGAGTCCTCCGGGGAGAGCCGCCAGGTGGCCGCTAGTGAGATCTCGAGGGGCGGGCGAGGCTGGGAGGGGCATCCTGACCCTACCCCAGGGGATGGAAGCAAGGGGTTCTCGGCCCCAAGCAAGGCACTCCGAGCCCCCCACCCCGACTCTACCCCAGGCCAGACTTGAGCGTGTCCCCCCCCCCGCCCGGGACCCTCCTTCTTCCCGAGTGCTCCCTGCCTGATCTGTGTTGGAAGGCCAACTGGAAAGCGATTTCAAGGCTCTGTGATTTGAGCAGATTGAGTGTGGGATGACTCAGAGTGAATGGGTGGCGACAGATGCCTGCAGCAAGCTCCAAGCCAGGCCTGGCCCTTCTGGGTAAATGCCTGGCTTGGGACTTGGCTTAACGTGAAGGGCAAATCCCACCAGGGGCCGGGGGGCTCCGGGAATCTGAGCAGAAAATCGGTTCAAAACGGATGAATCCTCAGCCCTGTCCAGCCCCTTCCCACCCGCACCCACCCCCCAAATCCAGAGTCAGCCTGGCCTCGCTCAGAAGGAGTGGCTGCTGCCCTGACCCTCTGTTGGAGGTCTCTCCCCGGCACCTGGGTGCTGGAAGTTTCCCTTCCACCTCTGCCTTCCTGGCCTTAAAAGCATATCAGTCCTGCTCTCTGATGAAATGCAGACACCCCCCCGACAGCACGTCCAGACGCCCCACCAGCTCAGTCTTGACTCTGAGACAGGAAGGCTCACCTGGCCAGTCAAGTGCTCTATTTGGGAAGGAGTTTCCATCAGCCAGAAACTCGCCTTTAAGAACTGCTTGTTTCCTGCCAAAGCTGGGTCGGGAAGGGCTGACAGTGATGGCAGTTCAGGAATTACAGTTGATTTTTGGATAAGTAGAAATCAGCCTTCTGATCCTTACTGGTGAAAATATTTCCAGAAATGTCTTCCCACATCTCCCAGCTCTGATAAGAAGAATGGGGTGGGCAGGATTTAGCCATGGGGTGTCCACGGTTTGTATAAAGCAAAGGAGCATCCACCTCAACCAGCGCGAGAACTGTGGCGCCAGGTCCTAGGGCCAGATTCACTCCCGTGCGGAAGGAGCCTTTCTGCCCTGATGCATCATACCTCATGTTTTGTCATCTTTTTTCCTTCCTGAGACAGTCCCACACCCACTATGGTTCATGGAAGAGTCTGCTTGTTGGTCCTGGTTATTTAGAGGGTTGTGGACCGTCCCTACCCTAAGTGAGGAGAACATTCTGTCTGTTTCCTTATGACCTTTACCCGAACACAGACCATCCCGGTTCCCCCTTCCACCATGAACGTCTCAGACCACCCCAAATGCCCACAAGCGTCGGCCCCAATTTTACTTCCGGCCGTGAAATCATTGAACGTGCCTTAGTCAGTGCAGCTCCCCATCAAGGAGAATGTCTGTTGTTTGGGTTATGAGTCTGCTGAGGTGCCTCGCCTTGTCTCTCCTCTGCCCTTAATTCCCTGTCTGGTTCTCAATCCAAGAAGCCGTGAGACCCTATCCTGGGAGCCCTGGACCCAGAAGAGAAGGAGGAGTGGGCTGGGAGACAACGCTGAACACTGACTTGCAAGCCCTGGGCGGCCCGGACCCCCCCAATCCTCCAGGGGTAGATGCGGTGCTGCCTGTAGCCGGCAGGCCTGCTGTGTCCTGGCCACCTGGCCGGGTTCTGTTCTCTTATTTACTGGGACCTGCCCAGCAAGGCTCTAACTAAGGAGCTGGGCCACGATCACAGGCAGACACCCTTAAAAGCAGACATTGGACAGTAAAATGCCAGCACATACCTTGCCTGCAGAGTAAAATCAAAACAGAAACCCAGGTCTAGGTTTGCTTTCCTCCTCCTCTCTCCCCACCTCCCACCATGCTGTATCTTAGGATGAACAGGAGACACAGATGACCCACCCGAGGGCACAAACTGTCCACACAGGACAGGCAGGCAGGGGGAGGGACTGGATGTATCTGTCACCAAGGACAGATGGAGAAGTGGCCAGACTGGAGCCGCAGGGGAACTACGTGAACCCAACAGAACCCAGAGCCCTCCAGCTTCGATTTCCTGATGAAGAACCCAAGTAAACAGACCCAGGGAACTCAGAAAACCAGGTCACTTCAAGGTCCTGGTTGGAGAGGTTCTGCTGGGCTCAGCGGGGGAACCCCACAACTGACCACCACCTAAAGGGAGGGCCTGCTGTTCATTGAGCATCTATTACGTGCCCGGAACTGGCCCTTGGTCAGCTGGTTTCTGAGTTATTGTTATCTCCATTTTTAGAAGAAAAATCAGGTGCAGAAAGATAAAATAATTTGCCTGGGTCCCCAGCTGGTAAAGAGCAGGACACGGATTCACACTCAAGTCTAACTCCCAAGCCCAGGGCCCAAGGGCTCTGGGGTTAGAGAGGAAATGGATCACACCCCTCTCATAACTGAAATTTTAGCCATTGAGGCGAGAGCTCTGCAGTCTGTCATTAAACCGCTTTAGGGCTCTAGGACCTTAAGTCATGCTCTGGGAAAGAAGTCTGGTGCAGGCAGACACAAGGGCTGAAGGAGGTGGGGAAGCTAGAGCCTCCATGAAGCCACTTGCCTGTAGGTCCTGCCTTGCTTTCTTGAAGTCACCACCCATGATGAGAGCTGAGAGGCGTGCTTTCATGACCAGACATTGGCTACAGGGTCCATACAGTGCCAGGGGTGGGGGGCAACTGACCACAGGGAGTTATCAATTGAATCAATCTACGAGAACTAAATGAACACAACTTAATACAAAATAATGCAAAAACCAAAAAGAATAGGCATTAAATTATATTAGCTCACGGGCAGCATATGAGGAAATGCTAAAGGGGTTCGTTAGGAGGGGGTGGGCGTCTTGGGATAGGAGAGACTGGAATACATTTTTTTTTTTCCCCGCATGTGGGATCTTAGTTCCCCAACCAGGATCGAACACGTGCCCTCTGCATTGGGACCTATTGGACTGCCAGGGAATTCCCTGGAATACTTTCAAAGGAAGAAAAAGGTTTCTGTCATTTGAAGGAGAGCAGTGAGGGGCTGGAAAAATCCAAGAAGGATTCCATTAGTTACAGCTGAGTCGATATAAGCAATAACACTGTACTGCATATTTGAAAGTTGCTAAGAGAGTAGATCTTGAAAGTTCTCATCACAAGAAAAAAATCTTTTTGTAACTGTGATGGTGATGGATGTTAACTACTGTGATGATCATTTCACATTATATACAAATATCGAATCATTATGCTGTACACCTGAACCAATATAATGTATGTCCATTATATCTCAATTTTAAAATCTGTGTTTGGGACTTCCCTGGTGGCGCAGTGGTTAAGAATCCGCCTGCCGATGCAGGGGACACAGGTTCGAGCCCTGGTCCGGGAAGATCCCACATGCCGCGGAGCAACTAAGCCCGCGCGCCACAACTACTGAGCCCGCGGGCCGCAACTACTGAAGCCCGCGCACCTAGAGCCTGTGCTCCGTGGCAAGAGAAGCCACCGCAATGAGAAGCCCACGCACTGCAACGAAGAGCAGCCCCCGCTCGCCCCAACTAGAGAAAGCCCGCGCGCAGCAACAAAGACCGAACACAGCCAAAAATAAATAAATAAAATAAAAACTGTGTCTGCTCCAAAAAAACCAAAAATCAGAAACAGCTGAGCTGAAATGAGCACCCAAAATTCACACCTCTGGGATCCCTGGCTGTTCAGCACCATTAATTGATGACGTCAAGACCACATGTCTTTCTCATCCTGGAACGGCCAGTGCCTGGCACGTAGGACTCAAGAGATTGTTTCACTGAAGATCTGATTTTAATACCAGCCTGGGGACTAGCCCTGAAGAGGAGCCCACGGCCTGGGATGAGGTTCCCCCCACCCATCCTCAGTCTCCCAGCCCCCTTCCCCCACCCAACTCCTCAATAAAGAGGGAGTCAGGCCTCAGGATACCTGGCTTCTCTTCCCAGTTCAACCCTTGTAAGTTTAGGTGAGGCAAGAAGATTAAGAACCTTAAATATCCTAGATTTTCAGTTACTTTCCCTGAGTGAATTTACCCTTTTAACCTTCTGTTTCCTCTTCTATAAAAAGGAGCTTACATCTGTCTCATAGGCTTAATAGTGGGTTAAAACAAAACCAAAAACAGAACACCCCACCTTAGACTGATTGAGCCCTTGGAAGTTTCCATGCAAACTGGGGAAGCAGCTAGAAAGGTAAGGAGCCCGGTCCTGAGACGCCGGGTGACGAGGCCTCCCTGGGCTGTCTTCAGGGCGAGGGGTCACCTGGCTGATAGGTCAGCGGAGCCCACGGAGGCTGGTTCAAGCTCACTGCCTGTGTCTCTCCCATTCCCAGGAAGCTTCATGTGCTGACCCTCCACCCCCTGCCCTCGGCTCCTGCAGGTCTCTCACCTCGTCACACCTAACAGCACCCGAGGGTCCCCCCACCGTTTATGCTTTGGGGTCTCCCCTGCTCTCGCATGTAAGCCTCCAGGCAGAACCCTCTGCTGCACCCCATTGCGCCCCAGGCCCAGGGGGCGCCTGCCGAGTCCCAGCCTCTCTGTGCGGCCCTCTCCAAACTGCCCCAACCAACCCCAAGGACCTGACTTTCATCACCTAGAGTCTGCCACGATCCAGGGCTTGATTCCCCACAGCCCGCGAGTCTTGAATCGTCTCATAGTCTCTTTTCTCCCCACTAGACTGTAAATTCAGAAGCACAGGCTCAAGTTTGATTCTATTATAACCCCCACTCCATCCCCACTCATCTCTCTCAATCACCAGGACTCAAATACCAGCAATCGCGGACTCTAAGCTCAAGTTCTCGCCAATCATAACTAGTGCAGCCCCTGGCTTATGGGAGGGGACTGTAGGGGGAACAAACCCCCAGAGAAGAACCGATGTGGCTCACTCAAAGCAGCGCGCACCGGTGCCAGTGGAGGTCGAGCCTGGGCCATGTCTCCGGGTCCAGCCCCGTCTAGCCCGCAGTCCCACTTGTGGCTCTGCGGACCCGTGCGCCAGTTCAGGCTTCTGGTTCTCAGCCTCCACCCTCCTTCCCGCAGACAACAGACCAGCCTTAGCTCAGTCCTGGGTGAGGACATCTCCCATCCTCTCTTCCTCCCTTTCCTGTCTTTCCCCACCCTCCTCCTGTTTTCTGTTTCTTCAATGTATTTCCCAGAAGTTAAAAGCAACAAGTATGCTTTCGACGGCTCACCCTCCAAGGGCAGGAGACCTGCCAACGCGAGTATGTGGTCCAGGACCTTCCCAGGGACCAAGGGGCCATGCCCAAGGGTCCCTGCAGCACCCCGACCCTTTCCGTTTGGGACAGATTCAATCGGTGATGACTCAGGGAAGGGAGAGGAAAAGCAGGTAATGTCAGACTCGAAGATTTCAGCGAGGGAACTTTCAGCCGGGTGGGGGGCTGTGTGGGGAGACCTCGCGCTCAGGTGGGTGGGAGGGGGAGGGGGGACTGAACTCAGACAGGGAACAGAGATGAATGCGCCCACGCACGTACATGCCACCTTCACGAGTGATTCTCTGAACCACCAAGAAAAAGTTACGTAAGGAGAGAACACACAGCACCTAGGTAGGGAAGGTACATTCGGTTCGGCCTGGAGGTGTTTAATTTAACAAGAGGCTCCGGAGGAACAAAGCGAGAATTCAGCATCCGTCTCGCATACGGAGGAGACAAAGCATCATGAGAGACCAGAGCTTCCCCCTCCAGCCCCCACCACCCCCCGAACGTACAATCACCATGCATGCGGAAATCCAGCTCCGGGAGGTCTGCTTACTCAGCCCCAAGTGGTCCTGGAGGTCTCCTCTGCCCGGGTGCTCATCAGAAGTGCAGGGCTGGGAAACGCTGGCTCACAAGTGATGGGGGAGACACAGCGCCCCCGGCTCTGAAAAATCCTGCTGCCTTGCTCGCTCCAAAGGTCCCCGAGAGAGGGAGGGTTTCCCAGCCCCCTCAGCACAGGCGATTTCTAGGGTTCAGCTGCTCTCCGAGCCGCGCCGCCGCCGCACGTCTGCAACAGATGGGGACCGGGCTGGGTGTGTTCCCAGTCCCCGAAGCAGTGCCACAAGCAATGGCAGCATGGGCTGGCCCGAGACGGCGCAGGCGGCAGCCTTGCTAGCCGGAGCTCAGATGCAGGCAGCGCACGGGCAGATCCCCTCATTGACGGGACTGCAGCAAACTGTCATTACCACCGTGTCAGGGGCTGCGTGGAGGCAACTCCGTACTACACAGGCAAGGGGGCGGGAGGGAGGGCCCAGCAAGGTCTTTTAAAAAGGCAGCAGGACAGATGCAGGCGGGGGAGGCTGATGATGCCACAGTCGATGGCATCTGAGCTCCAAGTCCTCTGCCAGTGCAGCCCCCTGCACGGTCCCCGTCCCCCTTCAGGGGGAAGCAGCACGAAGGCTTCAGAGACCTGGACTCCCTGGGGCTCCCCGCTCTTGGAATACAGAGAATGCCGCTTTCTCTCTGGTTGAGAATGAAGGCTGAGGCCCTTCCAGAAGGCTCTGCTAATCACATTCCCATTGGAAACCCCAGACCCTCAACCCTGACCACACTACCTGCAAACCAACATCCAGAAGGCAACATCGTCCCTGCCTGTATCAACCTTGTCCCACTTCCTGTAATTCTGATGCTCTGACGTCTGAGGCCTCACTGACCCTGGAGGGACGGCCCTCCCAGGGTTCGCCAATCCCTAGAGACGGTAAACTGCTCCCCTGGGAGCATACCTTTCTCATGAAAAGCAGCAGATGCAGCGCCCACACCCCCTCACCTCTTCCATCCGGCTCTCACCCCTCCACGGACCAGACAACCAGGGGTGGCCCCTGCACCCAGAGCCCCCGGAGCTGAAGCTATTCACACTCACCCATCCTATGCCTGCTCAGCTGCCTCGCCTGTTCCTCCCCACAGAAACCACATCTTCCCCCACTCTCATGCCTCCTCACCCACCCCGTGCTTCCCCTGCATGGCGTGGGAGCCTCAGAATAAACTTCTTCCTGGTGGCAGTCGCCCTGGTGTCACCTGAAATACCTCTGGGTCCTCTCAGACCTAAACACGACAGCAGCCCAGGTCCGTTTCTCTGAACCTCAGTCCTTCCTCTGAGGAAACAGCCCGAGTGAGACTCACTTGCTCTGTACATCGCCCAGGGCTGCTGTTGGGAAAATGGATGAGCAAGCATTTGGACAAAAATAAGCATCGGCTTGGGGTGTGAGGGATTACTCTGGAACCAGAGGGCAGTGCTAGCGTAAACTCACGGTGTGGCAAAAAGCTGGCGCCACTCCAGGCGCTCTGGAGTCAGCCCTGGAGCCACCCCCCCGGGCGCAGGAACGAGGGGTCCACCGGGGACCCAGCCAATCACAATAGTTTCTCCAGCTGGTTCTGGAACTAGCCTTGCTGGGTTAGCTGGGCTTGTTTTATTTTCTGAGTGCTTTATTCCAAAGCAATACAAACAAGCTTGAGGCAAAAAGCCTAATTAGTTTTGCTTGGAATAGCTGGCCAGGCCAGGGAAACGGGCTCCGCCATCCAAAGTGGTCAAAGGTCTGCTACACTTAGAGACAAGTGCCTGCGAATGACTTACGGGGCATGAGTGACTTTCTGAAGCTCCGACCGCCAGCAAGCCCAGGTCTCAGGTACCTGGTACTATTCATTAGAGATGGAGAAGCACAAACCACTGAGCTCCGGCTGCCAAGCTACCGCCACGAACATGGCCAGCATCTTCTCCTGCGTGTGTTCTCGCTTCCAAAAACTCCACTGACCCTTAAAGGCTCACATCTCCTCTTCAGGCTCTGAGCTTTTTCACCTACTCTCCTGAGAGGGTGGAGGGTCAGCACTCTTGGAGGAGGAGCCCCAGGAGATCAAAGATGTCAGCAAAGCCGGAAGACCACTGTTGGCCCTACCACTGGTCTCGGGCATATTCCTGCCTGTGGCCCACCCCCCCCGATTCGCCCGTCCCCAATTAATCTTCCTAAACACTGCTTTCCAAACATCACTCTCAGCACCCTCACCAGATCCAAAATGACAAAGCCAAACCAAAATAAAACAAAAACTAAAACACTAGTTCCATATTGTCTACAGAACAAACCCAAATTCTTCAGGGTGCTGAACCAGGCCCACAAGAGCCAGGCCCACAGCCATCCAACCTTCTCACCTCATGGGCCTGTGCTAAACTGTCACCCAGGGTTCTCATGGGTCCCCCTCCCCTCAACAGGCTTCGCAGGCATCTGTAGGTTATGACCCGGCCTTTCTCGTGGAATTGATTTCTTGAGTGTATTTTTCGTGCTGGCATTTACATACGCTATCTCAACCTGCACAGTAGGTAAATGGGTAAAATACTATCTGTTGCATGAATAAGGAAATTGTAGTTCAGAGAGGCTAAGGCGCCAGGGTTACAGACAAACCAGCTGCAACGCGGGGACTCAATCACAGGTGCATTTCCCCCCAGTTCTGACAGGTTCACACCCCACCCCCTTTTATCTATTTACTTTTGCTTATTTGTATCTTCTGGGTTTTCTGTGGCCCAGGTTTATTACTTGTGTAATTAAAAATAAGAGGAATGTGCTGGCACTCTCAAAGTTGGTAATTCCCCTTTTAGGGGCTTGGCCCTCAAGAAAATCCGAACTGCAAACAAAGCTTTCTGCACCAAGAGAGTCTGCAGCAATGAGGAGGCCCAGATGCCACCCGAGCGCGCAAGGAGGGGGGAGGTCTTGTCGAGGACGCTCGGACAGAGCCACACGCTGTGCCGTCAGGAGATCACAGCGGCGACGTCAAAGAATTCCAGTGACGTGGGAGGTGTGCCAGGAAAATCGCAAACCATGCACAGTATCACCTCACTCTGTAAGTGACACAGAAGACTAGAAACACAGGTCACGCGTGAGTAAGGGTGCCCCCCCACGCGGCCCCGGTGTGACAGACCAGGGTTAGAGTCTTAGCGGTCCAGGAATCTAGCACAAGCCCTTTGCCAAGTCCCACACCATCTTCAGCCGTGAGCCCCAAACTCAAACGCCGCATGCCAAGCTCATTCCTGTGACAAGGCGCCACTGCAGGAGGGTAACCACACCCTTCACGGAGCGTCGAGATCAGCCACGGCACTGGGCCTGCGTGTCACACCCGCGAGGCACATGCAGACTGACAGCAGCTGCTAAGGAAAGCCTTTGTCCTCCTTCCTCCTGGAGGCGGTCGATCCTGTCCACGCACTCAAGTCAGCAATCCTGGGGCCACCGGTTCTGTGCATGGGAAAGCCAAACAAGAGGATCCCCCTGGGCCCAGGGTCTGGCTCCTGGCTGCACTAGCTGAACTTGTATTTCACTTGGAAGCTGGGCAGTCCGGGAGAGGGGGCATGGCATGGCGTTGGCCTGGCATTGGCTTGACCATCCACTGGTAACAGCATCTAAGATGTTCCAGGTCAAGCAGGGATGTGGGTGGCTGTGGTGCTTGACTTTGGAACCCCGTTTCTACAAACAGTTTGAGGCCAGCGCGCCTGTATCCACTCACTATGCAATACGTTAGGGCAGCGGCAGTTTGGTGGCCTCTAAAATATCCCAGTTGGCCAATCAAAAACGGGCAGAAGACCTAAATAGACATTTCTCTAAAGAAGACATACAGATGGCCAACAGGCACATGAAAAGATGCTCAACATCGCTAATCATTAGAGAAATGCAAATCAGAACTACAATGAGGTTACCACCTCACACTGGTCAGAATGGCCATGTTCAAAAAGTCTACAAATAATAAATGCTGGAAAAGGTGTGGAGAAAAGGGAACCCTCCCACACTGTTGGTGGGAATGTAAACCGCTGCAGCCACTATGGAGAACAGTATGGAAGTGCCTTAAAAAACTAAAAATAGAGTCACCATAGGATCCAGCAATTCCACTCCTGGGCATATATCTGGAGAAAACTCTAATTCAAAAAGATACATGTACCCCCTATGTTCATAGCAGCACTATTTACAATAGCCAAGACATGGAAGCAACCGAAATGTCCATCAACCAATGAATGGATAAAGAAGATGTGGTATAGATACACAAAGGAATATTACTCAGCCATAAAAAAGAATGAAATAATGCCATCTGCAGCTACGTGGATGGACCTAGAGATTATCATACTAAGTGGAGTAAGTCAGACAAAGACAAATACCGTATGATATCACTTATATGTGGAATCTAAAAAATGATACAAATGAACTTTTTTTTATAAAACAGAGACAGACTCACAGACATAGAAAACAAACTTATGGTTACCAAAAGGGAAAGCGGAGGAGGGAATAAATTGAGAATTGGGGATTAACAGATACATACTCATATATAAAATAGATAAACAACAATAACCTACTGTATAGCACAGGGAAACTATATTCAATGTCTTGTAAAAGCCTATAATGGAAAGAACCTGAAGAAGAATATACGTATATAAAATGAATCACTTTATTGTATACCTGAAACATTATAAATCAACTATACTTCAAAAACATAAAATAAAATAAAATAAAATAAAATATCCCAGTTGGGAATCAACGTGCGGAAGAGGGCGACTTGGCACCTGGAACATCCTTATTGAAATCTGTGGCAGAGAACATCTTGATCAGCTCAAGAAATGTTAAAGCTCCTCTTCATTGGCAAAATGAGTTGTGTCAAGGAAGGGCTGGCTCACGAGGATGGTACAGGCTGCAGCAGCCTGGAAAAAAGCGGTTAGAGAATCCAGCCAGCCTGGCAGCACCCCCTGCGGCCCTCGAGGCCGGGATGCCTTCTGTCCTGCATCCTCCACCTCAGGGGACCTGATGCTGAACTCTGTTAGGCCGGCCAGTCCCGCCCCAAGGATACCTCTGGGTTCTGCTCAGAGAGTACCTGCCAAAGGGCAGCAAGCCTTCCTCTGAGCTACAACAGGCTGTACCTGCCGCCTAAAATCATCCGTAGGGGTTTAGCCAACTCTGGTCTGAGGTTTCCTTTCAGTGTAACGTATCACCTGGTACTACGGTTGTCAGGGTAGGGGAGGTGAGGGAACACATGGCTTCATCCACCTCCAGTACCGGAGGCCTCCAATATTGACCAAAGCACTCAGGTGTTTGCTAACGCGCCAAATTGGCTTAGATTCCTTTGCCACCCAGCCACTCTCTGGATACCTCCATCCAGGCAGAACTAGCAGTTCTTGAACTCCTGGACTGCAAAGGCTTTTGGAATCAGTGGGGCCTCATGCCCTGATTTTAATGGAGAGGAACCAGAAACAAACCAACTCCCACCCCAAAGGGTAACAGTTTCTCCATCTTTCCTAGCCACATCCTGGACCCTCAAAGGTCTTAAGAGAATTACTCCCTGGGGCCCCATGTGTGGAGACTGTTCCCAGGCCACAAGCTCCCCCGAGCCGTGAATGTCGAGCAGGGTCCTTGAGCTCCTCCAAGGAAGCGCACTGACCGTTACAGCGTTTGTGTTTGGAGCACGTCACCTGCCCAGTTACAGAATTACCACTGTCAAATAACTGATACATATATGAGCTCTAAATCACACGCGACCAACTGGGCAGTGACTTGCCCGAGGCCACCTGGCCGGGTGCTGAGAGGACCAGGACCAGGACCCAGGTGATCTTGACTTTGACCCCCTGCACCTGACAAGGAGGAACTTAGCCCTGCCTGCTGGAAAGCTGGGTTTGTTCACATGGCCCTGCAGAGGCCTTTCCCCAACTTCAGTCCAAACAAGCCCAGCTGTGGAAGATGCAGAGAACTGGGTAGAAGGGGAAGGATTTGCCATTCCTGCCGGCAGCCGAAAAGATGAGGCTCACAAAGGCGCACAGATGGATTGGGGGTAAATAAGCTACACGTGCTTAGGTATTTGCTCCTCAAAGCCCACACGGGTCTCTCCTCCTCGTAGGGTCTTCTCTGAACCCACCCCAGCCTCAGCCGGCACAAAGGCTCCCTCCTGGGCTTTCCTGGTGGCGCAGTGGTTGAGAGTCCGCCTGCCGATGCAGGGGACACAGGTTCGCGCCCCGGTCCGGGAAGATCCCACGTGCCGCGGAGCGGCTGGGCCCGTGAGCCATGGCCACTGAGCCTGCGCGTCCGGAGCCTGTGCTCCGCAACGGGAGAGGCCATGGCAGTGAGAGGCCCGCGTACCTCAAAAAAAAAAGACTCCCTCCTCTTATGCACCATGTACCTACGGTACAATTATCAAACTAATATAATATTGCATATCAACTATACTTCAATAAAAACAAAGAAAAAGAAAAAAACCCCAACAAAGCCTCCCTCCCCCACTGGCATGGGTTCCTCTGGCTTCCATCCTGTTAACTAATAGGCCCCAACCCGAGGCTCCCGGGAGCCCCCACAATTCTGAACACTGCAAGTCTCTACCTGAATGTCTCATCCAAGGTCAATGCCGACCAAGGAGCAAGGTCCTCGGACCTGAGACGCGGGGGCCCCGTCATCTGGGAGGTCAGGGCACTCATCTTCACGGGAGCAGGGTGGCACTTGGGAAGCCTCCGTTGTCCTCTCTGACTTTGCAGTTAAACACACAGGATGGCCTTGCCCCTTCACAAGGCCCCCTCGGTCTGTGCAGGGTCTCCACCATCCACCACAGATCTTGCTCTATCTCTTGGAGGTCCCTCTCCTAACAACAAATATCCAGGGGACCCCCAAACATGTACCAGCCTCATGCTGCATTCCTGGGACCCAAGAGATGTAGAAGACAAGACCCCCACCCTTGTGGACTTCAGTCCTGGCCAGGAGGAAGGTCGTGGAGACAAGGAACAAGCAGGCGGAGGGTCAGTGCAGCACCTCGTGCAGTGTAGACAGCAGCCACCATAGCAGTTGTCAGAAGGACGTGGCTGCTTTGGAAGAAAGTTGTTAAAAAAAAAAAAAAAGAGCTTGGTGAAAGGATTAAAGTTGAGGCTGAGAGTTTGAGAGAGAAGAAGGAACAAGTGAATAAAGAGGCACTGGAGGGTCCTTGCATTTGGCAAGGCTCCCCTCTTGGTCTCTGGACATGCTGCCAAGGCTCTGGAAGGCTCTGGAAGGCTCCTGGCAACTAGATCTTCCATTGAAGCTGGAAGCCAGGCTTGGTTCAACAATAGCCGAGTGCTGATGGGCTGAGCTTGGCTAGACTCAGGCAGGTGCTCCAGTTCTGAAAGCCTGTGACCTAAAATCACCTCAAAGGCACCGTGGAACAGAAGGCTCTGGGCTGCCCAGGTGGTGGATGGAAGGCCAGGTTGGTGCTTATAACAAGCCCTAGTCTTCCTGATTTAACTGAAACCAACACGAATCACACTGGGCACAAAACGATTTTTTTCTCCAGGCTGCCCTCTATAACAGCGGTCCTCAAGCATGTCCTCTCTTAGACAAGCTGGACTCGTCTTCCTGTGCTTACTAAGAATGATGCCTTCCCTTGTCCTTTTAAACTGGATGCTGCTTTTCTACAGGTCCCCCCCACCGCCCCTGCCTGCAGAAGTCCCTGTGAAAGATGCAAGAACGGGAAGGTTGTGTATCCAGATTTGTTGACTACACAGATTCCCTATCAGTTCATCTTTTTCTGAAAATTGAATCAACACTAAAACTTAAGCTGAAACCTATAAAATGTTTAACAACTTTAAAAGAAGTCTCTCAGATAATTGTGTATATTCTTCTTTGCTAGTACATCAAAATTCAACAAGTACTAGTTTTTTTAAAAAATAATAAATTTATTTATTTATTTTTGGCTGCGTTGGGTCTTCATTGCTGCACATGGGTTTTTGTCTAGTTGTGGCGAGTGGGGGCTACTCTTCATTGCGGTGCATGAGCTTCTCATTGCGGTGGCTTCTCTTTGTTGCAGAGCACGGGCTCTAGGTGCATGGGCTTCAGTAGTTGTGGCTCCCGGGCTCTAGAGTGCAGGCTCAGTAGTTGTGGCACACGGGCTTAGTTGCTCTGCGGCATGTGGGATCTTCCCAGACCAGGGCTTGAACCCGTGTCCCCTGCATTGGCAGGTGGATTCTTAACCACTGCACCACCAGGGAAGGGAAGCCCTCCGACCAGTAGTAGTTTCTTAAAGGTTACTTGCAACTTGGAGTCTGAAAATATGTCAGTGACCCTTTTGTACTGTTTTGCATTGAACTGCATTTTGAATTCATCTTTTTTCCATGTATGATTCTGTGATGCAGTGCATCAGTTGTTTGGAAAATACTGTCTCACTGAGCTATGCAGAATTTTCAAATGTTGATACATTTTATTATACAATAATTAAAACAAATCATTAATATTAACACTGATCTAATCACTGATTAGAAATATCATTTTTTAAAATAAATTTATTTATTTATTTATTTTGGTTGCATTGGGTCTTTGTTGCTGCACACGGGCTTTCTCTAGTTGTAGCGCCTAGGCTTCTCATTGCGGTGACTTCTCTTGTTGCGGAGCACAGGCTCTAGGCATGTGGGCTTCAGTAGTTGTGGCACGTGGGCTCAGTAGTTGTGGCACAGGGGCTTAGTTGCTCCACAGCATGTGGGATCTTCCCAGACCAGGGCTCAAACCCGTGTCCCCTGCATTGGCAGGCAGACTCTTAACCACTGCACCATCAGGGAAGCCCTAGAAATATCTTTAACGATTGGGAAAATGTCAAATTCACAGTGGTGGATATGTGTTTACCAAAATTCTAATTTTCACTTGAAAGATTAAACTGATCATTGGCACCAACAAAAAAATAAATAAAAATGAAAAAAGAAGAATGTAATATATAGGTAGTCTATAGGTATGTATTATATAGGTATGTATTATATAAGTTCCTTGCTGTTATGGGTTGAATTGTGTCCTCACGCCCCAAAATGTGTGGGAGCCCTAACCCCCAGGACCGCAGAATACGACCTTATTTGGAAATAGGGCCTTTACAGAAGTAATCAAGTGAAGGTGAGGGCATTAGGGTGAGCCCTAGTGTAATATGATGGTGTCCTTCTAAAAAGAGGGAATTTGAACACAGATGCAGGCACGTAGAGAGAGAGATGACGACCAGCCACAAACCAAGGAGCGAGGCCTGGAACAGACCCTCCCCAGCACGGCCCTGCCCACACCTTGGTTTTACACTTTTGACCCCAGATCAGGGAGACAATAAATGTCTGCTGTTCCAAGGCCCCCAGTTTGTGGTGCTTTGTTATGGCAGCCCCAGGAAACTCACCCACTTGCTTTTTCTTTCTTTTTTTAACAGCTTTATCAAGATAGAATTCACATACCATACAATTAACCCACTTAAAGTGCATTAATGAACTGTTTTAGCATTTCACAGACCTACCTGTAACCATCAACACAATCAATTTTAGAGCATTTTCGTCACTCCCAAAAGAAACCCCATGTCTACTAGCGGTCACTTCCCACGCCCCTCTCCAGCTCCTGGCAACCACTGATCGACTTTCTATATCTGTGGATTTACCCCTTCTGAACACTTCTTATAAACGGAATCATTCACCATGTGGTATCTTGTGACTGGCTTCCTTATCTCCTCAACCAGAATATAACCTAGTTATTTAAACATGAGTCAGCACTGTACCAGGCAGCTGCAAGGGGTGGGGGGATGGAGGGGAAGGGGGGAGGGGGGAGGGGGAGGGGAGGGAGGAAGGGGAGGGGAGGGAGGGAGGGGCAGGGGAGGGGAAGGAGGAAGGGGGAGGGGAGGGAGGAAGGGGGAGGGGAGGGGAGGGGGAGGGGATGGAGGGAGGGGGAGGGGATGGAGGGAGGGGAAGGAGGAAGGGGGAGGGGAGGGAGGGAGGGGCAGGGGAGGGGAAGGAGGAAGGGGGAGGGGAGGGAGGAAGGGGAGGGGAGGGAGGAGGGGAGGGGAAGGAGGAAGGGGAGGGAGGAGGGGAGGGGAGGGAGGAGGGGAGGGGAGGGAGGAAGGGGGAGGGGAGGGAGGAGGGGAAGGAGGAAGGGGAGGGGAGGGAGGAGGGGAGGGGAGGGAGGAGGGGAGGGGAGGGAGGAGGGGAGGGGAGGGAGGAGGGGATGGAGGAAGGGGGAGGGGAGGGAGGAGGGGAGGGGAAGGAGGAAGGGGAGGGGAAGGAGGAAGGGGAGGGGAAGGAGGAAGGGGAGGGGAGGGAGGAAGGGGAGGGGAGGGAGGAGGGGAGGGGAGGGAGGAAGGGGGAGGGGAGGGAGGAGGGGGAGGGGAGGGGGGAGGGGAGGGGAGGGGAGGGGGAGGGGATGGAGGGGAGGGGGAGGGGATGGAGGGGAGGGGGAGGGGATGGAGGGGAGGGCTGGGGACCCACTGGCTTTAGGATCCGAGTTTGAATCTGCCCCCCCTCTCTGGTGCTGTGACCTAAAGTGAGTTACTTAACCTGGCCCCGAGCCCCTCCCTCTGTAACAGGACTGCTGCAGCCTCAGGGCCCTGTGACGACTCAGTGGCCACTCATGTGCAGGCCCGGCATGGTTGGCTTTACTGTTAGTCCTGTCCTCATGCCTTGAAGATGAGCTGCCACTTACTAAAGTCGTCATTTAATACAAAGGTGGTGTTGAGGATACTGGGGCAGGTAGGTCCTGGGGGGGGCCCTTCCACTGAATTCCCCAAACTGCTGAGCTTTCCTGAGTTATGATATCCTCTCTTACCCCTGGGACAAGGACTCGGATAGGACCTGCTCCTTCAGCCTGGGTTCCCAGAACAAACAGGACGTCACAGCTGCCCGTGATGGACACCCAGATGAGAGAGAAACACACTTCTGCCACTACTCAGGGCTGGGACTGGGGTCATCTGTTACCCCAGGGTAACCTGGCCAACAAACTCTATTTTTCGGCGTCTACTCCCTATCCCTATAAAATCTCAGTTCAACTTACTGTGATTTAAACAGTTGTTTACTTGGCTTACTTGCCCTGCTCCGCTATCTGAATCGATCTGGATTGACCCGTCCTCTGAGAGTAAGCCCTGAACCCAAACATAACATGGTGCTTTGGTTTTCTTCAACAAATGTATTCCATATTATTCTCTACGTATTAATACTTTGTATGTGTTGTATCCTCAATGATATTTTAAGTAAGGTTACGTCGATCCTTCTGTAAATACCCATAACCCTTCATGTCTATGCCAGACACCCCAACGTGGGCCTCCACTTGGCTGGACTTAACAAAGACGTACTGGACACTTATGTATCAGGCACACAAGCAATAAGAACACGAAGAGGGAGGGCAGAGTCCGCCCTCCAAGCAAGTCCTCGTCTGGGGGAAGAACACGTTTGAGACAGGATTTTTGCCTCAAAGGCCCAAGCCTGATGCCTCGGAGCAGGATGCTTCCTGCCCTGCTCTCTCTGTGGGCCTCCTCGGGACCTCAGTGCTTTCACTTTCCACCCTCTCCACTGGGGATTTGTTTGGCGTATCCCTTCCTTAGAACAGATGGGTCAGGTAAAGGTATACTCAGAACTACAGACACTGGAGCTTCAAATCCCTGTCACTAGTAGCCAGGCCACACTTCCTGTCCCACCTGGGACTCCCGCCCTGCGCTTTCCTGCCTCCAGTTGCCTCCAAACAAAAATGAATAACGAAGCAATTAGTAGGTCCTCAGCCAAGAGTTAGGGTGACCAACTAGTCTTGGTTTGCCCAGAACTGTCCTGGTTTTAAAACAGAAAGTACCATGTCTCCAGAAACCCCTCAGTCCCAGGCGAACCGGGACAGCGGGTCACCCTAAAAGGTAGGTGACCTCTCCTGCTGCCCCGGCCCCGGGAGATGGCGTGCACACCCGGGCATCCACCACCCCGGGCTTAGCCGCCCACACCCATCCACGCCCTCTTTCTCTGTCTCTCCCCTCTTCCAGCTCTGTTAATTTCACCCATTTCCTCTTTCCATTTGCCAGCTCTCGGGTAGCTAAGGAAATCCCCTCCCCGCTTTCCCTTCCTCTCTCTTTGTTTCATTTCTAAGGTAAAAATTTACCCTAATCACTGAATAAGAAGAAAGCCAGGGATTTGTGCTGATCAAGAAAAAATAATTACTATAAGTGAAAACAAAACTTTTAAAGTGAAATTAAACCTAAATACCAGAGTCACCACATTCCCAAACATACTGAGGAGGTCAAGAAGGCCCCTTTAGAATTTCTTTAACATTCCCCATGTATCTCTTCTTCCTCTAATCGAACCTGCTTTTCATAAAACACCACTTTGGAGATAAACAAAACCCCACTGCAACGCCATTTAGCCTCCTGCTTTTTCATTCCTGTATTCACTCATCCATTCATTCAGCAGAATGTTTTCCTAACATCACAAATGTACATCATGGCAGAGACTGTAGCCAGGAAAGGCTATGGTTAAGCCAAAGGCTACCTTCGCTGCCCATCAGCCAACAGAAATCAGGATCAGAAACAATTTAAGATGGAAAACTGAAACCAGAGAAAGCAGGTGTGCCAGAGAAAACTAAAGTCAAGTTGGGCATTTGGTTCCAAACTTCCTGTAGCCCACTGGCTCTCAACCTCAAATGCACATCACCCGGGGAATTAAAAAACAGCAGGGGCTTCCCTGGTGGCGCAGTGGTTGAGAGTCCGCCTGCCGATGCAGGGGACACGGGTTCGTGCCCCGGTCCGGGAAGATCCCACATGCCGCGGAGCGGCTGGGCCCATGAGCCGTGGCCGCTGAGCCTGCGCGTCCGGAGCCTGTGCTCCGCAACGGGAGAGGCCTCAGCGGTGAGAGGCCCGCATACCGCTAAAAAAACAAACAAAAAAACCCCCAATGCCTGGTCTCAGAGTTTCTCATGTAATTGATTTAGGGTGCAGCTGGGTCCTGGGAGTCTTAAATGACCCTCAGGTGAGTCTTACGTGCAGTTGAGAACCACTGCTGTAGACCAAGAAAAATAAACCACAATGGGTTACAGACTGCTCGTTTTACAGAAAGAGAAAATAAACCAGTTCCTGGGTAGAAGCACAGCTTTTCCGAACACACATTCCAACAGAAATGTCTTGAGAGGGCCTAAGGTAGAACCCGGGTTGCTGTAGCCTCTTCTGGCACAGCTGCAAACGCCAGCCCCTGCTCGTCCCTGTGGGCAGCCCCTGGGGACCCCAGGGCAGCCAGGCCGGTGCTCCATTTCCTCAGCTGCACCTCGGGCTGTGCTGGGTTCCAGGTGTGCAGCGGGTGTGATGGACCTGCCTCACCCGACTTCCCTCTCTTTGCATCCTGCCCAGAAAATGCCAGAGTAACAATCCGGTTCAACATGAGTCTGGGATCTGAGCTCACCTTGGAACAAAGGAGGAATCTCAAGTGGCTTCCGGGGCTCCCGGCACCACCAATTCCTTCAGCAAGTAGCCATGAGCACCTCCTGCCCAGGAGGAGCCCCGGCCCCTGAATGACTGCGAATCCTGTCCACGGGCCTCCATGCTTTTGTCGGGAAGACCTGCATCTCCTTCCCATGGAGCCATGAGATGGTCCCGAGGGTCCGAGGGGCAGTGTAGGGGTCTTGAGAGGGTATTGGGATGAACATCAATCCCAGCCAACAAATGGGGCGGGGCTCTCCTTTAAAGCGGGGCTGACATTTGATTCATCTGATCTAGTACAGACCCTGAGTAGATGCTCAGAAAAGACTTGCTGAAAGACAGAATGACTAGTTGAATGCAGGAAAAAAGAAAATGACTCCAAAAGCCCATCTCACTGAGATGACAATGCTAGAAAATCTGGGAAAGCAAATACCCTCCTTTAAGGGCCTTTGGCGTCATTAAAATATTAATATGAAACTACCAACATATGAGTTCACTTGGTGTGTTCTGAAGTGTTCTGAGGAGTCTTAGATATGACTCCAAAGGCACAGGCAACAAAGGAAAAAAACAGATAGAAGTGGACTTCATCAGAATTAAAACCTTGCCTGCTTCAAAAGACACCACCAAAAGAGTGAAAAGACAACCTACAGAACGGAAAAAAAATATTTGCAAATCATATAATATCTAATAAGGGACTTGCATCCAGAACATATAAAGAACCCTTAATAATAAAAAGACAGCCCAACTTAAAAACAGGCAAAGATATGAATAGATATGTCTCCAAGGAAGATTTACAAATGTCTAAAAAGCACATGAAAAGATACTTGACAACATTCGTCATTAGGGAAGTGCAAATCAAAACCACAGTGAGGACTTCCCTGGCGGTCCAGTGGTTAAGAATCCGCCTGCCAATGCAGGGGACACGGGTTCGAGCCCTGGTCGGCGAAGATCCCACATGCCGCAGAGCAACTAAGCCCGTGCTCCGCAACTACTGAGCCTGTGCTCTAGAACCCATGAGCCACAACTACGGAAGCCCGCGTGCCACAGCTACGGAAGCCCGTGCGCCTAGAGCCCGTGCTCTGCAACAAGAGAAGCCACCACAATGAAAAGCCTGCACACCTCAATGAAGAGAAGCCCCCGCTCGCCGCAACTAGAGAAAGCCTGTGCACAGCAACTAAGACCCAACGCAGCAAAAAAAAAAAAAAAAAAAAAATGAGATGCCACTTCTCACCCACTAGGATGGCTAGAATGAACAGACAGACGGTAATGTGTTGGTGAGGATGTGGAGAAGTTGGAACCCTCATACACTGACGGTGGGAATGTCAGATGGTTAGCCCAGAGTTACTATATGAGCACCAATTCCATTCCTGGGTATAAACCCAAGAAATGAAAACATACGTCCACATAGAAACTTATACATAAATGTTTATAGCAGCATTACTCCTAATAGCCAAAAGGCAGAAACAACTCAAATGTCCTTTAACTGATGAATGGATAAACAAAATGATGTGTATTAATTCATACACTGTAATAGTGTTTAGCCATAAAAGGAAAGAAATATAGATACATACAGTCGGCCCTCCATATCCCCAGCTGCACATTCAAAAATTCAACCAGCAGCGGATTAAAAGTATTCGGAAAAAAAAATCCAAGTTCCAGAAAGCAAAACTTGAATTTGCGCATTCATTTACATAGCATTTATGTTGTATCAGGTATTATAAGTATCATCTCTAGTATATGGGAGGACATGCATAGGTTACACGCAAATACTACACCATTCTATATAAGGGACTTGAACATCCAAAGATTTTGGTATCCGAAGGGGGTCCTGGAACCAGTCCCCCTGTGGAAACTGAGGGACGACTGTACTAGAACATGGAGGAACCTCGAAAACATCATCACAAGTGAAAGAAGCCAGTCACAAGAGACCACGTGTTGTTATGTGATTCCATTTATGTGAAAGTTCAGGAGAGGAAAATGTATAGAGACAGAGTTGTTTTGTGGTTCCTTAACATCCTTAGGGCTGGGATAGGGGGATGGGGGGAACAGAGAGGGGACAGTTCAAGGGTAAAGAGTTTCTCTCAGGGGAGACGAAAATATTCTAGAACTGACTGTGATGGTGGTGGCATAAGTCTGTGAATATACTAAAAACCACGGAACTGGACACTTTAAATGGGTAAATTGTTATGTGAATTATGTGTCAATAAAGATTTTTAAAAAGAAAGAGATATACAGACAGATGTAAAGAACAAACGTATGGATACCAAGGGGGAAAGGGGGCAGTGGGATGAATTGGGAGATTGGGATTAACACATATACGCTACGGATACTCTGTAGAACACAGCTAACTAATGAGAACCTACGGTGTAGCACAGGGAACTCAATGCTCCACGGTGACCTAAATGCGAAGGAAATCCAAAAGAGAGGGGATATATGTATACATCTAGCTGATTCACTTTGCTGTACAGTAAAACTAACACAACATTGTAAAGTAACTATACTCCAATAAAAATTAAAAAAAAAAAGAGAGAGAGAAGGTGTACTAACGGCAACCAAACTATGCCACCAGCAACAACGCTGAGACCATCTCTCACCCACCAGCGTGGCAGAAATGAAGAGAAACACCCGCACCTTTCTCAGCAGGCCTAAGGGCAACAGGCACTCCCGCCCACTGCTGTGGGACGTGGAAGTCGGTACCACCCTCCTGGAGGGAAACTTGGTGACACCTAACAAAAGCACATTTGTGTGCACCTGAGCACGCTAGATCCACTGCAGACGGCACACGTGTCTGCATCAGGGCCTGTGTCGCGTGCTCGGGCCCCCTCCTCGCCCTGGAAGCCATGCCGTCTGCTCGTGTTAGCCGATGACCACCCCCAGCGGCTGGTTCGGTGAAGCCCGAGAAAAGGGCGGTCTGCGTATCACCAACTCGGCTGAGGTCCTTGGAACCAACCAAGGAGGCACTGAATGAACACACCAACCACAGCCCTCATCAGGCAGAGGGTAAACGAAAAACAGGAGACCAAAACGTGCTTGAAGGGCGAAGGGGTTGGGTGTCTGGGGAGATGGGCTGTGACTGTGGGAGAGGCACTGAGAGGGTTTTCCTTCCCTTATGGTCAGAGAGCGGATCTCTTCCTTACTTCATCATGTGGATTCTTGCAGGAATGAGTTTTCCAGCAGGGAGAACTGCAAGTGCAAAGGCCCTGGGGCAGCAGCCATGGCAGAGCATGGTGGCCTCTGTGGCTGAAGTAGTTGATGAGTTGAAAAGGTAGTGAAAGCACACTCTTCTGGACTCTTCTGGACCTGGAAGGGCTGGGACTTCAACCCTGAAAATGACAGGGAGCCACTGGAAGGTTCTAGCAGGGGATGACATGATCTGATGTATCTTAACACGATCACTCTGGCCACCCTGTTGAGAGCAGACTGTTGGGGTGAAAAGGTGGAAGCTGGGAGACCAGCAAGGAGGCTACTGCTATAGTCCAAGTGAGAGACGGTGGCGGCTGGGGCCAGGTCGAGGCAGTGGAGCTGGTAAGACATGTCTGCACCGTTCCAGTCCAGTACCTTCCCCTCAGGACAGGAGCCCAAGATGAGAGGGGGAGGACCTTGCTCAGCATAGCTGGTGTCATCAGCATCCACCTCAGTTCTCAGCTCCCTCCCGGTTCAATGACCACAAAACCCCGTGTGTGGAACTCAGGAGTTTTCCGGTGCACCCTCTGTTCCCTACACAAGTTTTGATCCCCCATGACCTGCTGGGGCCCTTCCTTGCTGATGGTGGGACAGTCCTTGGGGACTCCTGTTAGTCTCCAACTCTGGTGAGCTGAGTAGAAAACCTCTCTCTTTTACCAGCATGATTCTACCTAACCCCAACATCATGGATAATTTGTGGAGCAGGTGGACAACCTCCAGGGGGAGAGCGCAGGCTTCTGGGGCGCCCCGCCCATCCCACCCGCCAGCACCCCCCGCGAGGTCATTGTCAGAGCCCCATGAGGCTGCCCAGTCAGGCCTACCACACATTCCTTCCAGTCCGGGACCTGCAGCGGATTGAACTTCCATCTTCCCTTTCCTAGGAGTGGATGCAATGAAGCCTGGAGAGCTTGTCTCCATCGTGCGGTGTCCACAGACAGGAGGACTTCGGGGTTGGTGATCCGTCTCTAAGCAGCATGGATGAGGAGTAGCAGTGGAACCAGCATCACCTCTACTTCTGGGAACTTAGACGTGAGGGTCAGAAGGGACCCTAGAAAACTCTCCTGAGGCCCAGAGCGGGTGGAGGGGGCGACCGAGGGTCAGCACAGAACGCAGCAGTCCTGATCCCAGTGCAGCCCCTTCCCCACGGCCATGTGTTAGCCTCCTGGGACTGCCGTGGCAAAGCACGGCACCCGGTGGCTTCAAGCAACAGAAACACAGTGAGTCACAGCTCTAAAGGCCAGAAATGCAGGATCAAGGTGTCGGCAGGGTTGCCTCCTTCTGGGGCTCCGAGGGAGAATCTCGTCCAGGCCGCTTCCTAGCCTCTGGTGTTGGCTTGTGGATGCATCTACGCCCCCCATCTCTGCTCCCATCTACACACGGCGTCCCCCTGTCTCCAAATTTCCCCTTTGTATAAGGACACAGTCATATGGGGTTAGGGGCCTACCCTGCTCCACTGTGCCCTCATCTTGACTAATTCCATCTGCAAAGACCCTATTTCCAAATAAGACCAAATTCTGAGGTACTGGGGTCGGGACTTCAACAACACATCTGATTGTTCAGTTCAACCCCTAACAGGAAGCCCTCAGAAAGTTTGTTTACTTTGGCTTCTCTGTCCCCTTCAGAGGCACTTAATATTATAACACTCAGGTCTAAGTCTGCAAGCCCAGTAAGAGTGCCAAACTCTTGTCTGTAAGATGTTAGAAACGGCACTTCGTGGACGTCCTGAGATCAAGCTGCCCTGACTACAGACAGCAGCAGAAGCTAAAATAGGTTTAATTCCAGATCCTTCAGTCGGCAATGGCAGCAGCCACAAAACCTGATGATTAGGTAGTACTTTCGGCCCAGGAGCTGGAGCCCTTTTAAAAATAAATATGAAGGGCCTCCCTGGTGGCGCAGTGGTTGAGAGTCCGCCTGCCGATGCAGGGGATACGGGTTCGTGCCCCGGTCTGGGAGGATCCCATATGCCGCGGAGCGGCTGGGCCCGTGAGCCACGGCCGCTGGGCCTGCGCATCCGGAGCCTGTGCTCCGCAACGGGAGAGGCCACAACAGTGAGAGGCCCGCATACCGCAAAAAGGAAAAATAAATAAATAAATAAATAAATAAATAAATAAATAAATAAATAAATATGAAAAGTCCTCGGACCCCATATCTGAGGGGTGGGTGAGGGGATGCCCCCCATACCTCACAGCCACGCGTATTTCTGCTTTGCGACTGCCCACTAGATAAGGGACATTTCTACGCAGATAGACACCCAAAGAGAAAGGCAGTGCGTTTGAACGAGTCAGCAGAGAAGACAGATGCTTCTCCCCCTGGGACTGAGGTCACCGGAACAGAGTGTGGGAAGCCCGCGGGGTTCACGGGGATGGAAATAAAAGGAGGGCCTGTCACTTGGGATGGCTGGCCTGCCTGTCCCTGCAGCCCCGGGGGCGGGGGTGCCCAGCGGGAGTGTGTGTGAGTCTCCCAGGCCCCTGCCCAGCCCCTTGGGCTCCGAGCTGGGAGGGCGCTGTGCCCTGGCGGTGGACACGTCTCTGGGCAGCTGGGCTGGTTTCAGCTGTCAGGTCCTGGGTCAAGTTCCCTTGGGACCATGGGGAGACTCGTGCGTTCAGGTGCTGGATGCTGGATCGTCCCTCAGTGGAAACCCCGCAGGAAGTGAGAGGATCAGGGTCTTTGATATGAAAGGGCCCAGTTCAGTCCGTCAGCTCAGAGGCCCCCAGGCAAGGTCACCTTGAAATAAGGGCCACTCCACTCAGCAGCCAGCACTTAGATCTGAGGCGGCTACTTGTTTGAATTAGACTCAAACGCCCCTCCTTTGAGCCCAGCCCTGCCCTGGGCACCCCTCCAGGGCCAACTCTCATCTCCCCACGGCACAGGTTAGACAGACAGACGGTGTGACCTAAGGGTGACATCCACGGCTCCCAGCCAGGGCCGCGTGGGAGGGCTTCGTGTCAGCCCCCTCCACCCCTGCCAAGTTACAGGAGGGCGTACACCCCTTAGAACTGGGGCTGAGATACCAACTGTCTTTTAATTAAGGAGAAAGTTGTATTTTTTCAAATAATATCACACATGTTTTCAAATGGCCTTCAGTTCCCTGATGGAGCCAATTCAGGGGTGATGAGAGGGAAAGGATCAAAGTGGGCAGGAAGATATAATTACGGAAGAAAAAGGCGAGGAAAACAAGGCAGCTCCCAGGGAGCGAGTGGCCGACGGTACCCGGGATGGTACCCAGACGAGGCTCCTGACATGCAGCTGGCACCTGCACCCCAGCCTCTCAGAGCACCCACAGTACTTCACAACTGAAGCAGAGAGATGGTTAGGGATCATACAGAAGTAGTCCACGTGGAATTAACATATGCAGAAAGCATTACATATTCTTGTTAACGGGGAGAGCCATTTGGAGAAGGGGGGCAACTGTCAAGATGGGAGGAGGGAAGAGAGGAGAAGAGAGTGGAGAAGGGTCTGAAGGCTAAATGCGGCTCTTTTTCCCACTCTGTCGGCCGTGAGCTTTTACGCACTAATAAGCGCTATTTCTAGCTAACTTCTCTTTATCCTCCCGCCTTCAGAAGGCCCCCACTGAGCGGGCCTGAGCAGAAAGGAATCTTTTTTTCTCTGTGGTTTTCTCTGGGCTAGCCGAGAGTGGGGGGGAGGGGGGGAGGTGGGTGCTAAAGCTGCAAAGCTGACCCGCATGAGACTTTCCCAGGACCAGAGCCCTTGGTTCCCCCCACCCTGCCCTCCAGTTCCTGCAATGGCGCTTAAGGGGCGCTAATGGTACGTCTCCTGGGAAAGGGGAGACCAGAGGAGAGACGTCCATGAGGGCAGGGCTAGAACGGGAGGTACAGAGGGACACTGTGAAGGCTTGGGCTGAACCTCACTGGCCGGTTCTCTCTCCCTCCAGGTGGCTCCCCTACTTCCAGAAGCGACGATCATGACACACAGAATGCAGACCCAGAGGAGAAGGCTGGAGGCCAACTCCACCTGCATGGTGTCCTGGGCTGGGGTCGGTGGCGCCGAGGCACCTCCCATCCCCACGGGCATGGCTTCCTGGGCCACAGAGGGCCTGGTGTCCCCTGGACTTGGCCATGGTGGCTCTGCCAGGCCCAGCCCCGTGGGCTCTCACCTGTCCCCACAGTGCCCCAGGCCTGAGCAGCCTTAGCCGTCTCCCTGGTCCCGGGCAAGTACAGTCCCTGGACGTGTCCCACTGGACTTAATTGGAGGCAAGGTCACCAAGAGAAAGAGTGCGTTCTCCCAGTGCCAAGGCTGTAGACGTGTAGCTGCCAGACACATTAATCATGTCATTTCCTCATCTTCTAGGAGGGGAACACGTCGTGCTCAAGCTCCCATCCAGTGCTCTCTGGACCAAAATCTACCTTAAAACTCTACCAAAGAAAACCTTTTTTTTTTTTTTTTTTTTTTAAGAATCAAACATGTAAGGACTTTTTTCAGTCATGCATCAATTACAGAGACTGACCAGAGAAAAGAAAGAAAATATAAAGAAGAAATCAAAGGATATTAGTAAAGGCAGGAGGCGTGGCAGAGCCATGGGCGGGGAATTCTCACCCTAGTTTGCAGCCAAGGAGGCGCTGTCTGCAGCCCTGGGCACAACTCCTGCCCCAGCTCTTTGGGCCTCAGTTTCCCCACCTAGAAAACGATGCTCGTCCACAAACCTGTTCCTTCTCACTTCTCATTCAAGTCTGGCCGCATATGTGCAGACTCACGAGCCAAAACACCAGCGTTTAAAATCCGGACATACATGGGTGCAAAGGCTTTCACGTTCACGCACACTCACAGGTGTCTATACCTGCGTGTGTCTATACCTGCATGAACGTGAGTGTGCAACACCCTGGGTACTTACCAGTTGTGATGGGAGCCCGTGCACATGCACACACACAGTCCACAGACAGCACGGATGGGCCACCTGTCCAGAACCTAAGATGAACCATCAGGTTGGCAGGGAAGAGCGCATGGAACCCAGCAGCAGGGCCGTATTTCATTTGGTAAGTTCTGACACTTAGACACACCAGACACCTCACTCTAGTTCTGGGGTTCCTGAAATGAACCCGGGGGGGTGTCGGCAGGGGGCCTGCCGATCCTAAGGACCGTGCCGTGAAAGGGTTGTCAAAGTCAGGCTGAGCAATCCTGTGGCTGAGCTGTTGCTATGTTTTTCAACTGTGTTGCCCTGTTGTCATGTTCCCCAGAGTTCAATAAACTATGTCATCAAAAGAAAAAAATCATTTCTGGAGCACAGCTGAAGTGATATCTTGCTGGTGCGCTTCCAAAGAGAGTGAAGAGATTTTTCCTTCTTCCAGATCTGGGATCACAAAGCCTGTCTCTAGCCACAGTGGGGTGGGGCCTCCCGAGAAAGCTGACACGGAACTTGAAACCGCTTATAACCAAACAAACTAACAAAGTAAATTCACTAGGAGTCAGCAGACTGAAGGTCAAGAGGATCTGGACCCAGTTCAAACACCTGGACTGAAGC